>NW_008824791.1:3559241-3591289 GCF_000699105.1 Pygoscelis adeliae
ATATGCAATACACATACAGGGTAAAGAATTAGGAAATCTGTGAAGTTATAGTGGGTATTTGTATTGAATTTTAAATAAATGTCTTCTATATAAAGTTGGATATAGAAATTCCATTTTATGGGAAAAACATTACTTTTATCTATGAAGACAACAAAAATATTAGACCCTACTCTTGAGGAGTTCTTAATTCATTCATGTGTATTTATTGTGTTTTTGCCAGCTTGAGGCTTTAGTATAATTTTCTTTTTTCTATTTCCATACCATAAGTGTTACATCCAACCTTCCAGTTCATTCTGTGCCTGCCTTTTGTTTTGGTTGATCATCTACTGGTTTTGTATTTACAATGCTAAGATCAAAACTTGCTGTGGCCGGAACAATGAGCAATACAGCGGCTCATCAGAGCATAAAAAAAGTGAATACTGACAACTGTGTTACTCCCTCCTCTCACATCAAAACCACATGTTGTCCCAAAAATTTTATCTGATACTTCTCGTCCGCAGCAACTATAAAAGGTGAACTTCAGAGTACCTAGCTTACCTGAACTGTCTGACTAACCAGCTGATTAGCCTTTCTGAAAAGTAGCCTGTTTATTTTCAGAAACCAATATTTAATACTGGAACTGAAATGAAGGTGTAGATAGTTATTAAGTGCTGTTATTTACTTTGTTATACATATTTTATTGCTTTCCTGTTGTTGGTGGCAAAGATTAATGAAACTTTTATAAAGTTAGATAGAAACGAGGAGGGAAGTATATTAAACTACCCTACCTTGCTGCACACTAATTATTGTGTCAGATCTCATTAGAAAACCGATGCACACACAAAAGTATACTAATTTATTTTAACATACCTGCTTCAAGAAAGGACTTTGCAAATTTGAGAAGGGATTGCAGGTAAATATTCTACATAAATCAATTTACAAAAACATTTTTCCTTTTGACTATCCTCCATCTGATGTTTGAGCAGAAGAGCAGAATAGGAAGAATTAGGGAAGACTTGTACTGTGTTTTGGGGGCAGTGGGGTGTGCGAAAGGACTTGAATTCAGCACACTGCTCTATTTTCACAGGCATGTGACTTCAACAAAAGTGATTATGAGACTACGATTAGCAGATGGTATATCTCAATGGTTTTTTTTTGTACCTACACTTCATCTGCAAGCCTCTTAAATCTCATAAATAAGGGCAGAAATCTTGAGATAGGTGTTCTCATGAGAATGCAAAGAGCTTTGTATTGAAAATGGCTATGGAAAAGAAAAATGTGCAATTTAGGTGGCTATATATAACAAATACAATGCATCAAAAATAACGTAACTTTTTATGTGAAGTTAATAAAAACAGTCTATTTCAATTAATCATACATGATCATTGTCTATCTGCTCCCATCTACATGGTTGTGATTGATGAAGGGGAGAAAAACGTGATGAAGGAATGACAGATTGATCTCTGGTGTCTGCGGTTATATGGTTCTTTTCTACCTCCTCTGGGTTGCGTCTTCATTCTCAGGTGGTCTCAGTCCCTTGCTCCTTTGCATGAGGAGACTTGGATCCTGCGGCTTCTTCCTTTCTTAGAGGCTCCTATTTTTCTCTCCAGAATAATCGGGATTTGTAGGGAGATGGTGTGTTCCCAGGTCTCGTCCCAAATATAGAAAGGTCAAAGAGTCAGGAAGTTTTGAAGTTTGCGAGGTCATGTCTATAAGAAGGGGGAAATGTTGCTCATGATTTCTTTTGCATTCTTTCGCTATCGGGGAATTGCAGAACTCAGCTTTCCAATTTGATCATAGGCTAATAAGTAAATTTTTAGGGAACTGGGAGCCTTGTGTTTCTCCATGGTTATTATTCTGCAATAACAAAAAGTAGACAATAATGTATGAATGTCAGAAAACTGCTAAACAACTATCATATGTTCAGTCATTTGATGACAAGTTTATATACTCAACAGTGTGATAGATATTTTGCCTCTACAAAAATGGTAGATAGTCCTACAGTTTTAGACAGTCACATGCTTTTCTTTAATAATGAGACAGGAGTACATTCTGAAATCCTCTATTTAAATATGATATCAAGAGCCAGACTTTTGGAAACTTCCTGAAGACCCTCTCTTGGGCTAAATACTATGCTAGGAGAGTAGTCATATCATATACCACAGACAGATAGTCATTGCTGTGGTCCCTAGGACAGTTCCTGGAGTAAGAGAGGAATAGGAAGATAAAAACTGAACATAAAGTTGTCTTTTCCTCCCTTTCTCTGGACTTTCAGTTCTTGTGGAACCTCTTAATTCTACAGGATGGAATTTCTCTTCATAACTCTCAAAGCTGAATTGTACTGCTTTCTTCCCCCTGGCCCCGTGAATACTCCAACATTTACGTTCTACAAAACTGGAAGGTCTGTTAAAAGCATAATTTAAATAACAAAAAAACCTACAAAATAGTTGTTTCACAGCAAAAATTTAGCTCAATCTACAGAAAATAAGATTTTTAGTAATATTCTATAAAGATTGTCTGCTTTTGGTGTGCATTCTTTCAATGATATTTAACTAACTTTTATGAAAGCTTTTTTCAATGTTTCTTAATTAGACCAGATAGTCATGGAACTATTTTAAATAAATATGTGAAGACCTTCACTGATGTAGAAGTTCTAAGTAAAGATCTAAATCTTGCTAGTGTCCTTCATCAAAAAAACCCCGTGAAGATATATGCCAAAAAATCTGTTCCTCTTTCTTGCTGCTCAGAAATTACACACATGAATGGGTTTTACTTTCATGTTAAAAGGACATCCTGCCGGCAGGCAATATATTAAGTAGGGATGTGAGGCTAACATCTCAACAATTGTGTTCAACTATAACATAATAAAGTATTGTTCTCTTAGGGGGAAGCTGGTTGTGACAACTGAAAGAGAAAGTTCTTGAGAAAAATGTGCAAAGTATAATCTTTCTTTTGGTAAATGATAAAAGAACCTGATGTCTAATTTGACCTATATTTGACATTCCATGACGACCCATAGCTGCAGTGATTTTTTTCATTAGCTTGTGGCGGCTCAATATGTCTGCAAACCAAGTTATCTATAGTGGGGTCCAAATATGGCTCTAGGTTTCAGTAAGATGAAAAAAATCTAATTGTACTTAAGATAATAAAGTCAGTTGCTATGCTTGCAATTGCAGAATCTGGAAAGTATAAGGATAATTATTATAAATTCCAAAAGGTAGAAAAAAAATTAAGCTAAAAATGATCGACTTATGTTTAAGTATCTCCTAGAGTTAAAAGCAAGTGAAAATTTGTCAAGTTTAAATATCTTTGCCCTAAATTGTGTGTTTTTAGAATGAAAATTGTGGCTCAAGCTTGTTATCCTGTGTCAAATATGGAGTTGCTCTTGAACTCAAGCACTCAGAATTTCACTGAATTGCCTAAGTATTATAGAAGTTTGTAGGAGGTTTTTAAGAGTTTGTTATTGCTGCATGTTTTTTCTTACTGTCTCCTCTTTGACTCATACTTTTCAGCCTTATAAATTCCTTTGTGAATTTTGTGCCAGACAGACATATGATACAGCCATGTGGTCTGTGCTCTCAAAAAGGTCCTGAAGCACCTGGTGGGGTGAATTGCAAGGTGGTCACATGTTGCTGACTTTACTTGTCAACTCTAACACTGGACAGCTAGAAATATTTAAAATCAAGTTCTAGTTTTATTTTGGTATATAACATAACTGAAACAAATACTTACTAGTTGAAGGTTGGGACATTTGAAGTTATTTCAGCTAGAAAGGGATCATTTCTATGGGACCATAAGTCTTTGAAGAAGCTTCAAAATCTCTGCCACAAAAGAGTGAGAGTACAGCGAAGATGCCTTCATTAGGCGTCACATTCAGTGGAGGTAAATCATTTGATATGGTGGGACATTTCTACCTTTTATTTTTAGTTCTATGTTCAACCCATCTCTTCAAAGGGATAAAAGATGGGAGACATAAACATCCTTTATCCATCACTGAGAAATGGTTTCCTGGAAACTGCAGCTGACTTGATCAGGACACGCTCCTAACACAGTGCCCACACAGTGAGTGATGCCTCATGTTAGAAACAAGGTCCTTTTGGAAAGCCAGCGCTTGTTCTGTGTATCTTGGGGGGAATTATGTGTTCTAAGAAAACAGTGAACTAAAAATAGAGCAATAGATAAATCTCTCCACAACTCGCTCTGTAGGTTTTTTCCCTTCAGAAATCTGAACGACAGACCTAAGGAAAAATATACTTACTGAAGATCTGCACATGTCTCATCACAGGAAGTTATTCATTAAAGTAATACCTTCTAGGTATTACTTCTCTAATTTGGGTGAATCTAAAGAGATTGCAAACCTACATGAGAAGATAGCCTGGCCTACCCTGCTAAATATGCAGACATGAACAAAACAGTGCTCCATATGTACCCATGTGATTCAAAGTTGTGCATGCAACATGAAAAATAGAAAGGATCCACTTTACACAGTTTATGAATAAAGCTATATGAAATGTTATTCTACCAAAATAAACTGAAATATAGTAAAATGAAGTTTTCTTTTACTCTCATTAGCTTTGCCAGAAATTGATTTAGAAAGTATCTTTGTTTTTTATCTAATTGAAAATATGGGTAATGGGAAGGGGGGAGGCTGAAAGAGTGCATTAATTATTCCTTATCATAGTTCATCTCTTTGCTTATTCAGATACATCTGAAGAATGCAGCAGTGTAGAAAAGAGGAGATGTCTGAGAGGTGATACTGTACTCAACTCTTGTGAATGGAGTGTTTTCAATACCAGCTTATGTATACTATAGGATAATTAGAGCTCGATGCTTCCTCCATTTGTGTGCTTAGAAATGGGATAAAAGGAAGGAGCACTGGGTAAGGGTAGAAGGTTGTTTTCTTCCAGTGCATTTTCACGAGTATGATTGAGCCTGGGCTCCCCCAGGAGACAGTACTACTTTACAAGCTCTCAGTAAATAAGCAATTACATGGGAAGCATGAACAAACCGATTTGCTGGAAAACATTGGCAATTGTTTTCTTTTCCTTTCTCTTCCTCTTTTGTTTTCCTGCTTTGGAGTTCGCAGACTATGTGCATAAGGTTGATATGGGTAGCATTTTATTTTTTTCTTTTAAAAAAACTGCAGACTTCTGATTTTTATGTATTTATTTCTCTACATATTTTGGACACTTTGTTAAAGATGTTTCCAACCTGTAATGGAAGTTATTCTGCAGAATTTTTATGGACTGCTCTGATTCAACCTAGAAAATGAGTAAAGTTGTAATGCATGTAGCTATACTGTACAAATAAACTTAGGAACTTTTATGCAAATAAACTGAACTGCTACTTACATTATTCGCTTCCACTTCCAATAATTGTTTCTTCTGTTCACCTCTCCGATTTGATTTCCAGAACTTTGGGGATCAATTAAATGGCAGGATATGATGCCGTTGCTTTTGGCTTTCACTTGAGTATATCAACATGATCCCTTGCAAGCCAATAAATATAAGTTTTTATCTTTAATAATTCCCATGGCTCTAATCTTGGTTTTCCCCCTTTTGATACTCTGCTCAGAAGGGATAAATAAAATGAGGTCGTGAATCATGTTATTGGTACATAACGATAACACTTGTTAGGATGACGGTGAAAGGCATGAGGTGACCAGTGAAAGATGCAAGTCTTCAATTGTTCAGCAGCAGTTTGGTAGCAGGTATTTCAGCCAAGTGTGTGCCGCAGGAGCAGGCTCCATTTCACCTGGTAGCACAACAGTTGGAGAGGAATGAAGGGCAGTTTTGAAGGAGCCTATTAGTAATGTGCTTAAAGGAATTTGTTGTGCTGCAGTAAAGTTTTGAAGTGGCATCGCTTCAGTTCATGTGAGTATGTGTAGTGTCAGATAAAGGCACCCACACTGATACAGCAAGCTCCTCATTACTATAAGTTGCAGCACATGCTGGTAAAAATCAGTGATCTGTCACTTAACCTTCCTCTCATTATCTTTAGTTTTGCTTCTTTAGTTTTATGTCTTAGTTTGAATTAATGTGTTAGTGTTTGTAAAGCACTCCAAAGATGAAAAGCCTTATATAGCTGCTTTGTATAATTATTATTTTTAATTGTTTCTGTTTGGTATAGTTTCAATTAAAAGCACTAATTGACTAGTACTAATTCAATAAGAAGTAGAAATGGCAGGCTTTTTTTTTTCTTCTTCTCTTAAACACTAGAGACTTTAGGAAAGAATCGGGGATAGGAAGAAGGAATGGATAGATATTCTTATGGGTTTTACTCCTTCCATATTAACCTCATTGACTGCTTGCTAATTGCAGTAATTTAAATATGCCAATGCCCACACAAAAATAGACGGAGATCCACTGCTTTTCAGTGGGAAAACCTGGAGCTTGGAGAGGTATTTATACCGTTTCTGCTGTCACTGGTACTAAAGTGCTTTTTCTCTGAGCAATTAGTCAGGAAATGAAAATGGGAAACTCTGAGTCATAACCCACTTTCTGGGTGCACATAGCCAGGACTGCTGTTTTGCCATAATTCTGTGGTATTCGCTTAAAGCTCTGCAGCTTGGAGTGGTAAAGGCAAAAAAGGATCTTCCCACTGCTGAAGGGGAATTTCAAATATCAGAATTGAAGATTCAAAGCCTGGAAAGCAAGTAAAAAGGAACTAATATTTGGAACTTTGTGCATTTAAGTCAGATTTGTGACTTGCTGCAATGCACAATTTTTGAAGGGGTTAACTGGTAAAAATGACAGTCATTTCACTTGTAGTACTGCGTGCATTAAATCATAAAACGGACAAGGTCAGCTCTCTCACTGAGGGCTGAGAATATCTTCTACCAGGTGTGCCTCCCTGCCGTGATGCTATTCTGGCTCCTCAGCAGGCCAAACCAATTTGCAGGGTTGAGGTGCATGGGAAGTGGGGGTATGGCAGGAGGGGAGTCTACAGACCAGCTCTGGTACCACAAGGATTGTTGGGTCAGACATGGCTGCACGGAGCTGGTCACAAACAGCTGAGTAAGTTTAATAGGTGACCTCTGAATTTGTAGAAACTTCTGAACTAGAAATGTAGACATTGCTCATGTTTTTTCTGTAAAGGTCCCTCCAGTCTATGTTTTTCTGTGTTTCTAAATATCTCTGGACATACAAATGTTTACCGTAACATTATCTCTGCTATTTTGGAGATCCAGCAAGTTCCCCCGGGCCACATAGCTAACACAGCCAGCTATTGTGCAGCATTACCGAGGTACCCAGTACAGCAGCGTAACTAAAGTACCCAGCACAGTGGCTTCACTGATTAGTATTATAACATTCCAGCTCCGGTTACTCTGATCATATGAGGTGCTGGGAAGGGCAGAGCCAGGATTGCTCCAGCTCCCCATATTCAGGAAATAAAGCAACACAGCAGCAAATAAATCTTCTACTGTTAAACAGCTAATACCTATTGGAGCCTGACTGAACTATACCTACAGTCTGATTTATTTATTTTTTTAGCGGTAATTTTTTTCTCAGTCCCTGTTAGTCTTATTCTAATTATAAGGAAGTGTAAGTATTTACATGTATGTATTTTAAGTCATGATATCTCTAATTTACTAATGGGTGACAAAACTTGTTTCTTGCATACACACATGTTATTCTACAAGAGACCCATGTATTTCATCACGTAAGGATTGCTGTTTAGAGCTATTGCATTCTGCATGTATTCTTAGTTAATCCTATGTCTCATTCAGCCAAGTGAGGATTACTAGCCTCTTGTTCTCATTAGCCTGCCAGCATCAGCATTATTCAGTGTTTTATCTTAGCAGAGGGACTCTGCAGCTGCTGGCAGCCTGTGTGCTAATTGTAGCACACAACTCTTACGATTAGCTAGATCCATCTCTGTTCTAGTAGCAGATACCTGTAAACCACTGTTGTATGTATTTATTTTATTATTATTATTTCTTCTGTAAAACAAAGGTCAGCAAGCTATGGCACAGGTCCCAGAGATAGTGCACAGGTGGATTTTGAAGGGCACGCAGCAGAGTTGAGTGCTAAGAGCTATAGTATCTTGAAAAGGTGTAGACTTTCTGCTCTCACTTTCCATTCAATTCTGAAAACGTCTGAAGTGTTGCATTACATAGGGATAAGATGCCTCTGGAAGGGTGATCAGCAGCACTTTTCACCACTGAATTGTGGCATCTCACCACCTGCTGAGGTTTTACTAGCGTGTCTCATTTAAAGAGAAAATTACAGTCTGGCACGCTGTCCTTGCAGATCCTTGATGCAAGTCATTGAGTCTTTTATAGTCCGTAACGCATTCAGGGAAACAATGGTCTTGTTCCAGAGGACTGAGGAGAATGGCATTTTATATGTTAGTGGTTGGCTTCAATTATATATCAGTCTATTGTAAACAGCCTTCATGAGTATGCACGTATGTGTGAATTCTTTTTTCGTTTTTCTTTCCATTTTTCTATGTATCCCTTTTCTGAAGGTGCTTTGCCTTCTCACGATCTAGAATGGAAGGAACAGAGTATTATTAGTTCTGGCTCCTGTTTTATGCTTCCTCTGCCATATCTAGGCAGCAGAAACATTATTCCATGACTAACTCTTTTATTGGTGCATTATGATACTGCTCTCTAGATTCCGGTCAGTCAAATGGATCTATTGCCTCAGCAGCTTGAGCCCTACATCAGAGTATATGTTTTGAAATGTAAATGTGTTTCTTGGCATCTTGCCCTTTTCTAGTATATGCATAAAGGTCCACGTTCAGGACCTGTGACTCCCTTTTCTTCTGGAACAGCCACAATGCGCTCTACAAAGCTAGAGCAGGGGTATCCTATTTTGCCTTCCGATCCCAAAGTCCTACACTGGCTAATCCCCAAGTGAGAGTCAATTGTTTCATATATCTGAAGTCGGTCTTGTTTGGATTCCAGGGCTCATCCCCTAAATCTCACCAGATCTTAGTCTTAACTTGCCCGAAGAAAACATTCATACGAACCAGAACAGTTTCCAGAGCAGAGCAAAGTTGGATCATCTGGAGCAGCTCATCCTCACAGTTGTTCAGTCTTCAGCTCTTCATGTAAATAATGGAAAAACAACTCGCTCTTTTGGATTTTCAATTTTGAGTGCATTAACAGCTTTCTGAATCATCCTGGCCACTTCAGCTGTAGAGCAGCTGTTCCACAGCCCAAGACCTACTAACGCTTGCATTTGGAGAACGCAGAATAATCTGCCAATTTCTCTCCTGTATTCTCTTGTTTATATTTCCTTAGTCTTTATTTAACTTTTTAATTCTGATTTTGTTGTTTTAATTGCATTTACTTCTACAGATTTTACGAGGGGTTTGCATCGGCTATCGTGGTCTGTGCCTATATGCTGCTGCCTATGTAGAAAACAGATGTCACATTTTCCTCTAAACCTGTGTTGCAATTGTAGTTATAGTTCTACAGAGCTAATCTAATGCATGCTATATATTTATATTCATTCCCTAACCTTAAATTGGCTTGATTTAAATGTAAGACTATAAGTAGTTTAATTGCCATTTTATTTTGCTAGCTGTGCCAACTTGTACTTGCTAGGAAATACATGAATAGCTGTGGAGTTTTGTCTGCCCCCCCTTTTAAATAGGGACATTTCATAAGTTCAGTATTATCACTTGTCTTACTGGGCTTTGGAGGTCTGAGCATCTATTTTAACATACAGAGTTGTAGAATTTGGAAAAATGGTGACAGCAAAGAAAAATGAGTTAGAGGGAATGGGGTAAAATATTAACACAATACCTTTAATTTACAGTAAATCTGTAGCTCTTTTTAATATCCTTTAATCTTGCTGTTTTCAGTGTCACGTCTTAAATGCCAACAGTGTTTTAAAATGTTCATTTTCTAAGCACATTAATTTGAGAGAGAATTTTTCTTTCTGCAATTCTGTTATGTAGTGTAGCTGGTTTTGCTTGAATGTCACTATGGCATTAGTGGTGTTTAAATGTAGTTTAAATCTACATTTGCAGATGGCAGCCAGCAGCTGTGCATGCCAAGTGCGGGTCCTTCTCTATTGTTTCCTAGCTTAGACCTTTCTGATCTCATTTCTGTGGAGATCATCTCACTGGAGATAGTATAAGGGAATTTAAAAAACTTTTAACACTCTCTTTATTTTTAACACTCTCGGAGAAAGGGGAGGGAAGCTTGTTTCCATGGAAATGGGATCTAAAAGATTGTCAGTAGTGAACAGTTGAAAGTGAGAATTCACTAGATGACTCCCAGCTGAGAACTGCAAATACTGATGACCAAAATGAGTAATAAACCACTTATAAAAATGACAAAATAGAAGAACCAATTAAGATATTTTAAAAAAACCTATCTGCTTTCTTTTTATCCTCATTGGATGTCACAAATATGGAAATGCTTACTTAACTGTTCTTGGGTATATGAGTTGCATGGACACACTTGTAAATTTCTCCAGACTCTTTTTTTAGGATAGTCCATCCTAAACATAGTCCATCCCTTTTACTGTTAGGGACCTGACCTGTTCCAAGTGGGCATCTGTGGGCAATGAAGGATATACGTCAGAAAATTGCATCGCTACAGTTCAGGTTCACTGAAGTTTCAAATGCCAGCCTACGTTTTTGTGTAAGAAGTAGTCGACAGCTACATTTCTGAAATTACCTAACTGTCTGAAACCAATAGAGTAAACCAGATCTCTGTAGCATGAACCTTGTGTATTTTGTTCCTTGATTTAGAAAGGGAATCTTTCTTCTGTTGCCAGATAGGTAGAAGACTTACTACCGTTGAGGACTTGCCTTACAGATGTGTTTTCTTAGGAGGTAGTCAAATGCAGAATGGCTGAAGTCAACAAGTTTCGTTCCCCAGTCTCCTATCCCATATTCTTTTCAGGCACAACTTCTTCCTTCAGTTCTCTGCATGGAAAGCCAGTACTTCTCCCTACGTGTTTTGCTCAACAACAAAAGATTTGTATAGAATATTTTACGCAGGGGTCCCGTTGTGTACTTAATATCCAAATGTGTTGTATGCTAAGTCTGCCACAACCTTTCCTTATTCAGGAGTGAACTAAGATACACTGGTTAGGTATGTGTAAGTGCAGAACCCTTCATTTTTAGAAAATTATCCTTTGAGTAAAAGGATAAGGAGAAAGGGGAGGGAACCATTTTAAGAAAATTATCCTTTGAGTAAAAGGATAAGGAGAAAGGGGAGGGAACTTCCTAGCTTAGGATACAAATGCAGCAAAATTTGTAAGGGTAGATGGTCTCTTCCATTCCTTAAACCACTGAGTAAGGGCATGGGCCTAAGTAACCAGTGTCCCTACTTTTTCCTTTAAATGAAGTAAAATGTCAATTAAAAAAATCTTGAGCTGTGCAAGATACTAAAACTGCTATCCTAGATTACCAAACTGCTGCTGGGATCAGTGCCTGAATAACTGTTATCTGAGATTAAGAACCCAGTATTAATTCATCAATCAGTGTGACAACTTGTGGGAAAAGTGTCTTTCACTACATGTGAAGTTATCTAAATATCAGCTCATTATGAAATAGACATTTTTTCAACTGCTTGATTATTACCTATTTATTATTACCTATTATTACCTTGATTATTACTACCCCTATTAATTGGAAAAACTTTTTACAGTAAAGTTTGATATGCAAATAAAATATTGTAATGAATTCTTCAAGCGCAAATAGGGCTGCTGCTAAACACTGAGAATCTGCTTGGCCTTGCTTCTATGTAAATGGCACAATGGAGAGTGCCAACGTGGGCAACAAGAGGCTCAAGTGACATGGTGGAGAAGAGCCTGCAATACAGGTCTTCACATGGGAAGAGATGCACTCTTCCTGGCTCTGATGCAGTGCCATGACTGCTCTCTGCTGCCCACAGGCACGGCACCTGGAACTGGAAGTCGAAGAGGAGCCATAGGGTTGATATGGGAACACGCGACTTTACGGTGCTGCCACAGAGGGCTGGGAGGTGACAACAGGGCGAGCTAGTATCCTCTCAGTCCTTTCTGTCTGTGTTCCCCCTCTAAATCCAATGTTGTGTATGGCTAGTGCTGGACAAATCATGCCAATTGTCAATTTAACGTCTTTTCTTTAAGCAGCACAATATGACCTCAATAAGGGTTCGCTTAAGAAGCTGACCATGGTTTAAAGGTAAGTCAAGATTCAGAATTTGTTGAAATAACTGGTGTCTTCAGGGAAGTTATGACTGCTTCCATCGGGCTGACACTGGTCCATTGTGTTTACTTTTCTGTAGCATGATATCACTAAGACATTTTCTTATCAGACAGTAATGTGTTTAAAAATAACAGAAAATATGTAAAATACGATCTTTCTTTTTGTAATGTTCGTACAGTCTTTGGTGATACAGCCTACTGAATTGTAATAAATGGCTCTTGCTGATTTTGTAAATCTGTAGTGTTTGGTTTAAAATAAGAATAACTAAAAGTGGGGAACACTGAAAACAGATTTCAGTATTATATATAGCTAGTACAAGATTTAAATTAGGTAATTTGTTCTTTATAGTGTTCTCTGTACAGCTGTTAAATATTAGTGAAGTTCTAAAATGAAACAGGTTGTAAAGTAGCTTCTAGAGATATGAAAACAGCTTACATTTTATCTAACTAAAATCTCAGTGTGGTTTGTAGCCTAATCTCATGTTTCGTACTTGAATGTGACAAGTAATCTTAAAATCTTCTCTCTACCAGTCTCCAAATTCTGTGTTCTTCTATTTTAGTGACATTTACTCCTCCTTTATGCCACATGTGAAAGTAAAATGTAACCTCTTATCCATGCTCCTGTTGATTACAATGTTAAAATAGAATTTTGAAGTCTTTCCTCCAAACCGTGTTTTTGGCATTTCTTCTTCGTAAGTCCGGGAACTCCAGTTGTAAGAACTAGCTTTACACTGCTGCTGCTTCCATCAACATCATCAGAGGCCTTCCTCATTTGAAAGGAACGTAATTAAAAAATTTTGAATGTAATGCAGTGCATTGGGACGGCAAGAGGCTCGATTTGAAGGAAGTCTGAACTGTCAGCTTGTCTAAACCAGACAGCTTCTGCCAGTTTTTGAGTATGTCAGGTTAGGTATTCTGGGGGGAGCTACCACGTTCTCGTGCAAACGTAACCAATTAGATGCTTCTGTTCGCTTGTTTTTAAGTCTTAAGTGAAGAATAGTTTTGCACAACTAAAGTGTTCATAAATCCTTTTCACTTAATTAATTAGGAGCTATAATGTGAAATACACCCAAAAGAAAACTAGGGTGTATCTGATAAATTGTTTGGCTTTTTGTTGTCTGCACTGAATTTAACTGTTGCTTAATATTTCCTGGCTGTTTTTTATCAGAAGAAAAATGCAACACTTAGGTAAAATTAAAAGGAGATTGGATTTCATCCAGGAAGAATGTGTCCTTGTCAGAGACTATCACAGATTGAGTTCTGTCAGACTTTTCAGCAAATTACACTGACGTTTTGGGGTGGTGAATTCACCTCTTTTGCACTCAAGATCTGGGACTAGTGATTAAGAGCACATGCGAACAAACTCACAGCTGTATTTATAAGCATACCTTCTACAGTATGTCTCTGTGCGATGGCTAGGTTGAAATGTTAATCTATTTTGAAAATATTTTATATGTATGATGATTAGACTACTACTTCTGTTAAACATCTTTGCAAATGCCTTTTAAATATTTTTCTTGCCCAGTGCATGAATTCTTATAAATTGGGAGTTGTCAGCAGGCTATCTGGGAACACAATGGAAAGGCACAGGCATGAAGCACGCAAGGTCTGCTTTGAATGAACTAAAGCACTGTCCGTGTTTGATCAAACCATCTTGTTTTATTCTTTTAAACCAGTTATTGAAGTGCTGAGCCTTTACTTTCCTACAGAAGTAATAGATTTATATTATTAACTACACGGTTAGCAGCTAACTTCAGGGCTTTAATTTCTAAGTTCAAATCGAGATATTGATTCAAAGTGAATATATAAATATTTCTGAAGAGAATCTCCCAGTGAAAGGAGGATATGTTGGATATTTTTTTTTCTTAACGTTTTTAAGAGGCAGTAGTGTATTGAGGCTTTTTTGCTTTAAGCTAGTTTACTTCGGTTCTGAAGACTTGCTCTGTATTTTAAAATTACATTGTTGTCCCACCTACTACTTTTTTATTCTGGGTTTGGTGTGGTGGGGTTTTTTTGTTCGGGGTTTCTTGTTTTGGGGTTTTTTTGTTGTTGTTTTAGGTTTGTTTTTCTGGGGTTGGTTTGCTTGTGGTTTGGTTTTTGTTGGGGGTTGGGTTTTGGTTTTTTTTTTTTTTTTTTTGAGACCTCTCTGGAATGTATAGCACATCTTCTTTTTAATGTGGTTTGATACACAAATAAATGCAGGAAACCTTTTGTGCTTCTATTTGTTTCTAAATATGCATTGTAGTTATATTTGTGTATAATGCAAATTTGTGTAATAATGCTTAAACTTATAGTACGTGTTTATAAGTGAAGAAAAAGGTGATATGTACTTGGCTCATGTAACAGGTATAGTAGGCAAAATAGGGATCAGCTGCTGAGAGACTTATCTGCTGTGTTTTTACAGAACCTCTTCTGCTGAGGTTTTAAGGCTTGGTGCTGTGGATTTTAATTAATTTTATTTAAAATTTAAAAATAACTTGTAATTGTTTTCTTTAATCCTTCATGGCTGTGGAATTTTGAATCACTTCAAGCTGTATGGATTCATACTTGGCAAAAGGGAAGAGGCTTGGCCCGCCAGAGCATGAAAGTCCGCTTTTCCTTTCCCAAAGCCAAGATCTACTTGGGGTATTATATTGCTTGCTACAGGGTAGACTTTAATCATAGTTCAAACCAATTTGGGGACAATGGCACAAGAAGCCCTGTGCTAACTAGTCCATCATACAATTTTGACCAAATCTGAACTTGTTCCAGTCTTGCCATGGATGCTGAAGTAGCAGCTTTGCCCTTTCTGAATGTGCACAAGTCACAGAGGCCGAAAGCCCTTGGCCACAATAAGAATCTCTTAAGAGTCAGCAGATTGTTTGCCAAGTATTTGCCATTGTCTAGCTATCATATAAGAAGTATATTTTGTGATTCTTAGGACAGGACCTTCAGACGAGGTTATCATTCTTGCTGTGATAGGAAGAATCCCCAAAAGTGATGGCCTGTAAAGGCCTTAATTTACCCTATTTTTCTGCATAGCTCCTAGGTGCGTGCTGCAGTGACCAGGAATCCCCATCCTCTGATTGCATCTGGCAGCACTTGGAATTCCTTTTTGCACATGAATTCCAGCCACCATGTAAAATCAAAGTTTTCAGGCTAATGGAGCCACAGGTTGTTGGGTGGTTTGTTTTTTTTTTTCCCCTGCTGCTTCCACCCTGACAGGTCAGTTCACTCTTAAAGAACAAGGTGCACTCTTCCCCCTGCCCCCCATGTTGTTGTTGTTGTGTGCTTTTGTGTTCTGTTGTTTTGTTCTTACATAAAGATTATGTGAAAGGTCTTGGAGATGTCCATGTTCCCTCACTTCCATATTGTGACATTATTTGTTCTTAAAACTCAAAGTAAAGTCAGCTAGCTTTCTCCATGTTCACATGGGCCTTAAGAGTCATCTGATATCTGGGAATTTTTCTGAAAATGAGGACCTAACTCTTAAGTAATATCTTCCTCTCTCACAGAAAAAGATGAACAGATAAAGTCTTTCCTTCCACAGTGTTTCTAAATGGTGATATATATATAAAATTTTTTATTGCTTAAAAATGGTAAACTGAACTTGTACTTCCTACATTTTCACAATCCAGTAGGCCACAGGCCAACCATACCTTCTTTGTAATACTGAAGTAAGTAGGCACTATGAGTATTCAGCGGCTCAAGTAGTCAAAATGCATCTTTAGGAGTGTAACTTTAATTTTTAAAAAATGGATGCTGTGTGTATTAGAGCAGAAAAATGTGCGGGGCTGATGTATCATGAGGCTAACAATTTGAATTTGTTTGCACAATGACGTGTAAGGTCTGTATCTTGGTTTTGTACTCAGAATTGCATATTGTGCATAATTAGAACATGTGCTTTGACATGTTATGTGTGTACACCTGTATGCAATTAATATAAAATTTTAAAATGCCATACAGTGAATTTAACCCAAGTAACTGCAAAATTTGAGAAAGTTGGTAAGAGTGAAAATACTCCATAAACTTTTCAACTTCTGTGTTCTCAATTTTAAGCTTATGCATCTTTTTTGCAGGCAAATAATTTTCACTAAGTATGTGTTCATAATAAATCTATTCCAAGTGTGCTAAACCATGAACATGAATAATGTATGTTTTGATGTTTCATAGCATTAAAACAATGTAGTCTGGTGTTTTGAGCGATATTTATGAACAGCTTTTTGGTTTATTTGGTATGTCAATGCCATAAGACAACAGTATATCTAAAAGCCATGCTAAAACTTCTGGTGGGACACAATATTTTTGGATACAGAACTATAACTAGTTCTGTGTTTTGGTAAAAAAACATCTATATCTAATGCTATATTGATATTAGGAGTGCTTAGTGGAAAATTGACTCAATTATATTGAAGCTATTTTAGGGATGTTGGTAATCCTTCAGAGTAGCAGATTATGTAATAAGTTAGGCATTTGATAAGCCTTTCATACATAGCACATGGATAATTTTTCAAAGATTCATGTTTTTTTGAGAGCCTCTATGCAGGAATTTCCACCAGAATTAGAGAACATTTTGCAAAGTTGATGTAATATAAAACCTTGGGGGGGGAAGAGGGGGAAAAAAATTCCTCCCTCACCTCCAAACTGTAAGAAAGAGAATTTATCAAGACAACAACAATGGCATGATGCCTGTGACAGACTTTGTTGTTGTTTTTGTTAGCAGAAATAAGTGTAATACATTTCTGGCTCCATAGGGTCTGTAACATCTCTGTATATACAGTTAAATGTTTCTAGGGCAATTGTGTAAACCAGGACGACCTACGCCAAAAACCTCAGACCCACCAAAGCAGAGTGGCTGCATCCCAGCTGCCGACTGCTGCAGGTACCTGGCCGGTGCCATGTGCCTGAGCTGTGGGAGTTGCTTGGAGGACTGCCGGAGAGCCAGCCCACCAGCATACCAAACAGGACTGTTCTAGCAATTTTTTTTCGGCATAGATGATTGAATGACATGCCCAGGAATGTTCTCAGACTTATTAAATTTGCTAGTACAAATATGGCCAGTATTTCCCTCTTCTACTGAGCCACACTGATTTTAAATGTTTTTATTAATAGAAATTTATCATAGAGTTTCTGAAATAAAACTTGTACCATTCTGTAGTTGGTATCTGCTTTTAACTACTGTCTTTCCACTAAACTTTAAGTAAATAATTATTCTTAGTTAAGCCATAGGTGCATATACATGGGGCATGCGTATGTATATATACATGAGCTCTGTGTATATGCATACGCATAATACATATTTTTCTTAGTTTTCAAACAATTTTATTCTTTTTTTAGTGGGATGCCATAACTGAAATGGATGAACATAATCGTCCCATTCATACTTACCAGGTATGTAATGTGATGGAACCAAACCAAAACAACTGGCTTCGAACAAACTGGATCTCCCGTGATGCTGCACAGAAAATTTATGTGGAAATGAAGTTTACCCTGAGGGACTGCAACAGTATTCCATGGGTACTGGGAACCTGCAAGGAAACTTTCAATCTCTACTACATGGAGTCAGATGAGTCTCATGGAGTAAAATTCAAGACAAACCAGTACACTAAAATTGATACTATTGCAGCTGATGAGAGCTTTACCCAGATGGACTTGGGTGACCGCATTCTTAAACTCAACACAGAAGTTCGTGAGGTTGGGCCAATAAACAAGAAAGGATTTTATCTTGCTTTTCAGGACATTGGAGCATGCATTGCTTTGGTCTCAGTCCGTGTTTATTACAAAAAGTGCCCTTTCACAGTCCGTAATTTGGCTATGTTTCCTGATACTATTCCAAGGGTTGATTCTTCCTCTTTGGTGGAAGTACGGGGCTCCTGTGTGAAGAGCGCTGAGGAACGTGATACTCCAAAATTGTATTGTGGGGCAGACGGGGACTGGCTTGTGCCTCTTGGACGATGCATCTGCAGTGTAGGATATGAAGAAGTGGATGGCTCCTGCCATGGTAAGAAAACATTGGTTGATGTTTTATTTATTTATTTAAAAAAAAAAAGTCTTAATGATGTTATATGCACAGCAAATAGCTCATTATATATTGGAAATATTGCATCACATTTTCAAGGAATGCCTCTTGTCCAGAAATAAGCAAGGTTATTTGAAGTCATGATATCGTGGATTTCTAAGAAAACATTGTTACTAAAGATGACCTTCACTTCCTCTAACTGCGGGTGCCCACAGTGTACATGTGTATAGATCAGCTAGTCACTTTGACTCCTTCTGTAGTTACTGTAGATAAGTGCATGCTTTGGAGCAGGATTCCTCTACCATTTTTAGATGGCTATCACAGGATGAAATGAGCAGTGACTGAAAAAAATCTCTTTTTTTCCTCCGTATGCCTAAAAAGGGAATCTAGGCAATTAACTCAGACTCAGATTTTTCTTGTAAGCTCATAAAGACAGAGTAGACAAATTCACCTGAAGAGATAACGTCATTATCCATGTTTCTGTAAAACAGAGGGTTTTAAATGCCTCCATGAATAACGTGCATGTTAATGTAGTAGAAAATCAAGTTCAATTAGAGACATTTAGGCCCTATTGAGAGTTAATGCAAAAGGTTAAAATCAAGAGTGCTCAAAATGGTTTCATCATAATATACAAGTAACGCTATATATCTAGTACTTTTTTTTCCAAGAGACTAATGTACAAATGTAGTAAGACAGATTGTTTGTGAAGCAGGTGACAGTACATCAGTTAGTTGCTGCATGTTGTTTGCCACATTCTTGTATCTTAAGAATTGTCTATCTGAGGATAGCTGTGCTTGGTGATTTCTCTTCAAGAATTTTGCAGAGACCGTACTCTGTGCTGGTATGTATAGAACAACATAGCGCTGCACCTTGTCACTATGACAGCGAATTAAGGATGTTTCAAATCAAGGTTTCAACTTGGAGATGACTACAAAGGGAAATGTATTTTTCTTCCCTTATCAGCCCCTCACTTTCATAGGTAGGACTGTGAACACATGCAGGAGCAAAAAGCATGTCTCCTGCACAATCCAAGTGTTGTTGTGGTTCATTAACCCTCTGTCTGCCACTCTTTCAAGAGTGGTTGCATTTGTCAAACTTTGTGATAACTGGATTTCATGCACAAATGGAAAAATTCAGATTACTTAAACTTTTGTGCTGTTTAGAACATAAGTACATTGCTAAAACTCTTGTAAATGCTGTGGTATACTTGAGTAAAGCCCAGGACTCTAAGCTCTTGTGGATTCAAACTGAGACTACTCTCCATGGAGAAGGTGCATGTTGAGACTTATTTTCAACCTGCCAGGGCTGCTGGATGGGTGACACTTACTTAATCATAAAAGGCATGCGTCTTTTCATACTGCACAGTTTCTTAGTTGTTTTGTTAGCTTCAGAAAGAGTTACTTGTATGTTCTCTTCTACTGTACGTAATTGTTTCACAATGACTTGAGAATAAGGTACTTTATCTGTAATAATGATTGTAAAGAAAGCCTCAGTAGCCACTGAGATACCAGTCTGCTTTGCTTCAACATTTGCTTTGTAGCAAAAAGGAAGAGAAAGAGTCCGTATCCATAAATTACACAAGTGACGTTGCTATTGCCCAAATATTTTGCTCAATGTTCCTCAGATTTGATGGTATTAGGCAAGCTGCACAGCAACCTTGGATAATATAGAGCTTTAAAAGCACACTGTGCATTGTAATCAGAAAATGAAATTCACTTTGTTGTCTGATCTTGCTGGCATTAATTATCAAAATATACTCATTGCAAAGATACAATTTTGACATTACTGGAAGCAAGTATAATTTTCTACATAAGGTCAAAAGGTTTCTCTCTTAATGGGATAAGGATTTTATTCAAAACATGAATGAATGAATTTCTGTCCGTTATGTGAGTGAGTCATACTCTAGAACTGTACATGAGCAATATAACCAGCAACTAAAGTCCACAAAAAAAGTCAGGAAACTTTTCTGCTGTGCATTGACTCCACTTGTTTATTCAATTAGCAGTCCAGTCTGCTGCTGAACAAGTACCTCCTAAATGAAATGGAATACCCTGAGTGTTTGCATATTCTTATCTATTTGCCCCAAGAGTAACAAATTACTATTTTAGAAAATTATAATCTAATAGAGCTTCCATATGTGTTTTGAAATAATTTTCATAGGTGGCTGATGTTGTCCATTTAGTCATCTTCAGCGTATTTTAGTATTACTACTACTTTTTCTGACAGTTTTTCAAGGTCTGTTTGTCTTGCATTCCTTTGTGAATGTCATCCCTGAGGCAAGGCCAAATGTATAAGATAGTTTCAGAACTAAAGAGCAACAATTTAATTTCACTAGTGTCCACTCTCCAGCTCTTGTGCTTAAACCGTGAGTCAGAAGGGTTGCTGTCAGGGTGGCCGCGTTTCCCTTTTGTGCCAAAGCTGCTGGTGGAGATGCATGCTCGGGCAGCTGGGAATGCGTTTTTACAATGTGACTGTTTTGGGGATTATGAACTGAACTGAGATCACTACCTATGTTGATAGCGATCTTTCAGACAGCCGTAATACCCTATTTTGAGACTCTGCTTCTTCGCTGAGACACGAATCAGAAATTTAGAGTTCAAAAGATTTGTCACTTGTCAATACATCCTGAACTAATTCTTTTATACCCATTAAATTGTAAAAGACCTGAACATTGCTAACTTTCTAAGGGAAAATTTGTAAAATTTACATTTAGCTTGTTTTCATAGAAGCAGGGGGGTAGGTGGGGGTAGAGGAGAAGCCACTACATCTTAGTCTGCTAAGACCTGAGATGTATTTATACAATCTTCATGTCTTCTAGGTCCCTCCCCCAAATCCCAACTCAAAGCCCTTTTGTCCCTCCCATTCCACCGCTGGAGTCACAGCTCTGAATCTTGGAAGTATTTTACGCCATTCTGTCAGTGCTTCTCATAGACATACTCTGTGACATACTCAAAACTGATAACTGTTTCTTTCTTCTGCATGAAAATAACTTTCAAAATAATGAATTTGTATTTTGAAATCTGTTCTGGCAAGTAATTGGGTGGTGGGCAATACTTGCTAATAATTGAATATTTTTTCCTACTTGCAAATGGTGTCAAACTTTAAGTTATACACCAGCAAATGGCTCAGTGGGGAATAATAAGCTCTTCATGGCAAATACTGCTTATCCGTCACAGAATTTAAATGGTAAACTTGTGTTTTGATATTTGTGGAGATATACACTTTCTATTCAGGAAGTACTAAATGGCATAAGGAATGATATTCTGCCTTTGTCATTGCTCATAGTTTCACAAAGCAGCACAAATGGGAATAAAAAAAGTCTTTGATCAGTTTTATCACTGCTGTTAAAATCATAAGGAAGCAAGTAAAGTAGATTTTGGCAGTTGAAAATAACCTAACTGGCAACATTTCAGTTATTTCAATATATGTTGGTTTTATATGTACCTCTCTCCGTCTGTGACTCTATCAGTATTCCTTATCCTTGTACTTGCTTTTAAAAGCATCATTTCAGAGTGCAAGTGTCTGAGAAGAATTCACAACTGGATTAAAATACCCATACTTATTAAATGTATACCCCCAATGCATCTAGAACAGTTCAGAGACACATTGATAGAGAATTTCTCATTCATTTGGGGACTGTCTTCCTTTTTCTGAAGTCAGTGGGGAAAAAGTCATATTGATTACAAGAGGTTCACAATTATTTGTGTCATGTACATTTCCTAATGGCATAACCTGAAAAAAAAAAAAAAATCTTCTCTGAATTGGATTGTGTAAATGATCTATCGCTCGTTGATTTGAATCTGCTTTCAAGATCATAGTCCTCCAAATCCTGAAATAGCAGCAGCATTCACATGTTCTTCTGTTTCTTTAGGCATTAATAAATTAGTTAGTACCAGTAATTTGGCAATGCTAATCATAAATGGCTCTAATATGAAGTGCTTTCTTTGCTAAATCATTGGTACCAGAATGCTGCTCGGGATTCTAATAAGCATCAATTAAAAGTAGCAAGTTCAATGTCATATCTTCTTTGAATGTCAGTCCAAGACAAGAGTTGTGCTAAATTTGACAAATATAATATATATACAGGCCACTTCAGAGCTTTGGATGGTTTTTTTTACACAGAAAGGAACAATCATAATAAGGAACACTATATAAACTTAATTACAACAGTTCAGTTCTTTTTAGGTATGATATAGTAATAATTGGGTGATTTGTTAATTGAAGTCTGATTCTTTAATGATTTACCAAAAATTATCTGAATTACTCAAGGTTAGCAATAAATTGCAGGGAAAAATTCAATTATATACAGCAAAACTAATTGTTATAGTAATTTCAGAATTTATTTTAGAGTCTTAACCAATCAAACACAATGCAGAAGTGAATTTCAACTTAAAATTTGATTCTTCTTGAGGAATATTCTCGGGAACGCCCCACCCCCAAAGGATGTTGTGTGGTATGGTTGAAGAAATTTTTAAAATGTAGAACAGGCATTGACAGACTCACCTGGTTGATTTTAATTGAAACAAATACAATTAGAAGTGGGAATGTAAAGTCCAAATTCTTTGAACTTGTGTTGACCGAACAATGCTTCCTGGGGATACTAATGCCTGAACACAATGAGCATTTGTTTAATTGAACAAACACTTCTTTGTTATTCATTTCTGGTAATGTTTTGGTGTTAGGCTGCCAAGGTAGAAATCCTATCTTCAGCCATTTCATCTGATTCAATTTGAAAATACTTTCATTTTGCAAATATGAACTAACCCCATCCTCATATTCGTACCTATAAGTATGTATTTGTTACTGGGAAACCAAGAAGTTAATGGTATGGTCATGCTTTAGTTACCTGTCTGCTGGCATGAAAACAGTAAGAGGAAAAAAAACATGTACATTGGAATGGCAAGTATGGATAGTTACAGAGATACAATATTGTGTAAGGTTCCTTTTGGTTTTTCTCCCAGGTATTTATTTACTCATGAGATCTAAACTGCTAGCCTGTCGGCACTGAAGGAAGATCTGTAAAGGAAAAGCATAGAAAGATTTGGACTAAAGAGGAGGGTCAAAAATAAGAATAAATTTTAATTTGGAAGACTGCAAATTATCTTTTTAAGAGGAAAATCTTTCCATCACAGAGTGTCCCTCCTACAGCAGAGCTGGGACAGTTCTCTTGCACTGAAGTAGATCCCTACGACAAAGGGTGCAATTCCTGCCGACGCTATTGGATAGCCAGAGATGGGAATCTGTCAGAGAGGCTGAATGAGTGGAGGACTGAGAAGATCCACTGACTGTTTTTTCTCTGTTGTGAAATGGGACAGGTGCAGAAGGTCCTGGGACTTCCTGCAGCTACATGGCTGCATTAGCTGATACGATCTGTTTCCTAGACCACTGCAGGTGACTTTCTTGCAGACGGAACTTGCTTCAATGCCCTTAAGTACCGTTTTCCTTTCAAAATATAGGGCAGACAAGTAGGAAGAATGGTAATACAAACTTACAACTTCAAATAAAAAAATAAATTCTAGTTGAAGCCTCATTTCCCCCTGAAATTGAAGCCTTTCAATTTCCTCCTTTTTATTTCAATTTCTTCCTTTCAACTGAAACCTCAAGTGAAACCTCATAGTGAGCCTACCTCAAAGATAGTCATTGCAGTGTGCACGTGCAGCAACGTTGTGCAGAAAGCCAGTGTCAATTTGTGAATGAGCAGGAGGGGAGGTAGGTGGGAGCATGCATAAAGAAAGGTAACACCAGAGGTGACATGAAGAAGGCTAGAAACAGTGGTCAGGCATGGCGATATACTTGTCTGTATCAACTCCATGGTTATTCTTCATTATCCTTTGTTTCCTCTGCAGCATTACACGGCGTGTTTTGTTTCGCAGGCATCCCTTGATGGCATCCCAGAGAGCAGGGAGGATGGGAAGGCTACAAAATTCACTGAATTCTTCCCCCTTCTTGGGTGCCAGAGAGTGCAGCTGTATTTCACAATCTTTTCTACACTGATCTCCTCTGGAGAGAATTTAAATGTTTTTGTTGTTTTTTAAATGGTATCTGTGACTTATTGGGCAATTCCAAAAATTATTAAATAGTTGCGTTATTTTTTTAAGTAAGCAGCCATATCATTTATTGGACTTTATAGCAAATTCCTAAATACACAAGTGCTCTGGGAGGGATTCACGCTTTTTTACTGCCCTTAAGAAATGATGGTTTATTTTACATAATTTATGTGAGTTTGAAGAGCTTTAGATTTCAGTGTTTTCAGTGGAAGTACTTGAGGCCTTTGTGATTATTAGTGATACATATTTTCCATTGAAAAACCTACTTTTTAGCCTATGTAAGGCTACACAACATCTGTGAACACTCACTGCATATTTTAATTTGAATTCTGAATATGGATAAAATGTCATTGGGGTTTGTCATTTCCAAATTCAGTTTTTAGGTTGAACCATTAAATAGAGATTTTTTAGTGCAGTCCAAGAACATGCATGAAAAAATTAGGAATTCTGGATAATCACAACTCTGTAGGTAACAGTACAGAAAAGCAATTGGTAATGACTTGTTCAAAGCTTCTGAATATAATTAATCACAGATAACTGCTAACATACTGCAAAAATTTGACTTGATCTGAACTCAAGAACTGTATACATTTTACAGTAGATTAAAATTTAAATGGTTATCTGTTGGGAGGGGGACATTACCAACACTACTGGTAGCACTCTTATGTTCATACATACTGTTTTTAATTCCTAAATGCCAGGTCATGTGCCAAGCTATTTCATGCTGTATCTCTTTCATTTGCACTGTACTTTTTCCACTTGCACGTAAAGAACCCTTTTGTCCTTAAGGCTTGCAATTAGTGTGGATTAAAAATGTTGTTGCCTAGCTGAAGTAGGAGGAAACGGATGTGCAGTGGATCATGTGAAATGAATGTAATATTATTTACTATCAGGAAGATGAGTTTTTAGTGAGTTGGACCGGTCTGAAGAGATCTGACTTTGCTGTATTCAATCACTTTGCCTTTTTCTCAACATTTTCAGGTTAGTTTAATGGCTTTTATATTTATTTTAAATTATATGTTTGCGCCCTTTCTTATACACTGGGTACCAGGCTAGCTCCTGCAAAGCTTTCAAAGATATGCATGTTTTGTGTGTGGTTTTGGTTCTTTTTAATTATAGCATTATGATACCTTCTTTTCAGTGTCTTAAAACTGAGGAGATTCCTTAAGTTTGTTACTGAAATGAATGTTGTTTTTTTTCTACTGCAGCAAAATGTTAGGAATTAAATAAGTACCTAAGGGCACCTGTTTTCAATGACTGCCTGGCTTAGCAGCCAGAACAGTCTCTCAATGCCATATAAATTCATGTTGTAGCTCAGATCCAACCTTTTTACTTAATCTACAGACTTCGGCAGATTTGTTGAGCCAGATAAATTGTAACACAACAAATTTGATAAAACAGCTGGAAAGGGGTGCTGTTTCAGAAGTGAGGATTTAAAAAAAACAAACAAAAAGCCCCTTTTCATTTGATTTTATGTAATAAGGAAGCTACACTGATACTACGTGAACACAAATTGTTTGCAAGTTCCTGTCACATCATGCTGACTTATCTTGCATTATTTTGAGCAAATAAGGAACCTTACAATAGCCACCATAACCTGGTTTCCAGTATATTTAATTGTAAAAATTAAAATTAAAGCCTTGATTTTCTAACTACTATATTCAGATGCATTCATGTATAGGAAACTTATTATTTGCAAACTGAATTAATCCTAGGGACTTACTGTTTTTCACTTTGATTCTGAAATGTGCATTGCAGTACAGTATTTGGTGTGAAACCTACTTTGACGGTGGGAAAACGAAGCCAGCTTAGGTTAAATAGCAAGTTTCAAACTGAAAAACTGTCACTATTTTCTGTTTGTACACATAGACATGAGGTTTCAGAAGCAAAAGCATGCTGATTACTCAGATATGCCTTGCCTCAGGTTTTGTGTTAGTGTATACTGTTGGATATTGATCCTACCAGCTATCCTTGATAAACAGTAGACAAAAATTGTCAAAGGGACCGCAGTGATTGATTTTGTTGTTGTTGTGTATGACTCAGTAATATAGCTGCATGATTTGACATTAGCAGCAGCCCATAGTAAATTACAATTATTTTTTCTTTCTCTGCTGAAAGAAGTACACTCCTGTGATGATTACATGCAAAACTTTTAATACTACTGGAAACAAATTGTTTTAAGGTTTTTTTTAAATGTACATAGAAGTACAAATGTATTTGTGTATCTATTCAACTATGTATAGAATGAACACATTTTAAAATGATTGTTTGATTTATTGTTATTTTCCAACTTGCCATGCAGATTTCTCAGCTGCTTTGGTATCTTCTCCTCCCTGCCTCCCCCCCCCCAGCATCGGGTTTGCATGGCAAGGTTTTGGTAGTGGGGGGGGCTACAGGGGTGGCTTCTCTGAGAAGCTGCTGGAAGCTTCGCTTATGTCTGATAGAGCCAATGCCAGCCAGTTCCAAGGCCGAGCCCATCAGTGACGGTGGTAGCGCCTCTGTGATAACATATTTAAGAAGGGGGAAAAGCTGCTGTGCACAGCAGCCGGAGAGAGGAGTGAAAATATGTGAGAGAAACAACTCTGCAGACACCAAGGTCAGTGAAGAAGGAGGGGGAGGAGGTGCTCCAGGCGCCGGAGCAGAGATTCCCCTGCAGCCCATGGCGAAGACCATGGTGAGGCAGGCTGTCCCCCTGCAGCCCATGGAGGATATCTGCTCCACTGTTAACATCCACGGGCTGCAGGTGGATCCCACACTGGAGCAGGTGGATGCCCGAAGGAGGCTGTAACCCCATGGGAAGCCCACACTGGAGCAGGTTTGCTGGCAGGACTTGTGACCCCATGGGTGACCCGCACTGGAGCAGTTCATGAAGAACTGCCGCCCGTGGAAAGGAATCACGTTGGAGAAGTTTGTGGAGGACTGTCTCCCATGGGAGGGACCCCACACTGGAGCAGGGGAAGAGTGTGAGGAAGAAGGAGCTGCAGAGACAACGTGTGATGAACTGACTGCAACCCCCTTTCCCTGTCCCCCTGCACAGCTTCGGGGGAGGAGATAAATCTGAAGTTGAGCCTGGGAAGAAGGGAGGGGTGGGGGAAGGTGTTTTTAAGACTTGGTTTTATTTCTCATTACCCTACTCTGATTTGATTGGTAATAAATTAATTTCCCCAAATTGAGTCTGTTTTGCCTATGATGGTAATTGGTGAGTGATCTCTCCCTGTCCTTATCTTGACCCACGAGCCTTTCGTTATTTTTTTTTTCTCCCCTGTCCAACTGAGGAGGGGAGTGATAGAGTGGCTTTGGTGGGTACCTGGCGTCCAGCCAGGATCAACCCACCACATTCCACCCGTGCATTAGACTCGTGTGGCATGTCTCCCTGCTGCAGGGTTGTTAGTAGGGCTGTATCCTAGGACTGTGACACAGGAGATAGCGATAGCTTTGGTCCCCGACTCTTATGCTGTAGGTGTGAAGGGGCTGATGCATATAGCCTGGGAGCTTGCGAGGGGCTCTTGTGCTGTTCTGCATGTGTGAGTCGCCAAGGTGCCAGAGTGGGAAACAAGGACAGAGTCTGTAGGTTTCATTCACAAATCTTTTGTAAATCTGTGTGCAGATGGATTTCCCTATATAAGACAAGACACTGTCTTCCAATGATAACAATCTAGTCACAATTGAATTCTTGGTTAAGCCTTATATTTGGCTTGCCTGTCCCAAAACAGACTTTTGAAAATCTGGTATTAACAAATTAAAAAATGTTTATTTTTCGGAACATGCAAGTTCCTCTCATATTGGTAAAAATGGGAATAACAGAAAGACTGACAGATTGGATGCTGTAGTATGGCAAGAGGTGAAAAAGGCAGGCACTAACCCTGTGTTCCTCACTGTGATGGGATTTGGCCTCAAAAAGTATGTCGCATCCTAGAGAGACTAACAGAAACATTGCCTCTCAGTTCTTGGGTAATACAGCTTTTTCTTGCTTACCACATAAATTTTTTTCTTGTTCTGGGAGTCAGTAGCTAAAGCTTGAGCTCAATCATTTCAGATTAATTTGACTTGGAAAATGTTCATTGCACTTTACACATGATCAACTTTAACTGTTTCAACAATCAAATATATTGAATGTAGGCGAGTTTTGCTTGAGTGAAAACTGTGGCCTGCTGTATTTAATGGATGTAAAAGTTCAGCATTGGTTGCTTTTATCTTGTTACAGCCATAGGAGGCTTTCCTCTAGCTGGAAGAGAAGTGTGATGGGATTTTCTTATGGTTGAGTATATTCTCCTCAGTATATAGGTTTCCTCAATATGCTGAAAAATGTACATCTTTATGAGTTCTGAAGAGGTCTTTTGTGACAAGCACACGGAGGAGAGTAAAAGCATAATGGTTCACTTATAAAGACCTAATAACATTTGTTCAGTACAAAGTGCCTTGTGTGAGGCATTGAATTCATTGAAAGTTGTGGGAGAGAAATACTTTGTGAGGAAGCCGTGGTTTACAAACTTTGCCACTATTTGGACAAAGGAACATTTTGATTGTGTACAGCACAATTATGTAAAAATCATGTCTTAGGGACTTCCATAGGCATATGCTGCAGTGAAGTAACAGTTCTGGCTTAGTAAGTGTTTGTTATATATGTCTTTGTGAAAATTCAGTTTCTAGAATGTTTGCTCATCATTGACTTTGTGTGGTGGAGCCCTGAATACTAAAAATAAATATAAGCTGAGAAAAAATTGTAGTCAGTGAAAGCCTCCAAGTTTTTACACTACTGTAGTTTGTGGATTTTTTTAATAATGAGAAGAAATTTCACTTAAATTTTAACACTTTATGTAGATATGTATACTTACATAATGTTCAGAATTCTGGCTCAAATTTTTGGAATTTAGGAATTAATTTGCTTTTAAAAAAAAACAACTTGATTTTCTTATGCTGCTGCTGAGCATAAGCACTTAAGTACTTAAGCGCACAATCGCTTTATAGTTTGAAAAAATGGAAACACTTTAGAATATTATTATTATGATATAGACGATGTCCCTATGAGAACTCATAAAGTTGCTCCAGAATCTGAAGATAATCACCTGTAATTCCTCTAAGGCAGGTTATTAATGAGTAACACATTCACAAATAAACCATAAAACACATTCTGTAATGGAACTGTTCCCATAGAGGTTACCCATCATTTTATTCAGTCAATTATTAAACCATTTATGCTGAGAAATGTAATTTCAAAAACAATCAATAAAGGGTTTCCTCTTGCATGGTGTAGCCTGGGAATTGCAAGCAGGAGTGAAGTAAGTGCGCCAAAGACATTTCTAACAGAAAGTTTCTTGAATACAAAAGAACATGTGAGCGTTTGAAAACTTGAACTGTGTTTGCTTTTTGTAACTCCCAGTAAGAATGCAAGTGAGATGAGATTTGCTTTAGCCAACTGATTTATCCTTCCTAACACTTAAGGTTGAAAATAATATCAAAAGCAGTCGTTTTACACAGCAAGTTTGACATAGACTATAAAGTCATTCTATGTCATGGACTAACTTAGATTTCACAGGCAATAGTATTGAAAAGATTCTCAGAAATCGCCCCCCTGCCTCCCCAAAATTTGTGTCATGTTAGAGGCATCATTTGAGCAAAGCAGTTCGGAGGCTACTCACAAGCTTAAGGTCTTGCCAAATTAAAAAGAAAAAAAAAAAATTGGCTGGCAAATGCAATACTATTAACTGCAAGATTTATGACTGACACCTTTGTATAAAAGAAGCGAGAGCAAGGAAAACTCCAGTGAAAGTTGAGATACCAGTTACAGAGATTTCTCTGTTCTCAGTAGTTTAGGTCAGGGTTCGCGCCATGATACTTCTTGACGTGGCAGAAGTCTGACAGCAATCACAGTTCTCCTCCAAGCAAAACCGCATCCCTGGCAGCGTATCGGCTCACACTGCTGCTCGAGTGCAACGTGTCCTGGAGCTGCTGCAGGGTCAGAGAGTGAGGGCTGCGTGTTGCTCCCTGGCCTCTGTTGTGCGGGGAAAGCTCAATGCCTTGAGCTCGATGGGGCTGCAAGTGATGGTCAATTCTCCGCTGTAACTTACAGCACTGGGCCTGCAGCTTTCAAGAGAAATGATGAAGATGGATGTCTTTTGAGCTGCAGTGCTGTTTGAAGACTGTTGCAGGTCTCTTGGCAAGAAGAGAGGATCAGTAACTGAAACTTCAAAAGGTCAGCTGCTGTATTACTTTTGGGTGCCACATTCGGAAAAGGAAACTGATTCTTTTGGGTCCGTAGTGCTATAGTGCTTTGGTGCCGTTAGTGCTTTTATGTCTTTATGGGGAGCTGGAAGAGCTGTGCTGGGCAGGCAGCATCAGGTGCTCGCTTGCAGAACCATTTCACATGGCACCTGGTGTTAATATAAAAAAGGAAATGCAGCTGAACATCTGACACAGTTTAGAGATGCTGTTTTACTTTTTTTAAGCATCTGCCCCTGCTCTGGCATATCTGTGATAATCTTACAAAGGTGCTGTTGCTGGTACTTGTTTTACTGCTTTTTGGCATTATTATTATTATTCTACCTTGTAGAATATTTCTGCTTGCTAGGCGTCTCACTTCCCATATCTGCGTACTGTGAACAAGTTCTGATGTGTTCTTTTGGTCTTGCTGCTCTCAGCATCAATCTTGCTGGTGTTTATGTCACTCTCAAATCTTTGTGTCTCTTTCAGCTCTCGTCTCGCATAATTTAGATTTCTTCAAATAATCTCATTTAGATATTCAAAAGACACACAAGGTATTTTTGTACCGTTCTATGCAATGTCGCAAACGTTAAAAACAAACAAAAAACCCAAAATGTGGCCTGAACACAGAAAATTCCTAAAACTTATGGTTCATAATTTTATTTTGATGTATACAAAGTTAATTGTATCCAAAGAGTTCGTTTGCTGGGAAATCTTTGGAAGATTCTGGTGACAAGTTTACTTGTATATCCCAAAGGTCTTACTTTCATTCTGCTTTTAGGTAAGTCACTGGCAGAAAGTTTTCTGTCAAGATTTTCAGTGTTTTGTTGATTAAAAGCTAAATACTTCCAAAGATAAATGGGACAAAAGAAATAGTCTGCATGCTGATCAGTGATTAAACTTGACTGTAGGATTTGAAGAGAATTGAACTGAATACAATGAATATGCTTTCTATGTGCAAACTGCATTTTTAGTATGCCTGTTGAACAGATTCTCTGGTGGTTTAGACTAAAATTTTCAGAAAGTTGGAATGTATTTATGTTCGGTTTCTTCTCTATTAACTTACTCTAAGCAGTGGATCCACCTCTAAGGCGCTTTCAGGCAAAAAGATTGCATTTGATTGAGTGCATTTCTCTGCAATATTTTCCATTGTTGTTTGTGTTTCCCTCTTTATGTGACTTTGTTACAGCCTTTTTCTCCTACTCATGCCTTATTTTCTGCTTCCTTTTATGTAACAAAAAAAATTAAATTAGACCTTTAATGTTCTGTACTCTGTACTAATAGTGTGTCAAGAAGTTGAGTTTGTAAAAGAGGAATAATTCATTTCCTGTTGCTCGAGGAGTATGCATGTTTCTTTATCCTCTTACATACTTCTAAGATGAAAATGTTTTCTAAATGTAAAAATTAGTTGATGTGTCAGAATGAGAAGACCAGGCTATTATATTGGTAGAATTTTTAAAAAAATATTATTACCAAGGATAATCCACAAATTCTTATGTTTCAACATCCAGACGGTATGTTCCTGTGCTGAACGTTGATGTTCAACTGTACAGGATAGTTTTGTAGAGTTTTAGAGGGACTCAGGTGTTTATTAGGTGTTTAGTGCCTACAGCAAGGGGATGGAAGAAAACATAGCCTATAGAAACTAAAGTTAATTCTTATTTT
>NW_008824791.1:3591334-3646095 GCF_000699105.1 Pygoscelis adeliae
ATAATTTGGATTTTAAATAGTGCCGTTACAGTTGATGGTTCATAGCAGCTGCTTAACCACCATTTGAATGAATGTATCCTGACATCATTTCAGCTGCAGTGAAAAGTGGCAGCTCTTTCTTGTGCTCCACGTTACCTGCAGGGGCAGCCCAGACCTCCACTGAGCAGCCCCCACGGCCCCTTTCGCAGGAGCCTTTCTGCTGCTGGTGGTCTCCCTCGTCTTGCCCCTTCCTTTGCTCCTTCTCCGAGGCACCAGCTGCCGGTCACTGCTGCCTGCATTTCCTCACCCGCAGCTCATGGAGAGTCTGCCTCAGACCTGATCTCCAGACTGTTACCTGTTATCTGGACCTCACCTGGCGTGTGTCCATCATGTTTAAGAGTTGTCATAACCTATGTGTTGCCACTTGGATTTTCGTGATTGAAGCAGATCTAAAAGGCTAAATTAACAAAGACTTATTTAATGTCTGACACATCTCCGAAATGCAGTCTCATAGTGATTTAGTTGATGTGCTGAAAGTCCATTTCTTGAAGGGTTTTGTGGTTTTTTTTTGCTTTATTTTTGTTTGTTAGTTTTGGTCCCAGTCTTTCCCCCCCCCCCTCTTAATTTTCCTTTTAGGAGTCCCATCAAACCACAGGAGAATATTCTGCAGGGAAGAATCTTGACTTCACGAGAGGTGGCTGAACCTGGTGATGGTGGTTTTTTGAACGGTAATTTCTATGAATCTCTCTATCCTGCAAAGTAAATATCTTGGCAAAGGAAGGTGATTCTTGGGAACAAACCTACTGCAGTCAGCTTGTGCTGTTTGAGGGATGTGTCTGCTAACGGTAGAATAAATTATGTAAAATAGGTCTCATACCTACCAGTGAGACATCTAACAGAGTCAAGGACTGCACTTGAAATGTCTCTCTTTAAAGAAGCGTTGCTTCAAAGGGATAATGATCAAAGCATGAATAAATTCCCAGAGGACATGGAAATGTATGCATAGAGAGATTATACTCCAAACGCTAACAATGAATGTTTAGTTATTTGGTATCTGGCTATTATATAATAACAGTTATGTATCTGAAATGTCTTAATTTTGCTGTGACAGCACGACGGTATTCCCAGATGTTAAATATTTCAAAGCTTATCTTACATATATTCATAAACAAGATGAAAGTGTTAATTCTAATTAAAATGATGCACAGTTCAGTAGCAGCCCTAATAAAGTCCCTGTGGAACAGTAAAATTAATAGCAATATATCTTCTGTGCAGTCAGAATTTAGATTTCAATTTTACTGTAAACCAACCTTCCAGGAAAAACTGAGTAGTCAAGATAAAAAACTGTGAAAATTCAGATTCAAAAGTCATTTGAATATGTGCAATGTTTTACATACCAGTATCTATGTGTATTGGCAGTTTAGGCAAGAAACTGGGGGGGAAAAACCCAAACCTCCCAAACTTAATGAGTATTCCAGTGTCCTGAAGAATTTATTTCACTTGGTGGATATGATCTTAATGGTCATATTTGCAGTCGTATTCGTTTGTTGCAACTTTATTTGCAATTCTTTTAAAGCCATATTTGAGAAACCACAATTTTTTAGTGTAACATACTTTAATATTAAACTATTGCATTGTGGAGAATCCTTGTACATGTGTATGTTCGCAGTGCCTTCACGGGGATAGTGAGAACTGCTGTGTTGAATCACTGGGACATCAGAGACTGGAATAATAGTTAAAGATGTAAAAGCATTTTTTATTTGTAACTCAGAATAATTTTTCCACCATGTTTAGCAGAAAACATAAAAGAAGCTGCAAAGTCACACTAAGTCAGGAGGCAGTGAAGACCCTGAGGAGAGACTTAGGGGAATGCCTGAAGACATGGTTGGTTTGTAGTGTTTAGGATGCCAGTAAAGGCAAATCCCAGAGTAGGAGGGCATCTACATGTTCTTTTCAAAATCAGAATAGGGATTCCTTGACTCACAGTAAATGAATAATACATTTGATTACCTCTGCATGTACTTATCTTTGTAAACTATGCCTTGTTATCATTTTGCATATTTATCTCAGTTGTTTAAAATTATATACACGATTACCATAATTAACAGGTCATGACAAACCATGTTAGTAAGAGAAATTCTGTGTTGTGAAGGAATTTGAGTTTGCAAAATGTCTTTTTCAGTTCTCAGTAAAAATCTGGATTCTTTTCAAAGGAAAGTTCTGGGGGGAAATTTAGATTGATCAGAAGATTTTATTTTTTTCCCCTCCTTTTATATTATGTATTTTAAAATGCTTTCCTTAAAAAAACATGAAGTATACTGATGATGCAATATTAAAAAAAAGAAAAATTATAGATTGTGACTGCAGTATAGAAAATTCAAAACCCTCTTTTGAGTGGCTCTTGGATATCTTGATATTGTTGGATCCTCTTTTTCTTTTAACTATTTTACCACAACCATGCAAAACATTTCACTTTTGTCAGAAAATCATATTCTAATCACAAGTGATTAATATCTGGTTTATGAGGGGTTCATGTTTTTATTTCTTTTTTTTCTTTAAGTATTTTACTCTTCATATATTGACTTGGGTCGTGGGGGTTATACTGGTTTTGTAACTTGATCAGGTGACTAAAATTGTGAAATCAATTTTCATGTGTGAAAGTTCTTAACATTTGCTGAAATTCCAAATATTTAGTGAAAAGTCCCAAAATAAACTCCTGTGTTTAACTGAAAAACAGATAAACAGGGCTAGCAGAAGAGAAATAAATCTGTTTACGTCTTTAGTGTCCCTAAGGAAATGGCCACCATGTTGACAAAGTTCCATTAAGGAGATTTTTCAGTGCTCTGAAGTGGTTGAGGTCTCTGGATGGCTCCTGGTCAGTCTGTGAGAGACTGGCTGGGCTCCTCCTGCTAAACTTCATTAGACTTTCCCTTGGATGAGTGGCTCAGATTAGCTGAAAAAAAGTTGTCATGAGTTAATATACATATATATAATGAATCTGAATTTTGCTAGTGCAAACTGCAGATCAGTGTGTTGTGTATCTTACAGACCCTGGCAAGACTGTTAGAGTGTCAGTAGAGCAACAGTTCCAGATTACTGCCAATTCTCATCCTTCTCTTCTATGCAACTAATGTAGCAGTGATTTACTAGCTATTGTGTCCCAATCTGTTAACCACTACCAAATTCTGCAAGCATGTCTGTTGGTTGGTATTACCAATTTTAGAATTAAAAACACGAGAAGAGGGAAGAAATTATTCACAGTTGTTATGGCCAAATTATTGTTTTGGACAAGCCTGAGCTTCAGAGAACTCTGCAAAACCTTCCTCTGGTGAAGAGTTTTCACCCTAGCCTGAATGAGATATAGCTGCCCTACCTAGGAAAACAGTCCCACTCATAACCTAAGAAATTATCTTTCAGAACTTTGGAAATGGGGGATAGGTAAGTTTGCTATCCTTATTTATTCTGGATAGCTGCAACTGTTGTTATGGACAGCAGCAGAGAACACTAGAACAGTTAAAAGAATGCAAACCTCTCTCCTACAGCTACATCACTGTCAATTATACTGTAACATAACCGGATAAGGTAAATAATAGTGGTAAATGGTGGAATGGACTAATGGGATGATTCATGTTATTTGATCGCAGCTGAAGATGATCCAAGAAATACTTTGTTGAAAGGTGGTCTTGGACAGGGAAAATGCTTTCTCTCTTCGCTACTTTGTGTGATGATGATTGGTAAACTGTGAACTTTTAAAGCTTTCTACAGTAAATAACTACAATGCAAAAATTGGTTATTGATGTATTAGTGGCTCTGAAACCTAGGTTTTAATCTGATAGCAGGAGTGAGGTGGTATAGGGCCACGTGAAGCAAACTGAGTATTTCTTTCAAGTAAGACATGACGTAGACTTGCAAATAAATTATTGAAGTACACTACTCTGATCTGTGGATTTTTAAGGGGTTGTTTAGAAATTTCAGTGATAAATTGAAAACAACGCCAATTACATCTTCCAGAGTTTTTCTGAAACGCTTCTTTTGAACAATCACTATAAGCCGGAGACTGTTCAGTACATGTTTCAAACTAGGAAACCTGCGACACCCAATGTGACTTTAGCTGAAATTAGTAGGAACTATACATTTTCAAACTGTAGGATTAGTCATGTTTGCTATGGCAGCAAGAACATACCAACATACTTACACTCAAGAACAAACACAGATACTGACGTGCATGCCATCTTTAATAATTACGTATTTTCAGAGGGTTTTTTCCATTTGCGGGAAATGAGTGTGTTGTGGGTGAATTCCGCTCGCTAACCAGGCTAGCAGACTTAGTTTTGTTGTCTCCCATTGCTGAAGCTGGTTTTCTAATACAGTAATGAGGGTGAACCTAGGAATAAGCCAACATCACTTAGCCAGGTCCCTTACTATTCGAAGTTTCAAAACACCTCATTTATTTTTTACCATTTATGTCAGAGTTTAGGACTCAGTTTTGGATCCTATGATGCTGATGTGTGCGCATGAAAATACTACACGCTAAACTCAGAATTTTCAGTATCAGGCCTTTTAATCATTAGCAGCTCTGGGTTATGAACCTGACGGGATTTTTTATTATTTTGGGGGTGGGGCGATGATGCAATTTAGGGATGGTAAGTGAAAGTTTTGTAGTTTCAAAAGGAAAATAGCAGCTAATTTCCATTAAGGTCATGCAAATCAGAATCAAGTCAGTGGTTGACTAAGTAATTGTTAATACATGTGTGCAAATATAACCAGAAAAAAATCTAGTCATCAACTTTATAGCTGTTAAATACTTGCATAGGCTCAGATTAGAGGGAGGACAACACTCACAGGGATCAGCAGACACAACCACCTTCATAATTCTCCATTAGTGTGATTTAATACTTATGCAGCAGTTCTTCATACGGTTTGTTGGGTGGGATTTTTTTTTAAGTATAAATGAGCAATATATGAAGCAAAATTGTAGGAAAAATGTATTCTTAACAGTTCAGGCTGTTTTATGCTGGTGATCTGACATCTACATGCAGATGTATTGTCATGACATTTTTAAACTTAGAACTAACTTTGTGAGGTGTTTAAATCTAAAAATGCTGTAACACAAACTACTGTGAATAGAGAAACCTTGCATAAACTGAATTCTTCCTCTAAAGGAAGAGGTGGCCTGACTAAATGAGAATAAATTTTAAAGCAACTTGCTCATGTTCCAGGTAGCCGTAGCAAAAGAAGTAATCACAATATAAATCAAAAAATCTGCAAATAATTGTGGGATTGCTCTCTGGACATATTTTGTTGTTCTAAAAATATAGGTGATGCTAATCACCATAGCCTACAGAGAGAAATAATCTTTTTTTTTTTACAGTAAAAGTAAAAATGTTGCTTGCATGCTGTCTGCAGATAAAATGATATGTCTTCATAAAATATATTGCCTAGTCTAATGATCCAAAACTAACCACATCATTTTAAAAGGCAGTGTTGAGATTGCTCTTACCCCATGAGTGTTGAATTAGAATAAATTCCTGTGTGACAATATTGTAAGGGAAAAAGACCCAAAGAAGAAATATTATTTCATATCATACCACTTTTGTACCAGTGCCTGGATGGTACTAGTTTTGTACACATCTCCTGGTAGTACATTTGAGAAACCCATATCCATGATGCAGCGGACACGTCTCCCTCCCCTGTTTGGGTACCGATGTAGGTGGAGGCAGGCAGGGTGGACCAGGGCTGGCTGCTGGGAGATGTTCACCTGCGGAGTGTCTCAGCGGTCTTGTCCAGTTGTCTGGGCTAGCCGGGGTGTTTGATGGGAATCAATGTATTTGTCTGAATTATTCCTCCTGCTCCTTGCCGTAATGGAGACATAGAGAGCTGAATTACAGTTCCCACAGAAGGGCGCTGGCTTGTGTGCAGCCACCCCTGCTGCCCCAGTGCAGCCTCGGCAAGAAACCCTCCCTCCACAGGAGCAGACTGAGGTTTTGTCTTGGAAAGACCAGGAGGGAAGTAGCACGTGTGACAGGGATTGCCAAGGGCCCAGAAGTGAGATGGAGAACTAAGTTATTTTACAGTGTCAACACACATTTTATTCATTTACCAGTCTTTTTACCCATCACCTCTTTTTACCAGTGCTGCAGTGTCCAAGCAAGGTCTGCAAGCACTTCAGCACCTGGAGCCTCCGCTCATGTATTCTGTCAGACGTGACCGGTTAGCATCTCTGATCCTGAAATCCCTATAGCAGAGACTGTTAATTATGGTACTGACTTTTGCATGAAGTTACTTCTTTGTAGCTAGAAACTACTGCATTGTAAATGTATTATGAAAGGTGTAACTTCCTGATCAGAAAAAAGTATTTTATCCACAGCGTGGAAGCTCTACTTTAAAATGTCTAAAGCTTTTGTTTGTTTGTTTGTCTTTTTTCTGAAGTGGTATCCAGTCTTGTTGCAACAAAAATAATATAACTTGTAAGGAATAGCAAGCAATGATGGAATCTACTGGACAGTAATATTTACAGTTAGCAGAAAAGGAATTGTATATAATAATAATTTTAAAAAGGATTTTCTTTCAAGAGAAATCTGTAAAACTGTTGTCTTTGTTTTTGATTTATGGACTTTCCTACTCTTTAGGAATAAATTAGGTAAACCTGAAAGAAACGAAGGCACAGTAGCTATAAAACAACCTATTGATTTTTTTTTTTTTTTTTTTTTTTTACTAAATTTCTGTCTTTGGTAATTTTTACAGTTGCCTGCATCCAAAAAAAACCCCACAGTGTAGTTACTAGAGAAGCAATGTAAGTAACTGGTATTTGATTGGCTCTTTATAACCTGTACCTTATCCCTCTTTACCTAAATGTTAATAGCATCAGCGGAGCAATTTAACCTGAAACTCAAGGACAAGAGCACAATGAAACTTTTCTGTTACTTCGGAAATGAGTAGTAGTAATATTAAAGATATTCATGTAGTGTTTATTTTTGGTTTTAACTTCCAGAACATCAGTACTTTTACTTTTCTGCATATATTCTCCTAGGAAGAAAATTAACTCTATCCCAGCCAAAACCAGGACTGTATTTCTGCAGCTATTTTGTTTTCCATTTCTGAAGGGTGTGGGGTTGTGCTTTCTTGTTTTTTGTTGTGGTGTTTGGGTTTTTTTCTTTTGGTTGGGGTGTCTTTTGTTTTGTTTTTCAAGAGGACTATAGCAGGGATATAAAACACGGGCATTCCGAGGAACAAATGAATGGTTACAATAGCTGTCATTACTGAGAAAACTCCATGATAAAGCTATTAAAATAATAATAGGTAGCTCCTTTTCTCAAAAAGGTCTTGTAACTGAGAGAAATGCATGACCTCAATTCCACTGTGAACAATTAGATGTGGCAGGTATCTTGAAAAAGGGATGACCTGAGAAAAATCTTTAAGTATTTTTCTTCTGCATTAGACTTCTGTGCTAATGATGGTTGGGAGAAGGTAATGAATCCTTAAAAAAAAATCTGTACACTGTGCAGTTCATTGAGTATATTAAGTATAAGGGAAGTTAGCGGTATTGTTTTGGGCTTTACCATCTTAGTCAAGTGATCTTGCTTAATACCCTGTTAAAGCCATCAGCTAAAAAATGGTATTGTTTAATCCTTGCTACATTTCTTACAGTAATTTTTTTATTGGTTCTGAAATGTTACCATACTGCTGTACTCTGAGCTTCATGGAGCATTCATTCTGCATCCAAGCTCTGTACTGTAGCAGGGTGGAAAAGAGGCAATACTGTTTTTTCACATGTGGAAAAGAGGTTGAGTCCATTTGAAAACTGTTCTGGCTTCACTGCAGAGTTACAGCAAGCACTTTCATATTAGCGGCTATTTGTGAGATTTTTATTGTTAGCTTTTTTTTTTTTAAGGTCACAAACTTTGAAACAGTTTGGATCAGGTTTTAAGCTAATGATAATAGCTTTATAGCATCATTGTCAGTAATGCACAATATTGGAAGGTGGGAGAGGCCAGTCTCCTCTGATTCTCTGTACAGATAACAGAGACGGTTTGGCTCTATCAGCCAGTGATTCAGAGCAGGAGTCCAACGTAATGCACTGAGCTCTCCTTTGAATCAACTGATGTCTTTTCATTGCCTAAAAAGAAGATTCTCAGCTTCAGCCTCATAAGGTTTGTCTTAGCTCTTTTCTGTGTTGTCTTAGGAGTTATATAAAAGAATTACCAGTGTGCTGAAATTAAAAAAAAAAAAAAGGGGGGGGGGGAAGGCACAAGTGAGTGAATGCATTTTATTTATTAGCAACGTCCCTGAGATATTTCACCCTTCTTTTACTCTTTGCATTTAAATATTGTCAAGATGTTACATTTCAAAACATAATACTTCCCTCAGGAAAGCGTTGTGGCAGAACTTGCCACAGTCAGTATTCATAATGCATCTGCCAAGGAGTGTTTATCTCTCTTCTCCCTCAGGTTGTGATGCTCCTCTTCTGAGGGGATGTCTGCTGGTCAGTGTATTTCTCATTCTTTCAGAACAAGCATTTGCATATCAAAGGCCTGATATGAGTAAACATACTTTATACTTCCATCTGTCATTCTCTTCCCATTGAGAGACAAAATAAGAACAGCGTAGCAAGCAAGAGGTTTATTTTTTGTCCTTTAATTCTATACCATTTTGCTTTTTGAATTATGAAGGATGCCTAGATACAGTTTTCTATAGCTGTTTTTCTTTCTACTAAGGTCTTTTGAAGCTATCCTAAAAACAAAATCAGTACTTTTTGAAGAAGTGGTACTTCTAAGAAAAAACAGAACACCTTCTTTCATTTCTTAACTCTGTATTTTCTAATCTTTAAAAAGGAACAAAAAAACCCCACATTTCAGAATGTCCTCAGTCTGTCTTCATTAATAAAAATTCAACTCTACGCATCTTTACCTTCCTGCAAATTTAATATTCCTTAATACTCTTTTCTAAAGCAGGCATAATTCCTTGGTATCTACTGAAAATGAGAACTGGTTTTGTTTTCATTTCTCACTTCTTTTGCACTAGTTGTCAGTAGAAATTTTTCTTCGTCATTTCAAGGAATGAGTTCATTCAGAAAGTGGTATTAAGAATGTGTTAGAGATTGCCGGCAGAAATCAAATTGCCATTATTCTTAGTGTGTGCCTTCATGTTTATTTTGAAAGCTGAACTCATTCATTTAGGGAGCACTTAGGTGAGCATCCAGCTCACCTCTCTGTGCCCAGCGCAAACAAGTCTGGTGCTAGCAGGGTCTCACTGGGCTGATCAGCAGCTACATGAAGATCCCCAGGGAACAACAGTTTCTCTAGTTATTAACTACTTCTGTGATGGTCTCCACAGGCTCAGCAGGGAAAATACTATTGGTCCTCTGGTCTCTCCCATTTCAGTATGTGTTTGCATGGAAGCAAGGTTTCTCCCCCTTCAGTTTGCGTCATACAATTTTCAGGATTAAAATCCACATTCAGTGCTGAGTTTCTGGGGTCTCTCCCTTTTTATTATTTCTGAAGCTCTCCTGTTTGTAAGTTGGCAGGAGTTCATTGTGTAAGACCAAACACAAGATCAGCTGAGGTCTCTTTTTATTGTAGTTTGAAACCAAATCTGGATTTAATGCCAAAGAGTTAAATTATCTTTGAAAGGGAGGATGAGCTCGCAAACTCTTTGGAGCACAGCTCTCATATTTTCATTTATACTTCTACAATACTGAGTCCAGTAGGGTCACAACTTCAACTGGGGTCTTTGAGCAGTATTTTAAAGCTATAAACTTCTAAGACACTTGCTCAGCAGTTCAGAATGCTGGATGTAGTCAAAGGCCTTGCTCTCAGTTGTCCTTAGAAGCCGTCTCTTTGACAAAGGTTAGTGCGGAAGAAAAATATTCAACTAAATGTCGTCAATCAACTCTTGTGTCCAGTCTACAAAAAAAAAAAAAAAAAAGCTGCCTGTGAAAGATCTGGGAATGAAGCCGGAGGTTTTCCTTTTCCCCTTGGTAAAGATTTCATAGCATAAATTAAGCTGACAAGAACCGCTGTGCAACTATGTGGCCTTAGTTGTTGGACAGGTGTAGTTGCTGAACTAAATTCTCTCTTGTCATATGGGAAGGGATGCAATCCAGCAAACCCTTCTTTAGACATATCTTTTTTAAGTGCTAGGACAAATAAGCCAAAAGTAAGTCACTAATATGGCAGAATGCACACAAGGAGCACCTACATATCTTAGGACATTTTGCTGCTTTCCTTCGTCATTTTGCTTAATGCTTCTCATACCCCATCAACAGCAGTACTGAAATAATCAGTGGAATGTGTGCAATTTCTGGCATTTCTTTTCTCAGTCAGGCTTTGGTTTGTAGAGCTTTCTTCTGATGGACCTCTTCATGGTAGGAGTTTGAAATAGAGCAGTTTATGAGGGGATGGTCATTAAAAGAGTAGATTCCTATATTTCCTAAGGAAAGAAACTTATTCCATAACTGGACTTCTTGGTCTTGGATACCATAACTTGACCTTTGTCCTCTGCATTGCTTGAAGGGGACACAGGTGACCCAATATGAAGATTGCTTTATAATTTAAGACAGTGATATAAAGTGGCATCCAGTTCTTACTAGAACTTGATAGAGGGTATGAAGCATAGGACTGATGTTATCAGCATGACCTCAAGCATGAAAAGAAGGTAGGTAGATACGCTTGGTCCTAACCATAGCTTATACATTATAAAGTTGTATTAATATTCAGGTACAGTGAATTCCAGTGACCAGTGCTGAAGGTTGACTACATACTGGGTGATTTATGACCAACTTTTCATCTGGCAGGAAAGTTTCCTAAGAAGCAGGAGATAAATGAAGGCCACTTGGAAAACAGAATGATTATTCAAGTTAAATAAAAAAATCCAACAAGACCCTGTATTTTTATCATGACAAATGGGTCTAGTAGACTTTTCACAAAAGGTGGAGACAGAAATCTTGGCTGGCTCTTCAAGGCGGTTGTCCCTTTCAGTGATAACTTGCTTATATGATGCTTTTGTTTTACTTGAGCTGGTTGCTTTTCACTTTGGAAGCCACAAATGATGGTCTTTGAGAAACAGGAAATATGTCAAATCTTACTTTCCAACTGATGCTGAGAAGAATGAGTGAAGTCACCCCGATGCTGGACCATCTGCTTTTCCTTTGTAGTGTTAATAATTTTTGTTCCAATGGGACTTATGATATAAAAACCTCTAGCATTATAAAGATGTTACCTGTGACTTCATGGTTGAGAAGACATATATTTATCATTGGTATTTTTCAAAAGTATATATTTGGTGGTCGGACTAGACGATCATTATAGGTCCCATCCAACTGAACTATTCTATTTTATTTAGCAACATTTGAATAAGTTATTCAGCTAATCATTTATTTTGAATTCTGAACTGCATATTCAAAGATAATGATGGCAAGTTTATGTTAGCTATTGTAAAAAAAATAAAAAAAGGCAACACAAAAAAACCCCAACTCAAAAACCAAAAAAACACCACACACAAAAACCCCCTAAACAAAACAAAAAAATCAAACAGACTACCTTAAAAGAAACTTAACCACTTAAATAGAATGGAAAGGAGTTTTATTACTTATTAGTACAATTTAGAAATTTTAAAGGGGAAATGGTGCTTTGAAAAGTCTAAATAAATATGTAGGTATATGTTTCAATTCCACATGATTTCAATTCATTTTTTGATCTAGTGAAATAAACGTGCATATCAGTCTTCCAATACTTTTTTTCTTTCCCCCCCAAAAAAATATTTTAACATTTGGAAAGGTCTGGATTAGTTTAGAAACCACCCTTTGCTATTACTTTCTCCTGAACTTTGAAAATCAGTACATTCAGGTAATGAAGAGGGACTAGAAAGCAATGATGCAAAGTAGGACAGAAATATCTAAACTGGGTTTTTATCCTGCATTTTGCTGCAGGTGGCAGCAAAGCCAAGAAACGTTATGCAAACAGAGAGACATTGCCTGAGTATCAATATCCTTCACTTATTCCTACTACTGCTGAGCTGGTATTGAATGCTAGGTCATATTTATTTCAGTCTCTGCCATAAAATAACTTCAGGACTGTGAAAAATCTAACAGATTCCAATAAAATATGTCATATAAATAGCATCCAACATGATTGGCAGATTTTAAAAGCTGCTCTGAGACAGAAGAATAGGCATTCTTTTGTATATTTGTTAAACTTTAAGTGAATTTTATCAAATGCCTTGTTGGTAATGGAAACGTCAAAATATTTTTTTTCTTTTCTATTTCATGTGGATTAGATTAAAACACAGTATTGCTAGTTTTAAGTTGCAAGGTAAGATTTTGTAAAAATATTTCTGTACACACCTCTCTATGTCAGCAGGGTACCCCACAGAGTATCTGGCAAGACTGGAATCTTAATTAAAGGAGTTGCATATGTTTTACATTAAAAAGTCTTTAGCAGTCTTACCCCCTCCAAAGACATTGAAACGGTATTGTAGCAATAAGTACAAAGGATCTGCCTGAATTATTCAAACCATGAAGCAGTTGAAACTGATCTTATCCATCATGGCTGAATTTATGTTAATATAAATTGTTAGCCTGGAGGTCGGTGCAAGAAGATCATACAATAGCTCCAGGAATCTATGGCTTTGCAAGGTCAACAGTGTTGTGGAATTGGGCTTGACAAGAGGGAACCCAAGCTGCCTGCATTTGTTTGGCCAATTGCAATGTCAAAAGTGAGAAGGCTTCCCTACTGAGAGTACATCTATTACAGTATTGATTTAGCCAGCAGCTGAAGGAGAAGAGGATTGAGAATTTCAGATTTAACCGGAGGTTTGCTTGAGAAGAGAGACAAATAATACAAACTGATCACTGTTGGAGGAATTATGGCTTGTGTTAGCATGGTGGAGTAATCATAACAAAAGTGAGAAGCCAGATGATTTGTGTTTGTCAGGAAAAAAACAGTGATATTCTTTAGAGATATATCAATACTAAGAAAATAGATTATAAAGTAATAAGTAATACCCTTGCCATATTTTGTCATTGTGTTACTTATTTAACCAAGTGCTCTAATGATAGAACAGAAACCTGTTTTTCTAGGTGCTGTGTAAAAGTTGCCACAAGAACTTTCTTAAAAATACAATTATAGCCCGTTTGGGTCCAGACACATAAGTGAATGCAAGGAGTCAATGAGGCATTGTTGGGCAGTGCAGCGTCTACAGTCTTAGCTAAGAATTAGCTTTTAAAAAGTTTTTTGTGCAGGCTTGATGGAAAGTGAGGGAGCTCCTCAGTAGGAATAATGAAATTATTCTTTAGATTTTTATGAAGCGGGGAAGCACAGAAGTGCCCAACTGGAAAGGTGACAGCATGGTAATGAGGATGGTATCCGAAGCCAACTAGAGATAGCAGACTTGGTAGTAGGCTGAGATAAGTGAGCTCGGGTAGACTACAAGCAGCTTTCATGAAGACAAGGTGCTTATATTTGATGTTATAAAGGGGGAAGAAAAGAGGAAAGGAGGAGGAAAAAGATGGGATGCAAAAACATGCAGAGGTGATCTTTACAGTAGTATTCTGAACAGGCATGAGCAGAGTAAAACGTGTTGTCAAGGCAAGAGAGGGAATTACAGTAATTCAATCTTAATAAATGAACTTGAATATGCAGGTGTCTTGGGGACATAATAGGAAAACACAGCCAACATCTGTCTCGGTGGAGGAGAAAGCAGGAATCAGATAATAGCCTGGTCACTTAATCTACTGCAGAAGTTGGTAGGAACAATATTTATAAAGCTGTGCTTGAATTAAGTTGATCAAAGTCCATTTGGAAAGAAATACTTAGTGGCTTTAGGCCTACTTATCAATAAATGCTTCCTCAATTGTCCTAAAAATGGTAATTGTTTACTCTCAATTAATAAGATTAAGTAGCAAACAGAAAACTTTGAATATATTGAATATTTTATGTAAGAGCAGGAGTTCCCACAAAGAAGAGGGACTTACAGTCTTAGAAACATTGTGTATAATTGAAGTAGTATATTTAAATTTGTCTGAATATGACTCCAAAGAAGGATGAATTTTTATGCATTTCTTTGCTGGCTAGTACTCTCACTATTTATTTTACTACATACTACAGAAACCCTTGACAATACATCATTGTTTAATATTTTCTCTTATTTAGAGGCATATTTATGGGTGTTTTGATCCTCCGAAAGTATATTAAAAAAACATTCCCCATACACGGATAGATATATACGCATGTACTCTCTCTCCCACATACTGAGCCTATTCTTTTTTTTTTCCAAAATTACTTTTATGTGATGCAGCACTGAATTCCTTCACAGATGGACTGTTCTTGTTCTTCCAGTATTTGAGAATAATTATCATAGCAATTAGATAAAGAGGTTGGGTTCCATTTCACATGGGATACTGTGTGATTTAGATTGATCAAGTAAAAACTGACGTGATTTTGAGTCTGAGGCTTGGGTTTTGGGGGCTCAAATATTTGTGAAACTTCTGCCAAAGCATTCTTATTGTTTAATGCTCCCAGAACATATGTCTGTAGTCCCCAGTGCTTTCCAAATAACTCCAACATTGTCATTTTGTCTTAAGCCCAGACTGTTCATTTTGACAAACGTCTAGTAAATTTTAGAGGTACTTTAAACATTGTTGTAGTGCCAGTTATTTTGACTTATTCCAATTTAACTTGTCACTTTTTGTCCATATAAAACTTCCAATTGCTTTCATATAGCTTTAAGTTAAGGCAGAAAGGGAAATCTTTTCAATTACTCTACTAGAAATTATTGTATTTTAAAATCCTGCATTTAATGTATGTCTTTATTATTTTGATTAGAATTCTCTGTTTACCTATGAGGATTAATTTCCTTCCAAAAAATTATTTTTTTACTGTTCCACAGTGTGAGGTAGAGCTGTTGTTCTACACAAATGTGATTTGGATTGAGAGCACAATGCTCACGAATGTTACTTAAAAATAAAGACGTAAAGGCAAGAAAACACTACTTCCCATTTCAGTTTTACTGTATTACACTTGACCTTTTATTTGAGATGATACATTTTTCCAGGAATAAGCTGCACACTTTCAGGGATATGAATTTGATTTGTTGTCTGCTTCTATCTGCATCTTCCAAAAACATCTTGTTATTGGTTGTATTTAAATCTCAGTATGAGAATTGTTCCTGGAATGCTCTATTCTGTGGTAGAGTTTCCTTTTTTGACCTAAGGCATTAATATTTCATCCTGCCTTTGTACAGCAGCGATCTGTGCTGCAGTGAAAGGCATTCGGTATATTCTGAGGCTGGATAACCCTGCTGTGATATTTTTGGGGTGTGTAGTCTACATCCCACTGAAATGAAGTGAAGCCTTTGCTCTCACATCACTAGTGATGATACTGGGAACTAAAAAGGCATGCATGGAGTCCTTTTTAACAGAGGATTTCTATATGCTGTCCTTTGTTTTTCTCAGGACAATCTGTAATGACAGAAACTTAATCCCTTGAGGGAACATTGGTAAACCACATAAGAGAGTTTGTGCAGCATTACTTATCCTGAGTCTAACTGTAAGTAGTGCCATTGAATGTAGACTATCCTGGTCACCAGCACTTGTTTTATAAAAAGAAATCATAAGTCTTGGCAAAAATGCAAAGAAAACACTATGGCTTTTAAAAGATCAGTGTGTGAGGATGGTGATGACTGATAACACACATAGCTCTTCTCTCTATAGCTTGAAGTTATCTGTCTTAGCATTTTGTACTGTTACCAATCATCTGGTATCTCGACACCTTCCATTTTTAAATCATTACATAGAGACATTCCTGATGATCTTCATGGAAACGGAATAAGCCTGCTTAATTCAGAAAGCTTTGATTTTTATGCGTGTTCTTCACCAGAATTACTTGGTGCCAGCCAAGTATGAAGGGGAGAGCGGATCACACAGTCTTCCCTTGGTTTTATGACAATACTTACTAAATTGCAACCTTTGGTCCTCCCGAGCTTACCTAAACTAGTGCTATTATTAACACCAACCCAAAAGGACTCGGAGCATAAATAGTGGCACCAAGCTACTGGCACGTCCTCTATTTTTTCCACCGGCTATCAAAGTTAATCCAGTGCATCATCCAAGAGAAGTATTTTTCAGTATCCCCAAAGGAAGGCACAGCTGCTGCTCCACTTTGTGTTTCTTCAGTACAGCATGAAAAAGGCTGATTGAGTCTGCCAGAATTTTGCTTTGGTTTGTGCAGCAGCAAATGCATCTTTGGTCACTTGGTCCTCCTCTCAAGTCCATCCACACAGTCCATAACATGGCTATAAATATGCAAGCTCCCGAGGCAGTATTCCAGGGCATTTTTGTTCTCTGTTCTTACCTCTCCATTTTTTTTCCTTGTGGTTCTGTTTCTGTTCATTCATCTCCTCTGTTTAGCTTGGTCAGGGCTCCGAAGCTAATCACAGTGTCTCCCCGATCGCACTCTCAGTCTAAAGGGGAATAGGGCTGGCTATGGCTCAGGGTCCAAACAGCAGCCAGCCAAGCCCCACGTGGGGCTGTCTCAGCTGGCACTGGACTCCCGCTCCTCAACAGCACAGGTGATGGGAATGTTTCTGCTGGGGGTTTCCAGAGCAGTCACAGAGCTTTTGATTTGCTCACTGAATAATCACAAGCTAGTGGCAGCATCCTGGTCAGAGAGATGGTAAAGTAACTCCAGCAGCTCTGTTGTTTGTGGTCAGGTCGTGCTAGCTGCAGGTCATGGGTGCATCCAAATTCGGCTTTAGTCACACCTTATCAGAGGATGCTCACATATCTCAAAGAAGAGACTGTGGTTCTTTCAAATAATCTGTCTGTTCTTCAACTCTTCTGTAACTTGGAGATTTGTCTTTTACCTTCTGAGCAATGAAGGAAGTGAGGCTGCTCCCTCTTGCCTGACCTAATGAGTGAAATCACAAGGCCTCTAGCTATGCCTTTAGGCACCTTGCTTCTATTTTGGTTCTTATATTATTAATCAAAGTATGTGGTTAGCAGCTAGTGAGCTCTGGTGATGAAGAATCCTCACTTCCATGCATGTAAAATAAGAGTAGGATTCATCTTGGATTTATCATTGAACTACGTCAAATGGTTTGATTGCTAAGTTTTCTTAACCATGAATCTGCACGATACAGAAAAATGTTTGGCGTTTGTATACACCTATAAACTTATTTGCCTTCCTTTGTTAATTTTTTTCATATTATCCTCTTGTAAAGAAGCACGTGAGATCCAAAACAGAAAATCAAAGCAGTAAAGTCCTTAAGTTAGTGTGGTGAACTAAGTTATTTAAAGGACCCTCAGTGTACCCCAAAAAACTGTACATTCAGATTTTGACTGAAGATGTTCACTCTCAAAATGCCTCACATCATCAGGTCCCTTTAACACTTGGAAGCTTTAGGTGATGTGTTCTGGAGAACACCATCCCACCTATCTTGTACTTAAAATGCTGCAGAAACACTGAGATTACCTTTATCAACAGTTACCTTTATGCACCTAGTCTGAAGTGAAGAAGGGAAGTTATACGCTAGATATAGCCAACCCCAAGCCTAAGAATATTTGAGTGTTGCCCTTTTGAAGTATTTTAGAGGAGAAATCACCTGAAAGTGATTAGGGGATCGCCAGGAACAGTGAAGAGGGAGGAAAGGAAGGGGACTCTGGGGTGATAGACCTCATTGTCGGAAGGGTGACTCGTGTTCTCACAGGACTCCTGGGAAAGGAGTGCATGCTTGGAGGCACAGTATTTCCATGTTTCCCATGTGATAATCTGACTCAGACCTGACCCCAGTATAGAATAAGATGTTAAGTGTGTCTTTAGGGTTTTCTTCCAAAAAAAAAAAATCAAATGTCTGATGAACGGAGCTTGCTGCAAAGTACCAACTGGAATGGTACTAATATTTCAAGCTGAGCACAGAATCTATAACTAGTTTGAACCTTAATTTGAGTAACACTTTTGAAAAATAGTGATCTAGATATGCATTAATTGAAGCATCGTGTGGAACATCCTGACCAGTACATAATTTGACATATAAAAAGCAATATATTGAAATCAAAGTGTGAACTAATGAGATACTTAGTGATTTGAACTCCTAGGATCAGATGGGCTAGACAGAATATTCTTGGTGTTGGAACCTTGTACATACTGCAGTTTTTTCTTTGATAATTTTGAAAATTATATTATCACTGATCAATTCTAATTGATTTTAACCTGTTTGTAGTGATCCAAATACATGCAGTTTTGTCTGTTGAGCTGTCACTGGAGTGAGAATAATTTAATCCTAATTGTATTTGTCAGATCCTGCAGTGACAATATCATACTTTTTCACCTAATACTAGAAGAATGATGTAATTGTTTACCATGAAGAACAAGACAGTGTAATTGAATTAACTGCTCTTGAACATCTTGCAAATGTTTTGTTTTTCACTAGTGTTACACTTTCCAGCATTGCTATCTGTATTCTATTAGACTAAATGAGAGATGATTAGGGTTAAAATAAGGGAAACAACAAATAAAACTTGTGCTAACCAGACAGAAACTCTCAGATTTAAGATGTACCAAGCTCTTTTGATTCTGTTTTACCTCTTCTTTATACAGTTGGGAAGATATATTTATCATTTTGCTGTGATGGCCTCACCTTATCCATCTGCCTCCTAACTCTTTAACTGTTGAGATAGTCACATATATTGTACTAAGTTTTTCATTCATTAAACCATTTTACTTGTTAAAATTTCATCAGCTGCCATGGCTTTGGTTTCTAAACTGCCAGTATTATATGAAGAAACAAAAAATGCAATATTTAGCTGTATGTATGCTTGGCAGCTCTGACTGAGGTTGACTTGCTTTGACTTGCCTTTTTATCAGAAAAAAGGGATATCGAGGTTCAAGAATGAAGCTCTCTTGGCCTAGTTTCCACCCCTACTTCTACTCCAAAGTAGCTAAATTATACAGACCAATTAGATGACTATAAATAAATTCATATTTATCAATGTACTGTATTTATCAATGTACTTAAGTTGCTTAGCATCCCTTTGATGACAGAGAGCAGCTGTGAACCTAGCTTACTGAGTTACTGTATTGTGGTTACTGTTTGTGGGTACTGATGACGCCTCTAAATTCTTTCCTGTTTTTTTTATTAGCATTTTTGCAGGGTTTTGTAGTATTCCTATGTAAATTAATTGGTTCTTAGAAAGCGATTAGAAAATGTACACTAAAAACTACATTAAAGTGAAGGTTAAAAGTATAGACTAGTAATTTAATGGAGAAATGCAAAAATACTATTATTAAAACCATCCAAACTGCTTAGAGAATATTTAGAGTTATGGTAATGCCTAAAAAATGTAAAGGACACTAAAACAAGTTCATATTTATAGTGTCTTGTACTGATCCCCAAGAGAGAGGAACTACCCCAATAACGCCAGAAAATTTTCATTTTCTACTTGCCATTTCCTCTTCCGCATGAATCCTACAGGAAAGAGTCTGTAACAACCAGGGCATTGCGGTTTTAGGACTACAGAATCACCTTGACTCATGAAATTTAAGGAATTGCTGAGACAACAGCGTGATCATCGTTGTGCTAAGAATATGCATAGTGTAATATATAATGATATGCCAAAGTTTTCATTAGTCCTCATTTACTTATGATAATTTCATGATTAATTTTTAATATGGACATTCTAAGTATGGGTGAAAAGAATCTTCATTATTAGGATACCAGTATGTATTTAAATATGTACGTGTCTCTATATCTATATTTATACACATATGTATATACATGAACATGCACTTTGTGTGTATACTCACACATGCATTGCTCCTGTCTTCTTGGGAAGAACCAGAGAGCAATTTAAAAGATTTATACTTTATGGGATAGTCATTATCTCTGTCCTAGGCTTGAAGTATTTTTATTATACTGGAACCAAAGATTTTACATCAGTGGGGTTTTATCAGATGTATTTCAGAGGTTTTATTAATCTCAAATTTTATGATATGTACAGTAATTTTTTTATTAGTATTTTTACTGATTTGGTTTTCTTCTGACTGTTAACATTGCTTTCTTTAAAACAAGGGAAGCATGCTTTTGACAATGTTGCTTATTGTTTACTTCATTTTTGTGAATTTTGTCCACTGAAAGACTTGATTTCATTGTAACACATACTCCTCATAAGGTAAGTCTTGTTACCTTTCTGTAGCATTAGGATAATATTATTGTACTTCATAGGATAGATTGACATGGGTCTTCCAGAACTGTGACAAAATGTCAAAACAAGTATTTCTCATCTTTCTTTACTTTCTGATATCTCCTGAACACAACCTACTGCTGCATGTTTCAAATCCATAGTTTGTTAAATGGTTGCAATCCACCCATGTAAAAATATTATGCAGTTAAAATGCTGGTTTTGCTCACTAAATAGAAAAGGGCTTCATATCTAAAGGAAAGGAATTTTTAGCTTAAAAAAAAAAAAAAGAAAAAAAGAAAAAGAAATCCTGATTTCATTTTGCAGTTATAGGGTGCTTCCTGCTCAAACTGCAAAATGTGTATCAGCTGATCTTTACATCACTTGATTTCCTGCTGTATTATGGAAAAGGGCTGTAGGACAGTGTTTTCATAGGTAAAGCTCAAAATTGTGAGAGAATGCCCCAGAAATACTTCGTATTAATATTTCATATATTTAAGAAATCCAAATGCCAGCAACTTTTCTTTAGCCAGTGTGGGCTTCTTTCAGGGACATTGTCTTCATTGTTCGTCTCATTGTGAGATCCCTCCGTCCACCCAACCTCAACTAAGGAATGTGGCCAGCAGGGGCGGAACCGGGATGAGCAGCAGTGTTTCCTGGAACCTGTGACCCTTCTGCAGAGCCTAGCTGGAGCACTCTCTGCTCACCACCTCAGCAAATACAGCTTCAGAGGCGACAAGGAGGAACTGCATACACCGTTGTGTCCACAGCGTAGAAATGCATTAGTGAACAGTTTGAGAGCAAGGGTTGGGGGCTGGAAGGACTCCAGCAAAGCTTCCTTGCCTGATACAGCAGGACCCTCCAGCCTGCTCTCTCCCCAGGGTGGAGGGGGCTGGTGAATTTGGCTGATGAGAGAAGCAGCCGAGCGTAGGCAGCCTTCTCTATCCCTTGCTACAAAACCATCTGTAAAGTTTGACCAGCCTGCAGCATCCCCAGCCACCTTGCCAGCTGAACGTAATGTAATGCTGTCTCTCCTTAGCTGTGCAACATCCAAAACACAAGCTGGTTGCCATATTGCTCTTCTCTGCTCTATGTGGCTATTTTCAACAATTTCTTTTGGCTATTGAAAACAAAATATTTTGCAACAGCAAAATATTGCTTTTGTCACTGTTTTATATAGCTGGAGGTTTACCAGGTTGTGCATACAATCTTAATCTCCCGCAGAATTTATGAAGAATTTGTTCAACATCAATATGAGCCATTAATTCCCAATGGCTCTGTGTTGCACAAAAAAAAATAGGAGCAGGGAGTTAGCTTACACACTGAACTCCTGATTGCCTCTAGTGCTTAACCATCAGCTTGTTCCATGACTTAGCTCTGGACCTCAGTAAGCTCTCTCCAAAAATAAATCCTGTGTAGTATAAGCAGCATGATAAGGCTGGTAAGAGCCATTAGGCATCAGGAACTGCTTTTATTTACCAGTACATAGCCAAGGAGACTAGAGAAGTAGGCTGCTCTCAGTTTAGATGCTGCTTTTGATGTGTCTGGTTCCATGTTTTATTCAGCGTAGGAATGAAGTAAAAGGTGAATTCAGAAAAAATAACTCATCTCATTTAAAGCAGAAAAGAACCTAACCATGAGTGGGCATATGGAAGCAAAAATTATAGCATCTTCATGAAAAACACACACTGCCATTGCGTTCACAAAATATAGAAGAGATGTCAGTAACTTTGTTAGGGTGTCTTCCTAATGAAGAAACTAAGAAAGTATACCTGAAATAAAGCAGATTCTGAATTTTTTGTACTTTCACAGCTTCTGAATTTCCAGATTACAAGAAATAATGGAGAAAATACTTAAGAGCATCAAACCCTCTGCCTCAAAATTAAGTGAGGGCTTCCTTTCAAAAAATCTGAAATGTCTGAAACTTCAATGCTCTGAAAACTTTAATTAATTCTTTGAGATAGGGTACAAAAATTAGTGTGTTTTTTATGAAAATCTTGTTAGAACGATGCTTCACTGAACATTTTAGTATAAACCTGCTGCCTTGGATATCGAAAAATTACCATTAAGATCGCATTGCTTATTCACCACTGCAGTTCCAAAGTTCTCTTTCAGAGTTAGACTACAGCAGGAGAGAGCACAGCTTTTATTATCATCTCTTTTGTTTAATTTTTATATTGCCTAAGACTAATGGTATTATAATCTTTCTGGGGGACAAATTTTAAAATCTTATTCCTACACAACTTTGGGAAAGGTATACTAGTCTCTTGTGATATTGAGAGTTCTGTGTATTTTTTCATCAGTTAGATGCTTTTATACCTAATTATTTCATTGGAGCTATTTCTCTTAAATTCCCTTCCTATAGCTATATGATAATTAAAAATGCAAAAAAGTAAGACACAACTAATGCTGGCTGCCAGTTCCTATCATAAAGATGGTCTTTTCATAATGTTGCGAAACTTAAACTGTTTTGTGCAATTCAGTGATGCCTTACAACAGAGAAGGACAGGAAGGCAGACATGAGTGTTTGCTAAATCTCCCCTCCATCTTTCTGCACCAAATTAAAATATCTACTTTCTGACATTTCCCAATAAATTAAACTTAGCATTGCTAGTTCTCCTGCACCAGTGCCTAGCCACTATTTTGTTTTTTCAAACTTGCATGTTTTTATCATTATTCTTCTCTTCATTGTGGTCAACATCTTTATCTTGGACTTTTCTCATCCTCATGCTGTAGCTAAGTCTTAGATATCCTCTTGGCATGAAATGTCTGTGATGCAGTCACTATTCTCCTTAGACATAAGTAAGAGATGCTGGCTGAACATGAGCCGGCAGTGTGCCCAGGTGGCCAAGAAGGCCAACGGCATCCTGGCCTGTATCAGAAATAGTGTGGCCGGCAGGACTAGGGAAGTGATCGTGCCCCTGTACTCGGCACTGGTGAGGCCGCACCTTGAATACTGTGTTCAGTTTTGGGCCCCTCACTACAAGAAGGTTGTTGAGATGTTGGAGCGTGTCCAGAGAAGGGCAACGAGGCTGGTGAGGGGTCTGGAGAACAAGTCTTCTGAGGAGCGGCTGAGGGAACTGGGATTGTTTAGCCTGGAGAAAAGGAGGCTGAGGGGAGACCTCATCGCTCTCTACAACTACCTGGAAGGAGGTTGTAGCGAGGTGGGTGTTGGTCTCTTCTCCCAAGTAACTGGCGAAAGGACGAGAGGAAATGGCCCCAAGTTGTGCCAGGGGAGGTTTAGATTGGAAGGCTGCCCAGGGAAGTGGTTGAGTCCCCATCCCTGGAAGTATTTAAAAGACGGGTAGATGCAGCGCTTAGGGACATGGTTTAGTAGGCATGGTGGTGTTGGGTTGACGGTTGGACTCGATGATCTTGGAGGTCTCTTCTAACCTTAATGATTCTGTGATTCTATGATTCTATGCCAGCTCTCCTTGTCGACTTACATTTTCAACGTAATGCCTGCAGAGTTTTCCTTTTGTTGCATCCCACAGCTGGAAGCAGCTCTCCAGGTGTATCTAAAGTCTTCCTCACTATCCTCCTTCACATCCCTCTTTCAAACTCTGCATGCAGCCCAGACAGCCCAGTTTGCCATTGCACATATTTTGTCTCTTAACGTTTTGAAGGGAAGAGCTGTGGGGCAAGTGTGCCTTTTTGCAGTGCGTCCTGGCCTAAGGCTGGGACACCTAGGCACTGTTGCAGTATAACTAGTATAATGGAAGTGATATGCTCCGAATAAACAGGCTGCCTCAACAAAGTAAGCATTTGTAGGAGAAGAATTGAAAAGAAAGAAAAAAACTTTCTTTGAGACGAAATCTGCTGTGAGGTCAATGAATATAGGGTCAGAGAAGTATTATCTCTCTGATTAGGTTACACAGTCTTATCTAAAAGTCAAAGATTATCTTTTGGTTTGTTTTCTTTATGTTACCAGTATTCTGTGAGCACTTTTTAAATTATAAAGACCAAAATCAGTAAGCAGGATTTATAGTTCACTAAACTGCCATTTGGTCTGTACAACTGCTCGAAGAAGCTACTGAAACTCTCCCACAATCTGAAGCTGATTGAGACAGCAGGCTTAACTGTTCTCCTACATTCTTGTAAAATTAGTATCTCGCAACTTATTGTAGTAGTTTACTTCTGTGACTTTCACAGCAGCAACAGTGAAAAAAAGAATGGGTACTATTATTTGTACAATTGATCCTACTGACTTAATTTAAATACAAACTTTTTTTTTGTTCTCTCCAACTTCTAAATAATAAACATCAGCTTTTATAACTATTTCAATAAAATATAGTTAGGCTGAGAAGCTTTGTCATTCTACTTTTGCTAGAAATTCCCTGCTACAGCTGATACGGAAGACCTTATAGACACATGAACAGTTACTGATTTTGCAGTAGATGCACAGATGATGCTTTTAGAAACAGCTAATGCATTTGAATTTGATAGTCTACACCAATTAATATCCACAAGCTCAAGTATCTTGTTTATAGAAAGACTTTTTGACTGGGTCATTAGGTTTTTAGGAAGATTTGTAATCTTCCAGGAATTTGATTCCACTGTTAAATCACTGGGGGACTCCTCACTTCTGCTTGAATATACTTGAATTATGATGGCAGGAAGTGAAGATAAGATGAGTGTATTGTTGGCTCAAGTACCATACTGAGGCAGACAGTACCTTGGGGTTTCTGCTCTCAACAACTGAAACGTCCGTATGGAAACAGTGGTGGTTGCCGATTCTGATCTCGTGCCCGTTCTCATCTGTTTATTCTCTGTTAGTTCTGCGTCAGAATCACAGATAGTAATCTCCACCCTCAACCACCATCCCCCCCAAGGTTTTCACAAAAATTAATGATTTTGAAGCCGTTTTCTCCTTCGAAAAGATTACCTTCACATTCCCACAGTTATATAAGTAACTCCCAGTTATGCTTCACTTAACCCTACGTTTGATGCTCTTAATCAAGAGTTAGAAGCACAATACATAATATAATAAGGTAATGTTCAAATAAGAGCTTTCCTAACGTTTGAATACACACAGTAGTAGGAAATTATTCCAATTATCATAGTTTTAGGTACAACAAACAGTTCTTATAGGAATAAGAAAAGGGGAAAAATGCTAAAATTAAACTGCATGAAGGGGTTGGTTAAAAATTTCTTTGATAAGCCTCCACCTATTTTATGAGCCAGGCTGTGTAGGCATAGGAAGATACACCAGGATTTCTGTGTTTTCTTCTGTAATAGAGAGCTCCCCCAGGTAAAATAATCCTTTGGAGGCTTGTTTTGGTTTTGGGGGTTTTTTTGCTTGTTTGGTTGGTTGGGTTTTTTTTAAAGACCATTTAATCTTGATAATTCAGCATTTTAGGTAACTCAATTAAAAAGTTCAGAGAATAACACCCTTTGAATTAAATTAAATAAACCTACACCTATTTGCCTTCTGTGCTTTTAAGAATTAAATAATACTGTTCTAAGGTGATGAGAGATTTTTCTTATTAAAGTAGTTTAGACCTAAAATGTGATATCCATTTAATCTTCTGTAATTTTGACTGTCTTTACTATAAATTGCAGTATTGGTATCCTGCTAGTGTGGAACCAATTTCAAAATAAAAATTTCAACATCAATTCAACACTTTAACACAGTTTATTTTTGGAATAATGTAGTTGATTAATTTGGATTGAAAAGGAGGGAGATCCTTTAATTTGAAATTTCATTGTAATTTTTTTCAGAGTACTTGTTTATGAAAAAATATTTAACACTTTTAAATTAGCCTCCCTTGGGATTAACCAAAGCAACAAATTCTGATTCACCTGATCTGTGGGGTTTTTTGGGATCTTACTAGCCTAGATTATAAGACTGTGGTGGGCTCCAGAGGGCTTGAAGAAGTAACATGGGTCTGCTTCTTTCTGAAAGAGACCAGACTTCCTCTGTCAAAAGGATTTCAAAGGTAACCTGTTGGGTGAGCAAGAGCAGGTCATCTGGAGACTGGTTTGTCAGGCACAGAGAAGTAGTAAGAGGCATCATTTACAAATAGGTGAAGGCTGTAAAATGCAAAGCTAAATGCACACAAAGTGTGGTTGGATTGCCTGCATGAAGTAGCTAGGTGATTTTTTTTATTCTTTTATTCTATCATGTTGCAGAAATGTTACGGAAGGTGTCCTGATAAGCTAGTAAAACTCGCCACATAACAGTCTCCCAAATGCAGTGGCAGAGCATGTTTACTTAGGGCATTTGATACTGTACTGGACAAAATGATAAAAAATGACTAGTAGAAACAACTGTAAAGGAATTGGGGTTGGATAATTTCTTTCACCCTTTCAGGGGTCCTTACAGAGAGCCCATGGCTCTCTGGTCTAAGAGCCGTTTCAAGATCCTTCCAGGGTCAAATGGAAAAATCATCCATGTCTAACAAATGACAGGAATTATGTTAGTAAATATTACTGATCTTGAGTTTGTCACATATTGACTATAATCAGAGAGTATAAAATCGATACACCAAATATCACCGTGCTGTCTGAAGCACCGAGGATAATAAAATGCAAGGTTTTTTGGTTTGGTTTGGTTTTTTTAGGCAGGAAACACTTTTCTGTTGTGAATAGAATGTGTTCTTCAATAGGGAGGTAATTTATTTTTTGTGATAATAGAATACACAGAACAAGATAGAAAATATATTAGAAAGTTTTATATTCATTACATTTTTAGTGTGAATGGGTTTGTAGGTGTAGTTGGTTTTACTACTTACGTTCCTCTGATGCTGACACCGGTGCTGTGAATGACAAAAGGCCATATAAGAACATTTTATTACAGAGCAGTAAATGTGTGTAATGTCTCAGGAATTGAACCCGTGACAGGAATTTGTGCAGACAATTGTGAACAAACCTTCCAGTCAACAACAACAAGAAAAAAAAATCGCATTTTAAAGATAACTTCTGGCTCAATTAAACAGAACTTCTACAGAGTTCAGAATCAGTTCCTTAAGTTTCTTTTTTTGACTAGTAAAAAGAGAAACAATATTGCCATCAGTTCTGCACTCTGGTTAGCAAGTATGTTTCAGTAATTACAGTAGCTTTCATAATTGCTGTGTAATTAAACTTAATCAAAATGCCTTTTTAATAAAGAAATAATTGGAGGTCACTTGAAGATGTCACTGATAACGGTCAACTCTTCTCCAATAACATACCTCAACACAATGGTTCCTAAGGCATAGATGAAGTTGAAAATATTGGTGTAATCTTGTGAATTTAAATGATTTGTTTTTAGAAGAAAAACATGATGGCTTCATGGACACTTTTTGTAATATTCAATTCTGAGGAAAGGTTTGCATTATTATAGAGTGGTAGTACATAATGTGTCTGATCCCTTTTTTAAGTTTTACATGCATCTAGTCAAATCCTAAAAAAGAACACCACTGCTACTATTTCTTAGTTTTGTTGAAAAGAATGATCATAGAGGAAATACTGGTGGTTGTGAAAAAACAGAGGTGTAAGAAGGCAAATAGCTGTTTTCCTTTTTCATACTAACCCTTTTATGACACACTGTCTAGAAAAAAGATTGGTGGAAAATTGCTGCAAAAAACAGTTGAGGGAAATAGAGCAGGAAAAGCAGATGATAGCATTTCTGTCGAGTCAATTACTATTTTCTATACTTCTAGAAAAAAAAAAACCCACTGGCTAGCCTTTCAATGGACTTTGGAGAAAAAAATGCAAGCGCAAAAAATCAAAGAATTTTATTAAATACTAAGAGGAAAGCTAAAGGTAAAAACAGACATAACATCCTGCTATTGGAAAGGAAATGAGGAAAAAGCGCACACAGAAGAAAGATGTATCTGTATGTTCACACTAATGGCAAAGCTGCTGCTGACATTGCAGTGAGAGCAGGCTCAGGTCCCAAATGAATGGAAACAAAACTATAGTGGAAAAGTGTTTTGAAATGGTGGTAAAACTGATGCAGAGCAACTTGGTTCTGGTTGGGAGCGCAGTGGTGTGTGACAAGAAACTTCTCAAGCTACTGAAAATAGTTGAGGCAGTAGAAAATTAAAGTAATAAATGTGTATAAATGATATCTGTGTAACAGAGAATAAGTGCTGTGACAGAGTTGAGCAAGAAGATAATGTCCAAGCAGCTGATCGGAGTTAGATTTCTTGCAGCGTGGGAGGCGTCAGATCCATATTCCAGATTAATTCAGACTTATTATAAAGTCCGAGGCCTTAATCTGAGCCTACAGTACAATCTGCCTGGGATTTTGGTTCAGTGGCTTCATTTTAAATTAGCTTTAGCTATTCATCTCACAGTTTCAAGTGAAGTGCTTCCATGTTATTAAAATGTTCTGTAGCTTTTTCTTACTATGATACTGTAGGTTTGTGTAATCAGGGAGAACAAAAGAATAAATAAATGCTGGTGTCACTTGGAGCCCTAAATGAGACCGCAAAGGAGCCTAAAATTAGATCAGCTTCAGAGGAACACGTTTAAGCTATTGAAACTTCAGTCAAAAAGTTATATCACTTACAGAATTCCTTGTGCAACCATCAAGGGATAAAACATAACAATAGAAATGCTGAAATTTTACAGTTTTACAGTGCCTTATCTCCATTATACTATTTACTTGTAAGGCTTCCACTTAGCTAAAAGCTAGAACGCAAAAAGTCATTTGTTAACATAAATTCCAGCTACTGCTAGAATCTGTGAATTAATCCCATCAGAAATACATTTTTGTTGCCGTACGAGTACTCTATACTAAACGTAAATTGTGCCACAGTTTCTTATCTTGCATAGCTAGTGTTTGCCAAATTAATTAATGCCAGATTTTCCAAAAAGCTTGAACTGAAGATTTCATGAGATATATGGTGACTGTACCTATCTTTGTTCACAATAGGGCAATTTTCTCTTTTGTTAGTGGTAATGGACTTAAACTGTATATTCTTGTGGTTTAGTGGTAGTGGATTGGATCTGCAGTATTGGATGTAGTTCTTTTAAGAAAGCAATTATTTAAGAGGAATTGTCAAAAAAAACCCAAACAATTCTAACATTTCTTTCATCACTATGTTTGCTAATAAGTAAAAAAAATAAATGGAACAATTCCAAAGAAATGCTCTAAATAAATAGATGTGATTAATGCTGCATATGAGAAAAAGTATGATGAAAATGTCCTATTTTTGGGTTGCACCTGGGTATCCATACCTAAAATTTGCTGACAGCTGCATACAATTTTGTGTTTTCTTTGACACTCTTTTCTCACCTGCCTTTCATTCCTAAGTACTAAAAACTAACAGAAGAGCTTAAAAACTGCGACAGGCATATTCAATGCCAAAGCCATGAAATTACCCCAAAGTTAGGACAGTCCAATAGTGCATTGCCAGAAACCGTGTTCAGTAAATGCCACCTTGTTCCTGAGTATTATTTTATAAAAAGTGAGGATGCATACTCAAACCACCCTACTTCCAGTCCCTAGAAGTGGGTGAAGTTCTTTCATTGGTTTACACAAAGTTTCATTTTATAGCAGAGCAATCTGTTGAAGCAGATTGGCAGAGCTGTGACTGAGCTCTGAAATGATCATGGGAGTGGAGGAGTCGTAAAGTTTAGCAGGTGTTTAGAAGATGTTAGCAGATGTTTAGAAAATTCGTGTAGAATAGGTTGTTTGATTGTAAGGAAATAGTAGCTAAATCTCGTAGGAGTTAATCAGAAGCCTTAGGAGGCAATCCTCTCAGCCAGAAAGGAAGTATTAATTTTATAAGAATGATTATGTTGTTTTCGTTTCTTCATTTTCAGAAGTGTTTCACTAAACACTTCTGTAAGGATCTGAACTACTTTCGCAGAACCTTATCTTGGTATTAATAATAACTTTAGTCACCAAATTTCAAACCTCTTTCAATCAAAAAAGAAATGGGTTTGGTTGGGTGCATGTGTGTGTTTTTCTTCCCAAGTGTTAGTGATTATTTATGCAGTGCTAGGTGTAAATAGAATATGACAGTGTCTGAGTGAATCATGCTGTGCCTGCATAATCCCTACCTCATCCTTTCTCCTTAAATATAACAGCAAGGGAATAGTAGCCTTGACATTTCTGAAGAGTATAGCTACTAACTGAGCTTGTAAAAGAAATGTGAAGTGGTATTTGATAAGCATAGTCTTTGTCCTGAATTCTTGATAGGTTTCTGAAGGAAAGTTTGAGTGCCTGGAAGCCCTTACAGAAGAGCAGTATTTTTCTCCTCTCCCATTTCTCTGTCCCTGCAATGTATAGTGCCTCATCCCCTTGCCACTATTTCCAGGGAAGTATCTTTATCTTATGCCATTAAGTCATTAGCATTTTAGAAGGTGTTCCTGGCTGCATTGATGTTACATGTGGTAAAAGACAGTCCTGCTCCAGAGGTACTTCATTGGACACAGAGGCCTGAGCTATCTTTAGTGGGACTTTTTGCCAATGTTTCCTCTTCTTGGGGCACATCTCTTCCTCACCTGCTTCATAGTGAACTCTTCTATTTCCTTTTCTCAGTTACCTTCTGGTAAGGAGCTTTCCATGTCCTAGGCTACATGGCAATGGCAAGAAAGACATGGTGGATTCTGGCGCATACATTAAGCTTGCACACGTCTCTGGAGATTAACATTTTTCCTTACTTTTTGCTTATTAATGAATCCACAAGGAATAATTGGAGCCAAGCACATTTCTGATGTGTCCTCAAATGCTCGAATGATCCCATACTTACATCACCAGTCCTGCTCTGAAGCCACTGAAGATGCACCACACTTCACAGCAGTTCAGTTAAGCTGAGCAAAACTGACTTTTAAAAAGGAAGGGGCTTTCAGCCTCAAGTATTGTGGAGGTACTACTTTGCTATCTTCTTACCTCACAGACTTACAAGGTATTACATTGCTTTAATGTAATAATGCTTTAAGAACAGAAAGTAGTTTCAAATATTGCAAGGCACTCTGTCACAACAAAAATTTTACAAAAGTGTAAAACATACAATGCTCTGAGCCATGATATTTCTCCATCCGTTGTCCTCGATGGAGAGGTGGGAAGGTAAGGCTGAGCTCACGTGGATTTGTCAGGTTTTTAGTTTTGGTTTTTTTCCTTAAGTTGTTGGTATGGCATCAGAAGCTAGCAGTGATTATACAAACAGTGCACTGTCCAGGTGATGTTAGTCCTTCCAGATATATCAGGTTAAAGTTCTGGTTTCTAAAAAGAAGTCCTTAGGACCAGCTATAGAGTATTTTGTGTCTTCCCCGATACTGTGGTCTTTGGATTCCATTTTACATCCTAGCTCTTACTTCATCATATTTATTCATCAATGCCATATGTTCCATAATCGAAGACATTGAAAGAGTAGGAAAGTTGGAGTACTAATAATGTTTTGCTGTGAAGTACCATGCCAGCCTTGCATAATGCTGAATGGACAGAACAGATCGCTGGAGAAATAGCTTGTATTACAAGTCTGTAATGAACGGTAAGTCTTGTTAATCATTCATAATTGTGCTCAGAAAGGAAAAGGGCAGTGGTTAATACTGGTACTGCAAATGGCAGAATCCTGATTAAATATGAATATGCACGGAAATGAATCTGCTGAGCAGTAGCAGGCAAAAGATATTTTGAGTCTGCTGCTACTTTTGTTCATGAAGTGGAGAGAAAATAGCTCAAGACAGGCATATTTGAAGAAGAGGGGAGAACAGTGAACAGGACAGATGAACTGAATTTTGCAAAATTCCTTATATATAACTGCATTTTCGTATGAAAGTTCATATGAGAAGTGTTCATAATATAGAGAAAAATATCTATGTCATAAATAAACACAGTTTAGTAAATGTGATTCTGTGATACTAATGTTTCTCTAATAAGAGAAATTAACTTGAACCACCTGAAATTCGTGGTCACTCAGTCAAGGATTAAAGAGGTGTAAGTTTTTTCTGAGATTTTTTTTGTTGTTGAAAAATAACTATATTTAAATATCTGTGAATTTGTGAGTGTTTCCAGAATTTTAATTGATACACAGGAATCAAATAACTTTTTGTTGTCTAGTAAAGTGGAGCATACAGCATCTTATTCTTGGTCACTGCTTCTCCTATAATGAAGCGTACATTTTCATATCGTTGCAAAGGTGTGTTTGTGGGCATGCAGGTTTTCTTTCCAGTAATTTACCTGTGTGAAATAATTTATGTCTTCTTTTGCTCAGTTTTATTTTATTTGGTCTCAAAACTGTTTAAAATGGCTGATCACTTGCACAGAACAAGTAAAACATGCTTCACAAGAAGAATCTCTTATTTTATGGAATTTATTGTTGCATCAGTACTGCATTTATAGCTTTTTTACTTTGCTTCTGTCTTTTCTAGCTGTTAATTTTGTTTAAGATCAGTTAGATTTAAGGACAAGTGGTCATGCATTTGGTATCTGTAAAATAAAATCCTTTACCCAGAAATACGGTCTTTTATCTTTGTTCTCTGATGTTTAGTAAATCATCGGTACCATTTGAGGTTTTTCATGCCATGTCAAAAGCTCTACCACATACTATTAATTTTATTTAGCATCCACTAGCAAGCTCTTCAGGGTAGTTGGTCACACAGTCCTGAAAATATATCAAAAGTTCACCCAGAAAGAAAGGCTTTGTGCCTGTTCTGTGCTTGTACGCTTGAAGTGCTTCCAGCCCTTCTTCGTCTTACAGGTGTCTGGCGTGTTCCACGGTACAGCAGATAGTTTCTACCAAAATGATAAACTCTTTATTTTTCGCTGCTGTGTTATAGACTAATAGCTCCCTTCTCCGCATGCTGCTGTTTATGTTAGTGTGCACAGGACTGGGGCTAACGGAAATGTGATTCCCTGAGTTAGACCTAAATACCCTCTGGCTGTCAGTGACTTAGAAACCTATGAATTTAGGTGTGGTGAAGAATTAATATCCAATGATAAAAAGGTAGAAACATAAAATGAGGCAAAAGATACATGAGAATGCTTTCATAACAGTCTAATACTCTTTTTGATCAGTTGCTTGTTATGAGCTGTAGGATAAACTTTCTTTCTAATTCTGTATTGAATTTATCTTGACATCTGCCTATTTACCAATTTTGGCAGTAGTACTCAGGGAAAAACTGCCTGAGTATGTAGGTATGTAGGTATTTATTTTCTCCCTTCCTTTGGCAGAGAGAACTGGAAAGGCAGCGCTTCTGGTGTTGTCCCAGTGCAACAGAAATGATTCATGTTTCTCCAACAGCTGACTTGTGAAATGATGTGACGGAAAGGATGCAGCTTGTCATTTAACAATATTTTAGACTGCAGATACTACAATGCACTGCTTTTCAAATGTGGCTTAACCTTGAGAAGTGACTTCTAAAAGAAGGTCACCTAGTGCTCCGTACGCACTGCTCCAGCAACTCCTTAACTAAACCAGCTGGAGTGCTCCATCCTTTAGGGGCAAACTGCACCAAAACAACAGCAAAGACCCTTCAGTCTTCCTACTGCGTGCAGGCTTTGCTTTCTTCTGTTAAAAAGTAGCTTGACTGCTATGGCTGAAGATATTGTCAGAGTGCCTAAGTGATACAACCTTCTGGGTCATAAAATTTACATCAAACTTGGAGTAATGCTGCTATAAACGTAAAGTGACACACCACGTAGCTGACATGTTCATGCAGAACGATTCTCCAATATAATGACCTTGCTTTAGGCAAGCTGCTTCGTGAGTGAGTGCTGAAAAGCACCATGTGGTTCGCATTAGAGGAGCATGACATTAGCTTGTCAGCAGCTTAACTTGCGAAAATCCAGAGGTTCAGGTTTTGCTTTGTAAGATAACAACAATTAAAAATGGAGAAAGGAATTTTAGATGCTTCCAAAAAGAAAATAGCAAGAGTAATATAATATGTTATAAATATAATATAAAAATATATAATGCATAACATATCAACATATACATGCTGCTTATATAATATTTTGTAATACAAATATATAATAATAATAATAACAACACTAACTCAATAGGATAATATGAACTCAGTGGTGCGTGTGTGTGGTGTGTTATGCTTATTTTGTCTGGCGTACACTTGCTTTTCTAAATTTGTGTGAAACTTTAAAGTGTGACTAGACCCCTAAAGATCATTTGGATATCTGCTGTATGGCCATATGTGCGTGTTGCTATGTACACGCGATGTTTATACACAGAAGGATATCAGTTCTGCTTATCTTCTCATCCACTCACAAAGGCATGATTTGAAGAGGGCAAAGTGTTACACGTCTGAGTCAGAAGATGCTGCTGTACTCAAGATAATGTTAATTTCTTTTTACATAAAATAGGTGGTGATATGCTTGTCTGTGTTTTGGTTAGCTTAAAGATTGTCTGCTAATCTCTCTATATAAATAACTCATCTATTTAAAAGGATTTGTTTGCCAGACAAAATAGAGCTGAAACTTTTCATTGTTTAGGTCACTTCCTACTTGTCTTACAGCAGGCGCTGTTTTGCAGTGAATGGAAATTTCACATGCCAAAAAGTTCCACAGTTTGTATTTCATAATACACAGTTAATTTTAGTGACTCAGGGAACCATTACCAAAACAACTTTAAGTTTTGAAATCACACTCATAGCCAAGTTAAAGAAAGAAAAAATATTTTCTTTTTTCGTCAAATGAAGATTAACTGCTACCCCATTTATTTCTTGTCTAGCTCACTTAAGAGTTTTGGTTTAGATTTTGCTCCTTTGTAATGAGTAAGTTAATACCATAATATAAATGTGGCATTGTGCCTAAGTTACAGATGTTAAGTTAATATATGACAGTTGTATATTACCCTAGAATCAATTAATGGTCACATATTTGCTCAAGTATAGTACATTCTTCAACTTTTAACTAGAAAAAGGTTAAGAAATGTTAGTCCCAAATACTTAATAACTTCCTTTTTTCCTTGTTACATTCAATTAGTTCCAAATTGTTTGGCTAGTACGTACAGATACCTGAATGATATGACATGAATCTTAATTTGCTAGCCTAAAATAGCTTTGACAATAAAGAACAAAAGCATGTGAAATGAACACAAAACATTTTAAAACATTTTTTTTCAATTCAGTTCAGTTCAATTACAGAATAATGAAACTTTACCGTGAGAGAAAAGTGAAGGTTAGTTCCTATTTTATCAAACCTATTCATTCAAATTTAATTGATTCAAGCTTTAAAGACAACTTAAAATCCTTCAGCGAATTTTAGTTTCCCTTAACAACTTTTCCCCATGCTTTTCTAGAATAATGCTTTCCCAATAACTGACCTACATTTCCAGTGATGCAGCTTCAGCCCACTTCTGCTTCTATCCTGAAAAATCTAGTGCAAATAAAACCTACTTCTCTCTACAGAATGCCGGTTATATATTTGTAGGTATTTAATTTGTCCTTCTTTTTTCTTTTTCTCAGCTGACCATATCTCATTCACTTAATTTTTCTTCACACCCAAAATCCACCCATGTAATAGGTGGGTTTTTTATGGTTATGTTTGGTTGGTTTGCTTTGGTTTACATTAATGAAGCATCTCATTTTCCTTATTTTTTTAACCTTCATGACCGCTTTTTCAGTAGAGACTTCTCAAGCTGTATATTCTGAGCTAGGCAAAGCTGCTCTTTGTTTTGGTAATCCTGGGAAAGGATTTCAGGATTATAATGTAAAACTTCAAAGTCTTCGCTTACAGTTTTATCTTTTCTAAAAACTATGTGGGCAAAATAAAAACTTTGAACTTTTCCAAATTCACTTTTTTTTTTTAATCTACTGTATGGGGATTTTTTTTGTCTTCACACAGCTCTGTTAAGATTGCTTTGTCCAAGACACACAGTGAAGTGTACTTAAAGAACAAAACTAGTTCTGTGTACATACCTCTTTAAAGACACAGATGTTTGTGCTTGGTAGTATGTAGAAAACCACCATAGATTTATAGGACTGCAGATGAACTCTGGAAGTCATTCAGACCATGTCCCTGACACAACTAGATTAATAATATCTGTAGCATTCCTAATAGCTATTTATATAGATGTTTCAGGGATGGACACAGAAAATAAGTCCTCATGCTTCACTCTCCTTACTATTAAATATTCTTCCAAGCTAAATGTCTTCCTTGCTCTACTTGCTACAGATACGAAGTACAGGTCATCCCATAGTCCTTAAAGTGGCCTTCTGACACAGCTCAAAACTGCTGTCATGGCCTCAGTCCTCATTTCATGCAGTTAAAGAAGTCCAGGATATTTAAGCTTTCTTTAAAATCATGTTGTCTAGATGCTGAAAGCTCATTGCTTGCTCCTTGATTTTCATGAGCTGGTTCGTATATCTTTCCTGAAATGTGGCACCTTAGAGTGGCCAAAATAAAGTTGACAAAATCTGATGCCTTTCCAAACCTGAATGGAAGGACAGCTTGCTTCCCCCCCCCGGCCCTCCCCCGGCTTTTGCATCAGCATCATGTTTTTGTGGTGGCCCACTATCAATCCCAGATCACCCAGTTGTTTTCTGCAGACTGCCTGCCTGCAGTTTACCAATTTTGTATTTAGGCAATTATTGTTTCTGCATGAATCATAGAATATCTTGAGTTGGAAGGGACCCATAAGGATCATTGAGTCCAACTCCCTGCTCCTCGCAGGACTACTTAAAACTAAACCATATGACTAAGAGCTTCATCCAGAATGTTGGACCTTGCTCTTTCTCATACTGAAAGACTTTGTTTTCACTTGCATTTTTTAATTTTTAAAAAATCCTTTTTGAAATTTAATCTTTTCCTCATGTATTCATGAAGTTTTTCTCCTTTTGCTGTCATTCAGAAATTTAATAAGCATAGTTTATCCTCATCACAGATTTTTTTGCTTGCAAAGGATTCTTAAACTGGTGTTAGCACTGACCTACCTGCTGGTAGGTACTGCTACTAGGTATCAGTATCGGAAAACCTTATGGGATTTTCTCATAGATATATAGTCACTTTAATTCAAATGTCATATCTAAGTATGCTCATTTGCACTTTCAGATTGCAAGAGCGGCAATAATATGCAGTTCTTTAGCATGAAATAGCTATCTGAATAGCATCTTCTATTAACAAGAAAATATTTGGAAAGCACACCTTGATTAAAATTCTTTCTAGTTTATTTCTTAGATTATTAATAAATACAGTGCTAGAGAGGCTTACTACTATACAGGTTTTAATAAAAAGAGAAACGCAGAGTCCTAGGCTATGAAATTTGTGGTTTTCTTTCATTTCAATGTAAGTGGTATGATTTCATTTTTATTTTAGTGAGCACATGTTAAACTGAGTGAATAATGTCATGGGCTGCTGTGCTGTTTTGGCTGGAGTGAAGTTAATTTTCTTCATAGTAGCTAGTATGGGGTTGTGTTTTGGATTTGTGCTGGAAACAGTGTTGATAACACAGGGATGTTTTCGTTACTGCTGAGCAGTGATTACACAGAGTCAAGGCCTTTTCTGCTTCTCACCCCACCCCACCAGCGAGCAGGCTGGGGGTGCACAAGGAGTTGGGAGGGGACACAGCCGGGACAGCTGACCCCAACTGACCAAAGGGATATTCCATACCATGTGACGTCATGCTCAGCATATAAAGCTGGGGGAAGAAGAAGGAAGGGGGGACGTTGGGAGTGATGGCGTTTGTCTTCCCAAGTCACCGTTACGCGTGATGGAGCCCTGCTTTCCTGGGGATGGCTGAACACCTGCCTGCCGGTGGGAAGGAGTGAGTGAATGCCTTGTTTTGCTTTGCTTGCGTGTGCGGCTTTTGCTTTACCCATTAAGTTGTCTTGATCTCAATCCGCGAGTCTTCTCACTTTTACCCTTCTGATTCTCTCCCCCATCCCACCGGGAGGGAGTGAGCGAGTGGCTGTGTGGTGCTTAGCTGCCGGCTGGGGTTAAACCATAACAACTGCCTACAGTAGGTTGAGAGTTTTGTAAATGTTCTTATTTATTCTGTACCTTTTAAAAAATACATTTTAGAAGCAAATAAGGTTCTGTTCAGTTATATTCACCTGCAGACACACTCCAGCTATGTACACACTCCAGCTGTACATACACTGTAGCTATACAAGGTGAAACTTCACATGCCTTCCCTTCTCTTTGCCGAGCTGTTTCATAAAGGCTCTTTCTGGCCTCAGCTATTACCATAAACTTTTCAATCTCCTTTATCTGCGGAAAACAGGCCTTTTGCATTGATTATTTTTTCCTGATTGAAAAATGGGCATTATAATCACTCCTTGTAACAAATGTACTACAGAACTATTGATTTCTGAACCAGAAGCTATTACTGGTTGTACATAAAGAAGACTTGGTAAATATATGCAACTATGTGTGAAAACCCCATGCTGCCCACTCAGCAGCACAATCTGATAAATTCCTGATTGACTGTGTATGTCCTGTAGCCACCTCGGGCTGGAGGGCTCCAAGTGAAACTTATTTATATTTCTCCACATTTGAAGGACAGCCCCACAAAATATATATATACTGTTCTGCAAATACAGTGTCAGATAGTACCGCTGATGATATGTACCATCACTTAAGTTTGTGTTACTTTGATGCAAGTGTAGGTCACAGAGTTAACACTTCTGTGGCTATTTTTTTTCACCTTTCAACTCTCTACAAGAATATTACAGGTGTTGGCTGTGACTTAAATCCAGGATTTATCTTTTTCCTGCCCCGCAGGGAGTGTTGTAACTGGAACATGAAGTGGGATTAATAGTATATGCTAATGTGTTACCTGCAGAGATCATAGTGCTCATGGAAATGTGAGGTTAGTAGGGACCCCCAGAGGTTGTTTAATTCAGCTGTTGGCATTGATGCAGGATGTACTGTATTTAAACGAACCCTGAAAGAGGTTTTGTCTAAGGTGTTTAAAACTTTCACTGAAGGAGACTACAAGCTTCCTATTGCTGCTTTTCATCATAGTAAGATTGGAAGAGCTTTCCCTGTTATTTACCTTGATTGTCTTTGTTGCAGCTTAAGCTGATTTTCTTTTTGTTACATCATGATCTATTGGATAGCATCCTCTTTAACACAACAGAGAAGGATGGGGTTTTTTTATCCCTCTTCTGTTCCTCTTTTTTTGTATCAAACAAAACCCATTCCTTCAGTTGCACCTTATATTTTTTTTAATCTCTTCTCATTCTTCTGACCTCCTTTCAAGGTTTTTTTTTTATACTTTTAGAAGTGTAGATTTATACATTCTGAATTCTTTGTAATTTAGTTCAATCACCTTATGTTTTATTCCAGTTATTGCACAGGCAAATGAAGAAGCTAAATTAAAAATGTGCAATGAATGTTGTCAACAAAAAGCATTACCCAACAATAACATTCCCAATAACATGCCAGAGATAGGTTCCCTCTTTTTTTTTAATGAACTTGGATTTGAAAGATACCCATGTACACAAGATATTAAAGTTAGATTTATTAATGGTTTGATTTATTTTGGAGATGTAAAGGTTTTGTTTAACGGCACAGCCTAGAAGTATATGATTCATAAATAACTTCAGATGTGGACCATGTAAAAACATGTCTTGGCAAGCTAATGATACCTGATCAAATTTATTGGCTCTTTTAAGCATTTCTGTGTTTAAATACCCTGTGTGTGTGTGCATGTCCATATAAAATTATTGAAATTCCATCCACCTGTTGCAGTCTAAAATGAGTTGTGCATCCTCCTGAAGGAAGATGTTATACAGATTGACTTAAGTTAGGGGACTAAACTTGGTAAAAAAAGGTTTTGGTCTAGATTTTTTTTTTTTTTTTTCATTTTGTCATTTGAAAGTCTGGTCTAATGAAAAAGTTTTAAACAAAAAATTTCAAAAGTAATAGTAGTGGTTTGATCTGAATTAAGGTTTTTGTCATTATACTGAAAAATCAGGATCTATTGAAATCGGCTCAAAATCAAATAATTGTACTTGGCCAGTTAGCCAAAGCAGTATTCTCCCAGCTCATTTCAGGTTACCAAGTGCAAGTTTACATTTTGCAAACCTGAGACTTTAACAAACTTCAGTGATATTCTCTCTCCCTTGCTTTTCTATCTCTTTTCCTACCCTGTTGTCCTCATAGGGTCCTAGTTCCTCACAAGATTTATTCTCTTGACCCATTACCTCTAGGATTTTTCTGAGAGGTAGGGTAGTGACATTATCCCATGTCTGTGCCCCAGTTATGCCAATCAACCAGAATTCCCTTAGAGGCCTGTAAAGACTGTGGCTGTAGAGGGCAGAAGTTGAATGTGATACATAGAAGAAACGACAGCTAAAAGTTTAATGTTCCTTTAAAATGCCTTTAAGTGCTGCAACCCCTAAAAGCACAGGTCTGTAAGCACTCCATTAGAAATGGAGTAAGTGCTGTAAATCAGCCTGAAACAGCCATGTGCTTAATGCTGCTGTAGTCTTTAAAGAAGATGCAGAGTGTGAGCAGCTAAGGGTTTGGCTTCAGAAAGTCTTTCTGAAGCAGAGAGTAATGCAACTGCCAAGTGTGGGAACAGTTATTTTTATGATACAAGCCTATGAATAAAGCAGGTGTTTAGACAGTATTTAAATAATGGATTTTCATAGCACAGATAAACACTGGATTCCTAGTTGCCTCAGTAGACCAGCAAATATTTACTCTATTAATGTTTAATGAATACATTTCCAATGATTTATAGAATTCATGATGCTGATTGATAGTAAATATCTCATGAACTGGCCAGAAATGTCTTCCAGGGGTAGTTATTAGTCATGTTTATAATTGTGGCACCTATTGTCAAACCCAGACAGGAGCCATACTGTACTGGGTGCTGCACAAACGCGTACAAGTAAAGACTTTGTACCCTGTAGTACTTGTCATCTACACGCAGGCACAGGGTGGGAGAAGGGCTGTTTTGTAACTGGCTTAGAAGTGGTGTCCAGGCAATGGGCTATCTAAAAGTACCGTGGTAACAGTAAATACTGGTCAGCTCAGTTTGGAGCTGTTTATTCCTTGGTTCCTTTGGGTATAATTTTATTTAACTTTATGTGTTCATATAGGTTTACATTGCTAGGCAAATTCTGCCATTTTATGCAGTCTCCCGTGTGTCTGTTATCATCCCATTTATACGGATGATGTACACTGGGTGATAGCAGAATGACTTCCCTTCTTATTTCTGCATTTCTATTGCTGTAGTCATTTTAAGAGTGACAGTTGAAACTTTTTTCCCCAGATTGTTTTTAATATATTCTTTTCAATCCAGTTGTGAGTATCTAAATCAGAAATGGTACACGAATATATTCTTTTTCTTGTGTTATTGTTCCTGTATTCGCCAAATCAAATCATTCCAATGTTACTGTGTAGACCTAGCAGGATTGCTGTCATTTCTTATGACATAATTTGAGAAAGGACTCAATTTGAATTTTGAGTATATTATTAGTTGAATTTGGAGAACTGGTAACTGGCAAGTAAATAATTTGTTTTGTCTGTTGTCCGCATCTTGGTCTGGTCAGTTGATAGGCGAAGAAAACCAAAGGTTAGTCTCTTTTCAGGGTGGAATCACTTTCAATAGCCTAAGATTTTATGTAAGAAAAGAGGAATCTGCTCAAAAAGTGGGAGACGGAGATGTGTCTTTCCATGAGCAAGTCTGGAGAAACCATCTGTCACTGAGGTGGCTTCGAAGTGCGCTTCTGCCCAGTGTCCAAGAGGTCTCTCATCAGTCCCAGCTCTGAGCACTTCAAGCCACACTCATTTGATCAGAAGATCATCTGTTACGAAGACCTTATGTTCTGTACCAGCTGACAGTACAATTTCACAGATCCAGAAAGATAATGTTGTTTTGGTTTGGGTTCATACCAAACAGCTAGATTCGATAAATGCTAAAGTGTGTTTTGCTATTATATATGTACAAACAGTCCAACTGAATTCTTACAAGATAGCGGCATGCTGAAGTATTTTTAATGCCGTAGTCAATCAGTAATAAAGTCTATTCAAAAGTTTGTTTACTCAATTTGATTATATCATCCATTTTAATTGTGTTTAAATATCTTCAATGAGGAGAGATCTGTTAAACCATAAAGTTAGATGGCAAGCATCTTTTGTTCACAGTCTCATAAGTATACGTATTGAAACAAGTTACTTGAGTCTTTTGGGAAAAAGTTGAAATCGTAATGTTTTGACAATTATGTCACCTCTGGTGGTACTTATTCTACTCAGATGATGATAGTGCCCATTAAAATGAGAGCACAGCACACATGAAAAGAAAATACTCTCTACCGTTTACTGTTTTGAATGAAGAACAGAGTAATAAAAATTATACTGAAATTTGGTCTGTTTTTAATTGCTATGCAGTGCACAGCAATTGATAGCTAAAGTGCTAATTATTTTTAATGTAATTACATTTAATCATCATAATTGCTACTCATATCTCCTGTCCTAATAGAGAGATGTTATGGGCCTTATTCACAGAACTGTTATTTCCCATCATGCAAGGAAAAAATGAATAGGGAACGTACCACGGTTTTTGAGACAAACTGTTCTAGTAACTGCATCTTTTGGGGGCCACAATTTGCAATAGGTGTCCATCACAGTGTGAAACCGAGAGTCAGCTTTTCAGAATTCTGCCCACGGCTTTTCCTCTTGGCTTGTGTAAATGGAAATCCAGAAACTGGGAGCAGACACCAGATATTCCCATTTCTGGTCTTAAATTTTATCCAGAAGAGCATCCCCCCAGCATTTGAAAAAAGAATCAGCAGTTACACTTGTGATTGCAATTACAGCAGTGATTAAATACGAACCGTGCTGATTGATTTGTAACATTAACAAAGATTTTTGTTAAATCAGTGTCACACAGCATGCAGTTAAGATGTAGTGTTCGGTTTCTGGCATTGGAGCAGATATTTCATGTTTTATCATAAACCCTATACGAGTGGGATGTGTATCAATGATACTCATATTCCACATTGCAAATAATGTATAAGGAAATTCTATTTCTTTTTAAAAAGCACTAACAACTAAATATTCAGTAGTAGTCACTGGATTTTTTGCCTTACTTGAGACATACCTGAATCGTTTCCTCCCATACAGTTAAAACTACTAGAAGGTTCTTGATGTGCCTGAAATTTAGCCCTGGATCATCATTCACAGTCTTTAGGATGGAACTGTTTGATCTTCATAACAGTTGAATAATAGGTACAGTATCCTTTAGAGGGGATCAAGATCTATTACGGAAAGCCTGAAAACTAAAAAATCAAGTGGATATTGATTTGGATAGCCTTGTTTAAAAATATATCATTAAAACTTAAAAAAACTTTAAAATAAATCCAATGGGGAAAAAAGTGTGCATAGGTGAATGATAGAAGGAAATATGCTGTGCTAGAGCAAGACAGCACACACAGCTGCCTTTTTGGTCTGGACAGAAGTGGTGCTTGTGCTTCACCATGCTTCTGATATATCTGAAACGTAAGAAAGTATCGCATGGCTAGTTGGTTTCTGTTCAGTCAAGAACGCCATGACTGATAATGTCTACAAAATGTTTTCTATATATTTGATAATCTAATTTTGGTTTTTGTAGGCTGTAGTAAATACCATAGCTTCTTGCTTGCAGAAATGTATCTGTTAGCCTGTTCCCGACATCTCTTTTAGATCTCCTTCCTGGCCTACTTTTCACCAATAATACCAGGAATATCCAATTGGTGGGATTTGGATACTACATTCAGAATAACTGAATTACGGTTGGGAATCTAAAGCTTTTCTTTTTTTTTTTTCCTCTTCAACAGCTAGTTCTGAAGTAGGAGAGATGGGTTCATATGTTTCTTTTTTCCAGCGCTGTAAGGTACATTGACCATCAGGAGACAGCACAAGACGGAAAGGGGTGGCAACCCACTGAATTCCACCTGTCTGTTCAGTGCATGCATTAGTCTACGTTTGTGTCATGGTTTAACCCCAGTCAGCTCAGTTTATATGCTGAGCATGACGTCACATGGTATGGAATATTCCTGTGGCCAGTTTGGGTCAGCTGTCCTGGCTGTGCCCCCTCCCAGCTTCTTGTGCACCTCCAGCCTTCTCAGTCGGCAGAGCATGGGAAGCTGAAAAGTCCTTGACCAGTGTAAGCACTACTTAGCAACAACTGAAACATCCATGTGTTATCAACATTGTTCTCATCCTAAATCCAACACACAGCACTGTACCAGGTACTCGGAAGGAAATTAACTCTATCCCTGCCGAAACCAGGACAATTTGTCAGGATGCTTTCCAAAGTTACTTGATGTTATGACACAATGTTTAAAAAACCCTACATAGACACAACTGGCAAAAATTGCTCATATTTGCATTTCTGTTGATCTGTACTTATTGATTTTTCAGATATACAATACAGATGTCCATTATATTAAAAGCTAAAAGCAAAACATTTATTAAGCGTAGCCATTCTGATTTGTTTTGAATCAGGGGAGAAGATGCCAGTTCTCCACATAGTCATAGGCCAAGCTCTGTTTGAAGAAGTATGACTAGGTGATGTTTTCGTACAGATCTTTTGTTCATCCCACTTCCCTGAGTCAACTTTTCTCTTTCACCCCTTAGTCATTCTTGGGAAAACACTGACAATTATACTGAATTCTGATGTGAAGAGCTGTTCTGTAGTGAACTCACTTGCTTGTTGGTTAAAAATAATTGTTTTTTCCTCTTATACTTCTTTTTTGGTAATTCACTCGCAAGCACTTTTGCTCCCTTAAAAAGGGATGAAGATGTTTATGTGATGCTTGCAAGTTCGTCTTTAGTTCTGAACTTCCATTTAGTGGGAGAAATGACTGAAACAAAACAGTGGAGTCTAGAAACCATCTTGTTTTAGTACAAAGTCTCAGTATGTGTGTTTCAAATAAACGCTTGAAATTAAGCATTTATATAAGAAACAAAACTTTCCACTGAGTGTCATAAAGCAAAAGCCAAGAACTTTTATCCTGAAACTCCTGGTTTTGTGGGGCGTTCCTCAAAACCATTTCCAGAATCCCAGCACTTCCAGGTTGCTATTCCTAGAAACAGTGCTGTTGCAAAGAAAAGATGAATAACGGCCAATTCAGCCTGGCTGCAAGTGACATAGTTTTTACCCCATCGGCATTTGATTATTCACATTTACAATTCAACTGAAATATTTATAGGTATTTCTGAAAAGGTTTATATTATACTTGGTCAACTTATATTTAAATTTTTTTTTTATTAAATTTTTGATGCGTTTTTCGTGATAAAATGCTTATAGGCTGACAATATATTTCTTGTATAGTCTTGAATCATTAAAAGGGAAAGAACTGAGGAAAAGAAAAAAAAACATGATGAATGAGAATGGCAGCAGGATATAATGGAAAAATGGGTGTGAATAAAAGAAAAAGGATCATAGGAAATACAGTCTTTTCAAGGAAAGGAATTTGGAGATGCAAAACACCCAAAAAGTAGTACACTAGGTGTAGATATGCTGAGGAGGGTTTTAATGTCTATTTCTTTAGCTGTTATACCAATATTATAAAAGTTGATACTTAATTCCTTCTCAGTGTCCTCATAATTAAAAAATGGAAGATACGCAAGCTATCAGTTTCTGATTATAGCATTACAGTGAATTCTCTCCTCTGTAAGTTGTATAAACACAGATATCCAATTATATTTTGCCAAATGTTTTTGTTGGCAACATATAAAACTGTTTTCACCAGTCTTATGTTATTTTGCCTTTGTTTTCCAGTATGCAGCCTTTGGCTAGGCAAAGAAACAATTCAGTCTTGGATTGTGTTTGAGTTTTCTGTCACCAGAAGAGACTCTTGAGAGTCACACTCCTGCTAACTTCCAACTGACTGCAAGTACATCCTCTGTAGTTCTTGTAAGATTTTTGAGAACCTTTCCTGTTCAGCAGCGTCTCTTCCAGCTCAAATTACTTGCAACTCAGTTAACAGGTTTTTTTTTGCCTGAATTCTACAAGAAACACGAGAGTTGTTTTTTTCCCTTTTGAAACAGCTATGGATTTTTGCCATTCTTCTACCTATTTCTTGCCTATTTCTAACCTTTGAGCAGAAGTGTCTGCACATTCACATTCAAGAATCGCCTACGCTAGTCTATAGTTGTCCTCTGCACAGTGTATTCTCTTGTCTGGTTGATCTTCCAACATGCATCCAGTGCATCTTCCAATCCTTCCGACCTCCATCAGTGGGCTCTTAGGTAGGGCAAAATTTGCACTGATATCTAGGAGTTGCAGTCCTCACAAGGAGTGAAGTTGCTGGGACTTGTATTTCAGCAGTTACGGATGTTTCATGTCACGAAACTGGAGTATAGGGTTCTTTTTAGGTGATATTTCAGCTGTGATATCGCAAAGCTGTTTCTGCCAAAGGAAAATCTGCAACAGGAAAGAGAATGAAAAATGGGAACCTGAGGAGATTGGTAACAGGTTTCTAGGTGCTACAGGTTTTATTTTCTGGGCATTTGGTAGTTATTAGAGATGAATATGAGTCTATTTGAGAAATATTAGCTGTTCTGAAGAGGTGATTCTGAGTAGTTCTTGGGCTGAAATTGGAAAGATTTTTCCTTTTTTTTAATCAGACTTAATCTCCATGCATGTTTTCCTGCAAAAGTACAGATCAAGAGTGAGAGAGCAGCAGACTAGTTGGGAGAGGGAAGTATTTAGTAGGCAAGGTTGAAATACATGGAGCAGTGCGGATGTCTGGGCCAACTTGCCATAAATGCTGCAGCTGCGTTGGTGCAAGACTCTGCTGGGCATCTGTATCCTCTCTGCCCGCAGGGTTGCATTGCAAAATATAGGTGTGGTAAAAATGTCTTGATACAGGACAGGATGCTGTACCAGCACCTCCAACAAAGCCTGGTCTGTGCTCTTCTGGCATACTGTAATGGGTCAGCGGGGTCCCATCATGGCTTGGGATTGTTTGTGGAGTAGAGGAATGGCACGGTCGAACCACTGTGGCAGAGGAAAATGAGATGGCCGGTAACTTATTCATCTGTATGCAGTACAGGGACAGACTCATCGTGTACTGATATGTATACAGACTCATGAGGCATATTCTTGTATCTGTACGATAAAATAGTAAGTCTTCTTTTAGTTTTTGCCTCAAGCTTTACTGTAGTGTGAAGAATACCAACATGAAATGGTATTACACCTGAAGTAAGACAATGTAGTGCATGTTTTTTAGTGTTCCTTGTTCAGCTTGTTGCACCATGCTGTTTATATTTAACTTTGTTTTAATTAAATTAATGTCTCACTGAAATAAGTTTTCCGAATTCGAACAAGCACTCCCTAATTCACAGGTTTTTTTCAAGTGACAGATTTAACATTTGGTCAAAAACCCCATAGTAGATAAAAATATAAAAGGCTAAGGTTTTAATAGAAGATTAGGCTTCTCTAAGTCTCTGGGAATAATTAGAGATCTAGTTGACCTATGAATATTTATAAAGGTGTTAATTAAGGGATGTGTGAGTGAATCCACCTTGCTGTGTCGTATACTCATTAACCCTAGCAACTCCCAGATGTTCATCATATCTGTGTTAAGGACAACCCACAATTCAACTGTATTTTACCAGTTTGAGGAGGTCTTCCCAAGGTGGTGTTTAAATCTGTGTGTTACCAATGTAAGTAGCGCAGGCTCAAGAAACGCTCCACGCCAAAGGGCCATGTCTGTGGCTTCAGTGTTTTCACCAATGTAGCCGTAGGGGTGATGCTATGATGCTGACCATTCTAGTTGAAGATGTCCCTGCCCACGGCAGGGGGGTTGGACTAGATGACCTTTAAAGGTCCCTTCCAACCCAAACTATTCTATGACTTTTCAAAATTGTATTTCTCAGTTATTTATTTGATTTGATTCAGTAACTTTGTATCTATTTTTAAAAAATGCCTAACTAGTGATAAATGAGTGTTAATCAGGGAGAGGCTTATTCTGTGCACTTCTTAATATTAATTAAAAAAAATACTGAGATTTTGTGCAGTATTTTTCTGAACTTGCCCTATTACTAACGATTTAAGATCTTGGTGAATTAAGACACTTTTCAGCAATGTAGCTCTTAATTTGGGTAGGCTGAGGAATTGTCTTCAGACTTGCAAGAGCAGTGCCCGGCCAAAGATCCATGAGCAAGAACCATTTCTGACTGCATTGTCAGTGTTTGTAAGCCCACCTTCAGCTGGACTGGGGATGTCAAAGCCTTTTAGGCTGAACCACTCCTTTAAGGCCAGACTGGACTGTAGTATTGTTATCTAGTGGTACGTTTACAAAGGGTCACGTTAGCCAAGAAAGATGAAATCAGAAAATTTAAATATTGTTTCATACTCTGATTCAATTTTTGAAAGAGTTTTTTCCTCTTCGTGGAAGAAGATTATTAGCTGCTGTTTCTTCTCAAGAAAGCCAAAGCTAAAGGCACCCTTTGTGAACATTGACCAGTTGAACTCTGGTTCTTTCCAGAACGTTATGTGGCACATAGTTAGCCCTATATAAAGCCAAGTCATGGATGTTTAATTAAAGTATACATTGTGTTTTGCTAACACAAGTCTCCTTGAATTTCATCCAGTCTATACTTGGAGATATTGGGGGATAAGAAACCTTCTCTGGATTGTCTTAGTGGTTAATCCACTGTTAAAATGCACTGCCTTAATCTGGGCTGAATCTATCCAGCTTCTCTTTCTGTCTGATAGAATTTTTTTCTGGGGGGTGTTTTTTTTTTTTTTTTTTTTGTCCTGTCCTTACTTCCTCCAATACATGAAAAAGCTCTTTAATATCTGTTGTTTCTTCCCTTTGAAAGTCCCATGTACTGTGATTAAGTCACCACTAAATCTTGTTTGAGGTAAATAAATAAATAGATTGAGCTCATTAAGGCTCTGACCATAGGACGTTTTCTCCAGACTTCACATAGGTTTTCTGGCTTTTTTTCTGCACTCTTCCTAGCTTTTCAGTCACCTTTCAAAATGTGGTCCTCAGATCAGGATAGGGAGTAGTAGTAAGACCCACTCACCAAGATCTGCAAGGGCTGCATTAGGCTTTTCTTATGCCAGCTTCTCAATAGGAACGCCTATTAACTGTGACCCTTATACCTATTTTAGGGTCAGTGTTTTCCATGATGCAGTCTGCTCCTCTAGACACGTGTCCCACTCTTCTGCCAAAGGACACGTTGTGGAACAGTTGCAGAGGAGGAGGGAGCAGAAGAAGAGGAGAATAGGAGAAGGAAGAGCTTTAAAAAATTGGCACTGAAATTACTTTTCTATACCAAGGCATAACATTGATTGTGTTATTTTTTGGCATTAATTGTAGTTTTAGTCTGATCTGGGAAAAGGCCAGTGACATTATCTGAATGGTGACAACTGTTCTGTATTATTGAATAAAAGTTAGTAAAGTATGTGTGTGTCCTCCCTATTGCACAACTGATTCTGAATGAAAAGAAAATAATATTAGGAGTTAGCATTTTTTTTTCTGTTTTTGAATTCCCATTACATTCATTTTAAGAAAAGTTTTTAACTGTAACAGTATGCAGGAGCTCTTAGGACAGCAGTAATATAGCCTCAGGCTATATGGAAATAATGGTAGTCAGAGGTGAAAAAGCCCTGTTAATCACATCAACTCGCATATAACCAGTGGAAATCCTTATTGCTTCCTGTGTAGACGAAATCTGGATTTAGAATAGTTTAAACAGCACATGGCTGACTTCTGATTTGCCAGCATAAAAAAATAACATCGAACATCACCTCTCAAGACCTGGGAATTTGGCTCCAATGTCATGACAGCTGTGCTGACTCCAAATGATTTGGCTGCCCTGCTGCTGCAGGTCAGGTCAAAGCACCTGCCTCCCTGCCAGATGCTCGACAGGCCCTAGCGGGTTGCCGCGGGCTGCTTTCAGAAATACCTGCAAGTACCTGTGGCCTTCATAGACCAGCTGGACAGGGCTGGAGAAGAAACTGCATTTATTAAGCAACCTTCTTTCTGTTTTGCCAGGTTTATAGGGTGCCTGTGTGGCTAACAAGTGACGGAGAGTGGTGGGAATCCAAAAGGGATGAGGCACGTGGAGGGTCTTTGCTTTTAGGTGTTAGTCCTCACAAGTAAATTCTGTTTTCTTCCTGGGCTGCAGCATTTCCCCTCTCTTCGTTTTCCCAGCCTCTCCTAGGAGAAAGGCCATGGCCTGTTGTCCACAGTCTTCCCACAGGAGGAGGAGGTGGAGCAGGAAAGCTGGGTGGTGGTGTGGTTCCTCCCGCCACTCTGCCCTTGGTGGAGCGGAGTGTGGGAGGAATGCTGCTTTGCTGCAGTAAGGACAAGACAGGAGCCCTCTGAATGAGGACAGGCGGCTGTTTGCCTAGAAGGGAGCTTAAACAAGCGGACAGTGTTTTGTGTGTCCTTATGTGAAAGAACCGACAACACAACCTTTCCAGTAAAGTATCCCCCGAATATTTTCCTTAAACAACATATTTCTCAAATTTTGACATTTTTTACTTTACACCTGACATTCTATAACTTGTGCCAAAAAACTGCACATCACACAACTTAAATTGAGGACACTTATTTAAATTAAAGGTGCTTTAATAAACGACCCTTCATTCAGTGTTCGCTGACATTGTGTTCCCTACCAGCTGTTACAAGAAGATTTAGTTTAAGATAGACTTGAAGCAATGAAGACTTGCTTTGTCAAAGGAAAAAGATCTACTAGTACTTAAATTTTACTAAGTTTTATTGAAATTAAGCATAGTTGGATTTGATTTGGTGAATTATCTGCATATTGGCAACCTAGGACTCTCCCTAGATTGATGAAAAATACTGAAGTTCATAATCAGCTGTCTTGCTTAAAGGGCATAAACAATTTAAAAGGATAGAGACGTTTAAATGTCAGACTAATTATCCCACTGTGGTAATGCTCTCAAAGGAGGATGATTCTCTGCAACGCAAAAGACCAAGCTTTTATTTCCATACTAACATTTCTTTCCATAAAAGTTATCTTGCAATGAGCATTATTATTAGAATTAACAGAAATTCTAATATCGGTATTCCAAAAATAGAAGTTTCAAGCACATCTTTGGTTGTATCCACCCAGATATTTCCTTCTCTCACTTAAATTTTAAGCTTTTAAGTGTAGTAGGGTTTGATTTTTAAGCTTTTAAGTGTATTAGGGTTTGGTCTTTTTTAAGTTATACTTTTGTAACAGGGTGAGTATGGTGTGAAAATGCATTTCAAAATAGGTTGGGGGTTTTTTTTAGATAAAAACCCCTTTGTTTAAAAAAAGGTAATTAATGGAAACATTCTTAACTGGGGTAAATGGCATACATAATAATGGTAGAGCTCTGAGAATTGCTACTTTTATTTTATTTGCATGTGTATTTATTTTCTAGATCATAGTCTGCACTGTGCTTTTTACACTTCAGAAAACACTCCCGAGCATAAATACCATGATGCTAAGCTTACTTCCAATGGGAGCAATTGAAACTGGTTTCAGGAAAATCACATAACACACCCTTTATCTTTTCTCTGATGATCTGGTAGAGAATAAACATCTCAAACCGAAAGAAAGAGGTTACAAGAGGCAAATTAGCACCTAAAAACACTTAGTGCTGGCCATGTACCTTCCTTGTTTTTTAAATGCGGAGGGTTGTTCTGTCGTTATCATCAGCACTAAACACATTTTAACAAAATAGCCTCCTTGGGGAAAAAGAAGTATTTATGTTTATTTGAAAGGTATTGTTGGAAGAACAGGTGACTGCATGGCAAAATAGACCAGGATTTTTATGTAGTAGTAACATGAGAAAACTGTGTAATAAGGTAAAAATTTAATGAGCGGTGCTACTTGTTAAGATGTAACTCATTTTTCAGTTGCTTCGGTAGGTGGGTTTTCAGAGGGATTCAGCAGCACATCAGAGTCGGAGACGCCAGGCTGTTTTCTTGGTCCCAGTCCTGCAGGAGTGTTGTATCATCAGTCCTTATGTTGAAGATGATCTTAAGTTTTACTGAATCTTTAGGTTATGAAATAATCAACTATAAGAACATTTTGATTCTAATAAGTTAGCCCTTATGGTAGCGTTATGTATAGTTTGATGTGTTAATTATTATTTGAGGCTGTGTTGCTTGAAGTCCCTATTCTCTATTCTCTGGACTCTCTAAACCATAACCAGAGCCTCTAGGTTCTATTGTTTATGGGATGAGTTACTTGACAACCTGGCAAGGTAGAGATCCAGCTGGTCAACTTGGCAACAAAACCTATTTTTAAGGTGTCCTGAAGTGAACTGCCTTCATTATAATACTAAAAAACATACCCACAGGTCAAGAAGACCCTTGCCCAGGTGAAGACCCTTCCCCCGCGCAAGCGTAGTAACAGAAGAGAATGACACAGCAGATATTATAACTATATGTAAATCACTAACCAATCATTGTAACTGGGAGTGTACTACCCTATAATTTTTGTGTATGAATGTAACGGTGATCTAGCCATAGGTGTGCTTGATTTGTGGAAATTCCACCTTGCACCCAGCGCCGTAATAAAGAATGCCTGCTTTCTAAAACTCCAAACTGAGTCTTAGAGAGTTCTTCATCTGCCGATTTACAGTAACACTTAAATTAAGTTAACGAAAGCTCTGCTTTGCCCACTCCTGAAGCCTATTCAAGTAAAAGCGAGAGATTTTCTGGCAGTTTGTAAAGAAAATAATCTGGAGAGAAATCTTAAGAGTAAAATTTTGTTTCAGTGTCTGTATATCAGCACTTCTAGGTGTATGGAGGTGCTTCATTGTCTGTACCCATTTTGAGATAGATGAGCTCCCACAATTGTCCGGGGAGTTCTACAGGAAGTAGAAATCTACATATTAAAAAGTGGTCTTAGGTTCAGCAACCTATTTTACATGGGAAATTAAAATTGAGCAAACTCTTGCTTTTAGTAGCCTGGAACAGATAAGACCTGGCCGTCTGTCATTGAATGGCTCCTTAGTGCTGTTTCCTGAACCACCATCCTGTCTTCACCCTTCCCCGATCTTTACCAAAAAGTTAATTCAAAGCAGAAGAATGCAACAAAATTTAAACAATAATAAAAATCAGCAGACGCAAAATAGCGGGGCTGTGCAAACCAAAATAATTTTCAAAACTGTGCAGCACCGTGCCTCGTCACCTGCTCGCTCTGGTTATGCTGATTAAGGACTGCCATTGCTCACCAAGTTCATGGTGATGCTGTTTTAAACTTTGTTCTTCGCATGTCTTTTTACTTGTGCCATCCATACACTTAGAACTTGATATATGAAAAGTTTTGTTTCTTGGTTACTGGAATATCTTATAGTTAACAACGTAATAAGAAGATCAAGAGTTTTGCCTGAAGAGCGTGTATGGTAGGAAGGGTTGGAGGGAGCAAGGCTTTTCAGGAGGTAGTCAGTGACCTGCGATTCAGATTGCTGATTGCTGACTTGTTGATATGTTAATGTGGAGTCATTATTCCAGTGAACTGAAGCTGAAAGTCAACATCTATATTCATTAATTCAGGATAAGCTTCCTCATTGTTAATCTTGGTTGGGAGATCTATTTCCAGAACACCACCCTACAGCCTTCCCTATCACTTTGCCAAAATAACAGATACATTTTTTGAGAATGTTTCTTAGAATAAACTTATTCTACTAACACTAACTTTAGGACTCTCAGCTGAAGGCACTTTTTTAAAGTAATATTTTTTTTAAGCATTTTGCACTGGCAGTAAAGATAGTTGCATTAAATTTGTTTCTGTAAAAAATTATGCTTATATTGCAGTCAATGCAATGGACAACCAGAATAGGTTACAATATTTTAAAATTACTGTGAACATACAATATGTTTATTCTTTTATAAACTACTTTGTAGTTTATAATGTAATTCTGTGCATAGCAAGAGATGCGCAACTAAGGAAATAACATCTTTTTCCCACATCAGTGTCCTTTACATTTATTTATGACAAGTTTTCGTTCAGCTTCATTGTTAATGAAACATCATTAAGGAATCCAAAATCAAGGCTGTGCCTTTAGCTCAGATGTAATTCAAATGTGCCTGTGAGAAACTGGAACAAATGTGTTTTCTCATTAGAATTAAGCTATTTATGTTAAAGGTGTACAGACTGAATTGTTGTTTATGCTTGCTAATAAAATTGTGTATTACCAAATACATTTAATGATCCCGGGCAGTTTAGAAGCTGAAATATTAAAATGATCTGTGAAAGTCAGTGTCTATTTAAAAGGTTGTTCTGATTCTCTTAAATTTAGCAAGAGAGCTGGATGTTATTTCTCTAGATTAAACTAAGTCCACTGGCCAGGGTTGTTGTATAATTTTTTTAAAACGTACAATATTTTTATGCACAGGATGGTGAATTTCCTCCAAACTCTAAATGTACTCTTCCTCAGTCTATCATAGCTATTAGATTTTTTTTATTTTTATTTTTTTAATCTGCTGTTAGGATAAGCAGTGTTAGGTAGGTAGAATGAGGAAGAGCACCTGCTTTCCGCACTTCCCATCACCTTGGTAATAACATGGATTTCTCCTCTGGCTGCAAGCTGAGCTGCACCTTGATTTAATAAATAGAGAAATGAAACCACTGCAATTACTAACATGAACAAAGTAACTTTGGTGACTCATAGCTAGTGCGTTGCCAGCCTAATGAATCCAGCTGTTCATTTCCAGCCTGGTTTTGTACCACCTGCTCCCAGCACTGCCCTCCAATTGCCCTGCATGGGGTGGGCATGCTGATGGGAGCAGAGGCCGAAGGAGTTGCAGGTCCCTC
>NW_008824791.1:3646169-3672521 GCF_000699105.1 Pygoscelis adeliae
AAAAAAAAAAAAAAAAAAATTATTTCCCAGTGAAAACATTTGCAATGTAGAGCTCAAGGTTGTATTGGACTGCACCAGCTGCTCATTTTGTGTCACTTAGCAGCTTCCAAGCACGCACAGTTGCAGCAGCTGTAATTCGTGACCTTTAAGCTCCTGTAGCCTTAAATCAAGCACCTGAACTATTTCTTATCTTCTCTCAAAAGTACCAAAGTGGCTTTAAAGTTCTGTGTTGTTTTTTTTTTCTTTCCTGAAGATTGCATCTTCTTTAATGAAAAAGTAAACTTATATTCCATCTGGGTAAGTAATATTATCTTAATTATAAATAGAAAAAACAGATGGAACTTGTATAAGTTGTACAAAACTTGTTTTTTGTAGGTCAGCATTTTATTTTAAAGGGTAGGATTTTGTTTTCATTTGACAAAAAAGGCATTTTCAGGAAATACGCCCTTTTTTGTTAGCGAGATTTGCAAAAGATTCATCTCTCAGTGGCAACTATATTAGACAAACATTTTATTAGTTAGTTATTAGATGAAACTCTTGGAGTATTAAAATTTCCCCCCTGAGTATACCTGCTTCCTGTTCTAGCTATGTGGGTGAAAAAGTTAGTAGTTTAGGAGTCATTAAAAGTTTCAAACGACTTTGTTTTATTCAAATAAGTAACCATTTTTAACCTAAAGTGAGAAGTAAGACCCTCAGGGGCAGAAATCAGCAGCCATCCCTTCACATGTAGATGCAAAATGGATCTTTCCTGCCTCTTTGCTGCTCTGAGGCAGACAAATCTTCCAACAATTTCTCAGCCTATAGACCATAAGACATTACGTGGTGGTCCACAAAACAATTGGAAAGAAAGAAAGAAAAAAATTAATAATGTGGCAATTAAATAAAAAATGAGCTGTTGCTTCTTCTGCAAGTAAGGAAATGATAGCAGTGATAAACAGTCAAAGTTTAGCTCAATGTCTGCTTTAGGTTGTTTCTGAGGATGTTAATGGACTATGGTTTTTCTTAGCTGTTATTTTTAATGTTTAGGTGATCTGCTTAGATACAAATGGGTTGCAAAATAATATTCTGCCTTACCAGTTGCATAAAGTTACTGACTTGTAGATCCTTACCATTCAGGTCCTACATAGCTTTGAAGTATTTGGTGTAGGCTACGTCCATTTTGTTTAATGTGACCTGTTTTATCCCTGGGAACGAGGAGAGTATTGGGGAGCGGGGGGAAGACTTCTGCATCCTGGACTTCCGGGAGAAGAGGGTTTCATCCGTTTCGTGTATCTGACAGTCTGTTGGGCTAAAAAGACAGGTGGAGAAGAGAGTATCCTGCACAGTATTTGTGCACGTAAATCAAAATGTGTTGTACCTTCTTCCTGTTTCTGTTGCCTTTTAAATGGGAACTAAATGTCTCGGGAAAACACCTATTAGGAAAGCAGAGATTAGGAAATCTGAAGGTTTCTTTATTCAAGGAGTTGCAATTCTTGAGTCCCAGCTTCCTCTCTGTCCCCTGGTGACTGCCTTTGGGATGGCTACCACAGGGGATGAAGTCGCCTGTTGCATATCAATGCATACAGACCACTTCACAACTCTGCAAGCCTGTGTGTTAACCTGCGCTTACTGCAACAGCTGTATCACTACCAGGTATTTTAAGATACTTAGTTTTTAAAAGAACTATCTAGAATAATATACTATTTAATTAAATCCCTCTGCAGGTTCTCTTAGGTAAAGTTTGTATGATGATCAATAGGAATGCACATGTGTTGGGATGGCAGTAACTTTACAACTTTTCTCATGCTGCTTCTACTCTGTAAATGCTGATGTGAGGGGTTTTTTCTTAAAAGAAAATAGCGAGCTGATTGCTGAGACGAGCTTAAATTTGAAATCTGGAAGGCAAGGAACAGATTGCATATCAAACAATATTTTCTCTGTCAGTGGAAAATAGTGATAGAAGGATTTCCAGTTGGAGAAAAACATATGAGTAATGTAAGTAGGATCTAAAATTGTCTGCTATTTAAAATGGGAAGAAAATTGCAAATGCGGTTGACCGAGCCCTCACTGGCAGCATTATTTCACTAAGAAGGCTCAAGCAGACAGATGAAAATGGTATATATCAGCTACCAAACAGACTGCTTTTTTTTCCCCTCTGCGTCTCTAGTTCTAAATTTCAGAAAACCTTTATCTTTTAAAAACTAGTTCAATAATATTCAGCAAATGGGTCGGCATCCTGCATCTAAATAGTTTGTGCATTAACAAAAGGTTTATCTCTGAAGTTCTTGAAATGACAAATACTGACATAATATGATTAATAACTTGACTCATTCTAACTACTCCTTTTTGAAGGACAGCTTCCCTTTTTTTTTTTTTTTTTGAGTGACTGATTTAGAGACTATTTTGTGTCTACTTCTACTAAACACAGTTGCAACTTTACTATATACAATCTGTTTTACTAGAAAAATGTCTTGAGCTGCTCTGTGATTCTGCTGTGCTCCAGAAACCTCTCAATATGCAACTGGTGATCTAAAAAGTCCATTTTCCATGGCTAACTTTCTGAATTACTGCTGAAAATTTGACAACACTGACATTTAACACATACGGACTGATAGAAACAAAACAAGATAGGACTCATACTGGAATAAGGATGTTTCTGTGACTGTTTTCAGAAGTTTGGTCTGTTTTTACAAACATCCGAAGTATCAGGTTCTTGCTGCAAATGCACGATCCAGGAGAACCTGCGGTTGCCATCAATGGCTGGCATAGTATCTCTAGTGTTAAATGACCTTTAGAGTAAGAAACCATACTGACAGCATATAATTTCCATTCCTGAAGACTGTCTCCCTCAAGAGAAGGCTGAATATGAGCCAGCAGTGTGCCCAGGTGGCCAAGAAGGCCAATGGCATCCTGGCCTGTATCAGAAATAGTGTGGCCAGCAGGAGCAGGGAAGTGATCATCCCCCTGTACTCGGCACTGGTGAGGCCGCACCTTGAATACTGTGTTCAGTTTTGGGCCCCTCACTACAAGAAGGACATTGAGGTGCTGGAGCGTGTCCAGAGAAGGGCAACGAGGCTGGTGAGGGGTCTGGAGAACAAGCCTTATGAGGAGCGGCTGAGGGAGCTGGGGTTGTTTAGCCTGGAGAAAAGGAGGCCCAGGGGAGACCTTATCACGTTCTACAACTACCTGAAAGAAGGTTGTAGTGAGGTGGGTGTCGGTCTCTTCTCCCAAGTAACTAGCGATAGGACGAGAAGAAATGGCCTCAAGTTGCGCCAGGGGAGGTTTAGATTGGACATGAGGAAAAATTTCTTTACTGAAAGAGTGGTTAAACACTGGAACAGGCTGCCCAGGGAAGTGGTTGAGTCCCCATCCCTGGAAGTATTTAAAAGACGGGTAGATGAGGCACTTAGGGACATGGCTTAGTGGGCATGGTGGTGTTGGGTCAACGGTTGGACTCGATGATCTTAGAGGTCTTTTCCAACCTTAATGATTCTATGACTCCTGCTAGCCACCTCTGATGTAGGTGCTCCTGCTGTAATGGTTTGCGGGCTGCTTTACTCTTCAGTGCAGTATTTTACACGTGGAATAAACATGGTGTCAGTTGTTGCAAATCTACCTTACCAACATTAAAACAGCTCAAAGCTGGAAGAGATGCAGAGTCAACAACGATCCATATTAGCATGCCCAGCAAAGTGGAAACAGAAGAGTGCCATGTGCCAGCTCGAGGCAGTAATTAAAGCAGGAGGAGGCTGTTGCTGACCAATTCCATCAGTTCAGGAATGGCCCAGGCAGTGACCCAGCCGGTGCTGACACAGCTGCAGTCTGCCACTCAAGCCGCAACAGAAAAACTACCACTATCCCTGTCACTCTGGGTATCCACGTTGCACATCACTGTAGAGATGCCAGTTGTGACATGGCTGTGCAACATTATTGTGTCCTTGGGTGATGCCATACCCCGCATGAGGGAAGGATCTCATGTATGAACATACTGAGGGGGTGTGATGCCCATGCCCCCATGTAGCTGGACACAAGGGAGCAATGACTGTGCAGAAACAGGGGACAGAATGGAGCGAAGGCCCCATAGCTCTCACCTGTTCGGACACTGTCATCCTTGATAAGTCCGCCTCTGCCACACCTCTCACAGTCCTGAGGCCTAAACTTATGTCAAGGGCCTAAAGACCCAGGCTCTGAAACACATTTGAACCCGCTGAGAGAGAAAACCTAAGGCGGGGAAGTAGGAGGAGAACCTCGCCCGCATAAAGTTAAAAGTAAAATCAACTTATGATACTGAGTACCTAGTTTAGTGATATAGCAGTTATGGCTCCTCGTTATTAAAATAAGAGGGAAGAGGAGAAGACGGTGCATTTGAGTAAAAGATAAGACCCAACCAAGGGCTTATCTACCAAGACCATGCAGCAACAAAAGCACAAAGGACATGGACTGGAGGAGGCTCTTCGGAGCTCCCTCTCAGCTGGACTGAGATCCCCGAACCATCTGTGACCACCGGCTTGATCCTTATCAACAGGTTGTATTACCCTCCCTGTGTATGTAGTTGTGTCATGTTATGTGTTACTATTTCGTGAACCTGTATGCTTGCTTAAGGATTCTGGCTCTCATAATAAACTGTCACCATATAGTACCTGCCTGATTGTGGAGTCTGAGTAGTGGTCGTTTCCCCTCCCTTCTTTTGGTACTATACAGTGCATGACAGGGGGCATCAGGGGAATGTAGTTGATTTAGACATTGTAAGGACCCTCGGTTTTCAGGGTGCCCAGCTTGTGATTCACAGCAGCTTGGAAAATCAGTACTCAAATACTCCCAGTTCCCATTGATTTAATAGGACTGAAGTTCTGACTAAGAATGCCATCCCTCCAATTTCTGAAGCTAAAAAGATTTTCAGTCTCTGTGTGTATGCCATATATGTGCAACTGAACCATAAATTACAAGGATAGCTACCAAAAATCAAGGGGATTTAATATGACTTCAGCTTTTAGCCTAATAAACAGTATGTGCTATCAAAGTATTAATTTTTATGCCAAGTAGATGGTGACAGCAAGGAAGCAACACACCAGGCATGTTATCATCTACTGATAAATTGCAAGGTGGAAAGACGGGCAGGCACCTTTTGGGCGTCTGGGTCACTGTAATTTAAATTAGGCATTTAAAATATTTTCCCCAGGAAGAAAAATAAAATTGTTTTCCCTTATATGACTTTAGACGTAAAAGTTATTTCTGTATAATACTGTAACATTTGCATCATAGGGCTTTATTTAATAAATCAGTCATTTTGTCAAAATACGTAAGTGAAGCATCATTGGCAGAAAGTTGGTATGCATGTTAAAAGGATTAAAGTTAAGAGTAACCTCTTACAAATCTGCAGGCTCTTCTGTCCAAACCCCCTACGCCTTAAAATATCTCCTACTCATTTTGGTTTATTAGCTTAGGAGATGTTAACAGAGGATGTTTTCATGTGTTGTGGTTTAACCTCAGCCGGCAACTGAGCACCACACAGCCGCTTGTTCACTCTCCCCGCCCCCCTGCTGGGATGGGGGAGAGAATTGGAAGAGTAGAAGTGAGAAAACTTGTGGGTTGAGATAAGAACAGTTTAATAATTGAAATAAAATAAAATAGTAATAATAATAATAAAAGAATATACAAAGCAAGTGACACACAATGCAATTGCTCACCACCCGTCAACTGACGCCCAGCCAGTCCCTGAGCAGCTGCCCCTCCGTCCAGCTTTCCCCCAGCTTTATATGCTGAGCATGACGTCACATGGTATGGAATGTCCCTGTGGCCAGTTTGGGTCAGCTGTCCTGGCTGAGCCCCCTCCCAGCTTCTTGTGCACCTCCAGCCTTCTCAGTCGGTAGAGCATGGGAAGCTGAAAAGTCCTTGATTTAGTGTAAGCACTGCTCAGCAACAGCTAAAACATGGGTGTGTTATCAACATTATTCTCAACCTAAATCCAACACACAGCACTGTACCAGCTACTAGGAAGAACATTAACTCTATCCCAGCCGAAACCAGGACATCATGCAAGGACAGAAATTCAGCTAATGTTCCCTTCCTCTCACTATTTCCCTGTACATTTTATTTGTTTATATTGCTCATTTTAAGAGGCCTCTTACTATAGTAACCCTTCAGTGCACAAGCTTATGTAGAGGAAATAAAAGTAAATACAGCAAATTTAATTGGAATATATGTATATTCTGTGAAATGTGATAAAACACTCCTGAAATTCCATTCTCGTCTGGGAATGGATATTGCTTTAAATTCTGTCCTACTTCTTAAATATTACAAAAAATGACTGATAGCGTTGCCAATAATATTTTGAAAAATTTACTAAAGAACCCCGAGATGTGGAGATCTGTAAGCACGAGCGCCTCCCAGAGCCGCAGGCTGAGCTGACGTCTCTTATGCGTTCAGATCTTGTCATAGATACCCCTGGTGACAATTGCAACCAGCTTTCCAGCTCACCAAGAAAAGGTCTGTCATTTTACAACCTTGCCAGCTGAAAAGAATTCTTCAACTCTTTCTGTGACAGGTGCCTTGTCCTGCACTGCAGTTTCAGATCATTGAGATCCTCCTCCACTCACTTGGTTCAGCTGGGCTCTGGCAGCAGTTACACATTTACCCTTTGTTAAACACATGGGTCTAAGCAGCAGCCAAGTGACACTCATCAGGCCATTGGGAGCAGTCAGTGTAGCATGCCTTAGCTTGGGGCTGGAGTGATTTTTCACCCCTACTACAAAAATTCCACTCATTAGAAATCAAACTTTGATTTATGAGAAAGCACATGTACAAAAATAAAACATACAATTAATTCAGTTTTATCTCTGTTTATGAAGCACTTTTCTTATGACTGGCTGAGATTGATTTTTTTTAGGCAATGCTCACATTTCCCATTGTCATTAAGGGCAGATTAAGACTGGCTGTCATCAACTCAACCACTTTTTTCATTGCATGTAAAAGGAAAATTGTGATTTAGACCTAGAAAACCTTGAGATACCTAGCAGGTAGAAATTTTTAAGTAAGCTTCGATCCCTGGTAAGTCACCCGGAATGTGGAGTGGTGGAGAGCTGCTTTTCCAGGGTTTTGTGAATCTCAAGTGGGGCATTTGGGAAGGGCATAGCCTAAAAGCTCGCTCTCAGCTGTGTCCTTTTGGTTGCTTTTCAGCATGATCATGTGTACAAATATTTTCCTGGTCTTTCACTGTTAATTCTCTTGGTTCAATGTAGTACACAGAGGTTCCCTCCCCCCTGAGGAAAGCCTGGGTCTGCTGCTCCTTGACAACTCAAGGTTAAACAGAGCCGGCTCAAGATCAGGCTGATGTCTGTGAGGGCAGCCCGCAGGGACCTGCAGGTCACTTGCTCTGCCTGTGGCTGAAGAGACGGGTCTTGGCTCTTCCCTACCCCAAAAAGGACTTCCCTACTCTGCAGAGAAAAGTCCAGGTTATAGAGGAGGCAACCCCTGGTCCAGATCACAGTATCTCCGTGTATCGCTGTTCAAAGCAGAAAGCCCTGTTCTTAGATGTTTCTCCACCTTGTCCTCCTGTGATCCTTCCTCCCCACCACCACCAGTCCTTCCCACTGGTGCAGAAGGTCCAGTCCCTCACCCATCTCTCTTCATCTGTTGCTTCTCCAAAGCCCCCAAGATGCTCAAGCTGAGGAATGGGAGAGGATGTGGGAGAGAGTCCTGGGAGGAGGACATTAGGGGACCCCTGCCAGGTATGCGGGAGGAAAGGAGTTACCCCTCTCCCTGCCAACTCCTAGAGCACTTGCATCCCTGTGAAACACTACCTCTCAGCTGAGAGGGCTGATTCATTTACAGCAGCCATACAGGTAAGACAATGTGGGAGACCAGTTGTTCCACAGTTGTGTGACTAGATGGAAAAGTGGAAAATGGGAGAAAGGAGCTGTAGAGAGGAATCGTAACTGAATGTTGAGGCGGAAATAAATAACACTATGAGCTAATTGTCTGTAAAATTTCATCTTTTAAATATTATGTCAGTGTTTTGTTTAAACATGTATATGAAATTTTAAATATGCACACATAGCCAAAAGCAATAACTTTCAAAACAATAAAGGAAAAAATAAATTATGTCTTTTTTCTCATATGCTGAATTTCAGCCCTGAGAGGATTTTACTATCGAAATTATAAATCATTGGTGCATTACTGTTATAAAATAAATGTGAGTCATAATTTGAAATGTAACTCCTGAAGGAATTGGATGATCTTGGATTATTAAAACATTTTTATGTTCACAAACAGAACAAGCCAAACGATCTATCATGGTATTGGCCAACTAATTTTTCAGGACTTAACTTTTCCTGTTTGTTTTAGCAGTAGCTATGATGCACACAATTTGGCTTCCATCTCCTGAAGAGAATGTTGTTTGATGAGTAGGTGTTATTCTCACATGGGTTTTGAATACCTCTGTCTTCAGGAATAGATAGATGTTCAAAACAGTGGTTTTTTGCCGTCATATACCTTAAGAAGATGAACTGTCTGTGTGTGAAGCTTTCATTTAGATTCAGGATCCTATGCTTTCTTCCAAGTACAAAAAAATAATTCTGCCCTTTACTCTCCGTGACCAAAATACGATCAGCAAGTTGATGAATTAGCAAACTCGGTGATTAAAAACATCCTTAAGCGTATGTGGACAGGGCGCTCAAAGCCTGTCGCACTCAGTGCCCCAACAGCTTTCCAGAAACGAGTGTGTAAGGCTGTTAGCAGAGATCTAAGCCTGTGGCCTAATTTTTTATTTTACCTAATGCCCAGCAGTTGCCTTTGCAAAACTGCTGGTTCTTATGCACCCTTGAAAGCCAGGCTCTGTTTTAACAATCCTAGAAACTAAATTGTGTTTGAAGGGGATATCCACAACAGCAAAACATTTTATCAGTGTTGATAGGTGTAACTTCAAAAGAAGTGATCCTCAAGCACTAAAAATGGCTAGCAGCCTGTTCTTCTGAAGACAGAGATAAAGCAGCTTTGCAGCTGGGTAGGAAACCAAGAGGGACCAGCTGTGCCTCCCGTCACCAGCCAACGTCCCGCTCCCAGAGTCCAGCACAAGCCTCCATCAGGGAGGTTGGCGTGCCTGCAGCAAACTGCTTTTCAAATGGAAGGAGGCGATCAGCAATGCATGCACCGCTTGACTGAATTCGACAATGCCTCACTCAGAGAAGGTACATTTTCTTCATCGTTCAAAAATGTAATAGCCTGACTGGCAGCACGGATTCTTAACGTAAGATATACTTGTTGTCACCATTACCCAGTGTCAAATCCTCCACTCCTCAGCAGGATCCTAATGAAACTGGCCAAAGGAGAACTACTATGTCATTGGATTGAAGCCAACTGAAGTTTTACGTGTTAGCTGATACAATGTGGATTCAGAACACTGCACCTCAGTGACACTGGACAGATTGCAAAATTTGTTACAAATGGCCATTGAAGTCTGCTGTTGCCCCAAAGACAGAGAGAGAGATCCCTTCACTTCTCCCATGGAGGCAGTTTACAGAATCTTTTTTCCTTGAATGTTGAGGACCAGCTTCCTCTCATCACTGTTATTGGGACTGCTGGATGTTAAGCACTCTTGAAAATCAACCTAACAACGCAGAAGTCTGATTTCAAAGAGCTATTTTGTAAGGGTGTGCCAAATTTAATTTTAAAACTGAATTTCTCTATTTAACTTATGTAAACATAGATAAATAAAATACTTTATAAATTTATAAGTACATACATTTGTAGCAAATCTGAACTAATTTCTCTTTTCCTGCTGTGCACCAACCCTTAACTGAGTGCAGGTTGTTAACTTCTTTTTATGCTAAATACATATACTTTCTTACAGTATACGCATACCACACCAAGATGCTGTAACACATTTTAAATTTACAGATGGATTGCAACAAACAAATTCTCGCAGGGACCAAACATAAAGAGAATATATAATTATAAAAATATTTTTCTAGAGGATGAGAAAATCCATGTCATGTTAAAAAGACCTGGTTTTTGCTACTGGAGGCAATTTCTATTTTCATTCAGGATATTATTTGTGAAAGGAACAGGCTAGAATATTTGGGTTCTTATCTTGTGTAGTAAGATGACTTACTTTATGAAAAGATTTGTAATATATTGTGCCTAGATGTATGAATATATATTTAGTGTTATTCTAGAATACTCAATCATGGTTCAGGTGTCAGGACAAATTCCTCTTAGGTAGTTTTTGATCCTACAATATTATTGTGCGTGTATATACAGGTAATAGAGAATTGAAACAGGGATATTTGGAAAGCAGGGCACCTCCTGTCTTGCTGATTGTTCCGATTCAGTCAGGCCAGTGAGCGTGCTGCTATAGCAAAGTTAGTGAACTGTTCTGATATACAGGAATACTTCTCAAAAGTGTAAAACTCAACATAACACTTCAGCAATATGATCACAAAAATCTGCTCAGGGAGTGAGATAGGAGGCTGAATATGTCTGCATGAAAAACCTGGCAACAAAAAACACCTTTAGTCAATAACTTCTGCACTGTAACTTTCTCTTTTTCCCACACCCTCCGCCTTTGGACTGTTTTTCATTTTCTTTTTTTTTTTATACAAAGTAGATGCAATTAACGGGCATTAGAATCACTCCTTGATAATGGATCATATGAAATTATCATATCAAATGCTGAAAATGCTTACAGAAAATTTCTTGTAATGCTAGCGATATATATCCTAACTGAACCATGCAAGTGAGCATAGTGTCAGGTTGTTTCTCTTCTGTAGTTGCAAGAGGATGCTAAACAACAGCATCAGATAAAAAAATGTAAATTTCTCTCTGCAGTAGCAGCCTATGGTATTTGCAGGTTGCCCTTTGCTGTCTGACGAAGACAAAAGTGTATCCTCTTTCCACGCTCAACATTTAAAAGGTGAACACTGAAGAGTAGTGAAATAATTACCGAGGAAAGAATACAAACCATTTCCAGATAATAAGCTTTTTTAATTAATTAATTTCATTGCCACTTTTATATATTTATGGTTAGTGAACTGTCAAAAATACCTTTACGCTGCTAGTAAGCTCTGTAGCAGGAGTTGTCAGTGGTGTTAGGAATTAGCCAAGGTATTTACGTCTACTATGCAGAAGACTTCCGTCATTCCTTCAGTTTTGGGCTAACTACAGCAGCAGATCAGCAGTTTGAAAAATCTGCCTAACCACTTTGTTTATATCTAGAAAAGACATAGTGTCTTTTTTTATTTAGAGAAAGAAAGAAAGAAAGAAGTGTATGAGCTCATATACGGGGGGGATTATGAATACACAGTAGCAGTTTGTGTCTTATGCCAGTAGGGCTGCCATGGGGGTTTTCCAGATAGTCTTTTCCTGCTGCCTTCTCCTCCTGTGTCCTATCTAGGATGGTTGTTTTAAAACCTTTTAAAACCATGTCAGAAACAAATACAGGGGTATTTCTTTGGTGGAGAGGACCAACTGCATTATAGGTTTGGCCAGACACAGCAGCCAAGGGAAGGGCAGCGATCAGTACTGATGGCCAGTAAGAGTGGGTTGGGCTGGGGTACAGCGGCATAAATTTAAAAAATGGACAGAAAGGGTATTAGAGCAGCCACAGTTAATAGGAATTGAGCTGAGGGAGGAAAATATGGGCGTCTTAAACAGAAGTTTTGATTTGGGAGCATGAAGCCTCTAAGCAGCCAGGTCTGCAAGGAGAAGGCCGTTCTAGCATCAGGGAGGATGAAGGCCCTTGGGGTGGAAAACCTTTATGAAATGCAGACTTGGGGGTAGCAAAGAAATACCAGGGAACTCAATGGCAGTAACTGCTGTAGGATTTCAGCTGCGAGGTGAGGGGCTTGGGGAGGGACTGGGGAGTTAGTAGGGACAGCCCAACCCTGGCATGTCTGACTTGGTTTTGAGGCAAGAACCCAGGCAAGAATACCGTCAATACTCACCTTGGCACCCTTTAAAAAAAGGAAAAAAAGAAGCCTTACCTAATGTTGTCCTTATTTTGACACAAGGTTACAGTGTTTTTTCTGCTTTATGTATCAGCCATGCTTTTGGGGCGTTTTCAGCTATATGGGGGTCAGAAGGGAAATCTCCCTGTCTCAGCAGCGGCATGTTCCAGCATACAGAGACAGGAAGGGTCCGAGACCCAGATGTGACACAGAGAGGGGACTGCAGTAATGGAGATGTGGTGGGAACACTGTGCTACCTTTCCCCAGCTTGCAGTATGCTATTTTGCAATAGCACAGTGTGTAAGAACAGGAGGTGGTGCTACTGTGGGATTAATGTGAAGATAAAGTTAAAACTTTCTGCTAGATGTTTTCTCATTTTGCAAAGTTGTCTTTGCAGCAGCATATGTGGAGGAGAGGAGGGCAGGTAATGTGGATTCCCTTGTTGATGCTTGTCAAGTTCTAACCACAAAATCAGTCCTTGCTTCAGTTCTGTTTCCTTTTTAGGTTCTTATTTAAATCTTTAGTTTGTTTAGTTCCTTTTATGCCGTGCAATTCCTCACAAAGATGAGGCTTCTCTTCCCTGCACGGTGCTCCCTTCCTCTCTTCCATAGTCTGTTCCAGGCTTCACTAGTTGAGAGTCTTCACCCACACAGTTGGCAAATTTGGCTTTATAGGTCTTGCCATTTAGTCTTCATTGTCTTTATTTTTGGCATCTTTACTATACTTTCCTTCATAACAGGTTCATCTCTTCCTTTCTGTAGGCAGGCACCTTTTTTCTCTTCTTTTTAAGATGTAGTTAGCTCTTCCCTGCTTCATACAACCACAGACATCACGATGTCTTTCAACTTGATTTGTTGTCTTATTCAGTTACCAGTTTTTCTGTCACCGTATAGCACTAAACAACCTGTTTTCCTATGCTTCTACCTCTCTCAAATTAAATTCCTTCTGTATCTACTCATATTTTATTACATATTTTGCAGTAGCCATTATAAAACTAGTAAGCAGCTAAATTTCTGGCCACAAAAGGATAAAACTTAAACTTCCTCCATTTAAACAATAATGGAATTTGTTTTCCATTAGGCTTTACAATTTGCGAGAATCTGAAGATATTTATTGGTTGTAACTGGGTAGCGTCTTTCTATTCCCTAGAACAGAAGTGTTGAGGTTGTTTAATATGCCCTGTATTGGTCAAAAAGCTCTGTAAGAATAGGGATTCTATATCTTTGTCATTACGAGCCACTACCCTGTGGCTTTTTAAAATAATAATGAATACTAATAAAATCCTACATTTTTATTTGAAATAAATATTCCAAGGATTCATTGGTGGTTTTCATCCTTGCTTCATTAAATTGTCAAAATAGCAACATATTCTTTTTTACGGCCCACAAAGCAATACCTCAAAGCTTCAAGACGCTACTTTTCAAGATGCAGAAAATAACCCCCCCAAGTTGTCATTAACCAAATAACTTGAATCACAACAACAGTGACAGCCTGGTTTCCACATTGCTATGCAAGTGTAACTTTCCATTTGTTTTTATACATTTATAAACAGAAAGCAAAACTCCACTTAGATATTTAGGCAGAACTCCTAGTACTCTTGTTTAAAAAAAAAAAAGTTCAGTATATACTTCAATAATAAAGTAAACAACATTTTCAGTGTTATCAACTGTAATAAGAATATAAAATATCTGAAGCCAACTGACTGAAGCATGTCAGTCATTTTAGAATGCTGAGCTGTGTAAACTGTATTGAGTAAAGTGGAAAACTAGAAGTGAAAATGAATTAATATCTGAAATGTCCATATTCGAATGGACATTTTATGTTACTCTTTTCATCAGGATACAGAAATAAAATTCATCTGACCTTAAGAATAAAATAAATAGCCTTCATGACATCTATTTATACTTCTTAGATTAGGACAGGATAGCTACATTGGATTATGAAGCTGGGTCCACTGGGGTAGTACAACCTTAACCTACTCAGTATACTTTATTTCACTGCCTTTATTTTCTCAGTTTTGTTGCATTTTCTTCTATGTTAATACTTAGCTGAAAAATAATGTTCACGGCCCTCAGCACGTCTTTCATATAATGGTGTTGGCTAACAAGTGCCAATTCCAGATAATGATTTAGTCCTGATTCTGGACAGTGTCATTTACTGAATAATCATCACCTTCTGCAGTATCAGTTTATCCTTGAATTGCTCTTGCATTGGTTATTATTTATACGTAAAAGTAATAATAAAAAGGATCTAATCTGGGTTTGAGTTTATCTATTAGAATACATTCTGAATTTCTCTGAAGTTTTGACTGAATAATCGATGAAGTGACCCTCTAGTTGTCCCTCTTATTTTTACTCACTTTGATATAAGCTTAATTCTGGTCTTTATATGAAGCATAAAAACTAAATATGAATGTAAAGAGTCTTTTAAAGATGTGCGGTACAACATTCAAGAGATTTCCCTTTAGGATGACAGATAGAGGTAAGGGCAGTGCACTTGCAACTAGATAATGAAGTTGATTCTGATAATCATTTAGATCCAGGTCTTCACTTAGCATAAATCAGCCTCCCTCCTAAGTATATGAGACTGTTCCAATTCTTTATTTCTGCCTATTTGCCCCTGATAATTTAACTTTGTAATGTACACATTCACTCCTTCCAGTAAGAAATTCATAATATATTGCTATGTTACAACTGACAGTTTAGTAGAATAAAGTTTGAACATTTCTTCCCAATAATTATACTGGTTTTTGAATCCAAAATTGAATTCATGAATAAAAATGTGTGAATAGGAAACCATCTGTGTCTGTTAACCGCTGAATGCTTTGATTCACTTGGAGATTGATTGCTACCTCAGTAAAATAGGGACATGTTTTTCTTCTCAAAGCATTATGTGACATGAGACAAAATTTAGCAAATGACATTCAGTCTGCATTTTTTTTTTCCCCTTCTTTTATTGTTTCGCACAACTGAAACCCACTAGAGAGTATCGGTAGATGCCTGCCACAAGAATGTGAGCTTTTCTTTTACAGTGGTCCTTTCCCCAGTTATTGTGGCCCAACAAGTGCCGCGGTTCCTGAATAGCACCTGCTGCTTTGGGCTTCTCATCTGCACTTTCTGTCATTTCTGCCTTTCTCTGCCCTGACGTCCAAACCTCTGAACTCTGCTACACTCAGCTATGCATCCAACTTCCATTGTCTTTGTAAGACTATTCGGGTTTAGGCATGTAAGGCTTGTATAGACTTCTGCTAAGCAGTATGAAAACACAGCTGTTTCACCCTGCCTGAGCACATCTCTTGAAAACTTCTGGTTTATTTTTGAATCCTGCCATCTAGGAGACAAAGGCTTAAGTCACTCCAGATGATGGATTATGTCTTAGATGGGTGAAACTTCGATAATATCAATGGATTCATGTGCTCGCTGTATAATTGCTATTTTCCTTTTCTTGCTTTTTTGTTTCTCACTTATTTGAAGATTTAATGCATCTTCTTTGGATTTGTCTCTAACTACCAGCCTCCCACATCTTGCGGACTGAACAAAAGGAAGGGTAGAAGAACAGTTTATATAGTTTGGAATGATACTGGTCCTCAAGGCAGTATCATGTTCAAGGCAGTAACTGTACTCTGATTGAAGTACAGTTTCTGTAACACGTGATGAAAAAATTGTAGTTGCTGAGGTTAGCGGTACACCAAGCTATCCTTTCTTGCAGGCTTTACTGACTCTCTTACGACTTTCGACTTTCTTCAGGCTTTACCTGCCATTCTGTCCTTTCAGATGTAGGTGGAAACTGGGAGTCAGAGTCAAGGTCCGGTGCTGAACAGAAGTGGTAGCACTCAGCTGGTTGTACAAGTACTGTACCAAGCAGTCTCTCTGTAAAGAAACATAATGCACTCATAAAACAAAAACATAGTAAACAGTACCTGAAATATTGCCACCTTTCTAGCAACAAATCTACCAGTGCTGCTTCCTAGATCAGTGTTCAGCATTGTTTTGTTTTACTTTTCGTAATCAAGAAATTAAACTTTAGTTTGTAACATCCGCATTATAATATTGTTAGAATAATGTTAACAGTTCTATACTCTTTTCCCTGCATTCTTTTCCCCACAGATTTTCTTTCAGTTGTATCAATTTGCATCGGCTTAAAATGTGCAGTCATTTGAATTTCATCATATCTTAAAATAAAAGGCCTCTCAGTCAAAAATGAAGTACGTGAAAATCCCAAACCTCATTTATAACCTACAGCCTAAGAATAACTTTTTGATTAAAGGCAGATGATCTTGTAGCCAGATTGTAAAACATTTTACTGCTTTTTGTAATTTATGTGGCTGAAGCATTCCATATTAGCAGCAGCATATTTGTTTTTTGCTGAAGATTTCTGAGGGGTTTTTTAGTGCTCTATTGCTCTTCGTGTTAGGTAGATTATATCCATTATATTTATCACCCCTATTCTAGTTGCATACCAAGGATTAAACTTCACTTTTTACGTGCAGGTAATAAATTATCTGGCTCCTGAGTGTTCAGAGTTCCTCCTTGCTCCTACTGAAGTAAATGTGTGATGCCTGCTTATCATTTGTTTTCTCTTCTGATGGGCTAGCAAACTGGAATTCAGCTAAAATGCTTCAATAGTCAGACACCATGCAATAAAAATATCCATCTGCATTTTGAAGGGTGTTACTAAATTAAATTGTTAGTAAAGAAAAATCAGGGGCAATACTGATTCCTAGCATACTCTTCAAAGCTGTTTTCCATAGCATATGGAATATGAAGAAAACAGTATATTATTACCATGAGGACTGAAAGCAAGAGAGTTCATCTTGAGAAGCAAAAATTTATTTCGATTATTTATGGTCTTGCTTAACTTGACTTAGCAGACTCCTTTTCCTGTGGTATCAAGAAGTAATTACAGTTGACAATCCCTAAATGATCACTGTGTTTGTTTTGCAAAGAGGTTAATGCTCACGAGCACAGAGGTCAGTGGCATGTTTCACCACGTGTGAAGGATCCATTTAGACCCCGCAGGTTTTCAGAAGGGGTGCAAATTTCTTGACTTTCCCAAGGCCTTCCCCTGGCGGTTCCCCAGGCGGTTCCCCTCCTGATATTCAACTGACTGCTTTAGGGAGGCTTCCCTTCTACCTAAACCACAACGTTTTCTAAACAATCTCCTAAAAATCACATTTTAGTAGTTTTCTGAAAACCTAGAGAGTTGTGTGTCTGCTTGCAGTAAGTTCAGTGCCTGCCTATCAGGTAGGTAAAAATTTTTTATAGAAAACTGCCCATCTTTAAAAAATAGTCAGATGGAGCAAAGAATAACTTTAATTGTTGAGGGCCTCATCATACTAAATGCCAAAGCTGTGAAATGTGAGGAGCGCATTATGCTTTTGGCACTGCAGTCTCCTTAATAGACTTCAGTAAATTACCCTCATTCAGTCTCCACAAGCCCCGGTGCTGTTCACGTTCACTGCTCCAGGCAGCTCATGATGGCATGCCAAAACCAAAATGCTGACAGGACTCCAGCCTGTCTTTCTGCCTGCCTTTCACCCAAATTTCTGGACATTATATAGCATCATCTGGGTTTGCGTGGGGGACATATTTATTCTTAGTAATCTGCTAGTGAAGAACATATTTGCTGTTATTTTAGGTTGCAGGAGAGTCGATAAAATGTATGGATCAGTCAAACATGAAGGATTTTTTTTATAACGGAAAAGAATAAGTAAGAGGAGTTATTTTTCACCTCAAGCCATTCTGTGAGGAACTGGGATGAGGAAACTTTTTTTTTTAAATCCAAAAGAATAAAAACCATCTTGTGTCATTTGCATTGTGAAAATCAATACTGTGAAGTTTAAGAGAGAGGGGGGAAGAGTTATTTATACGCTAAATGCTACAGTTAGTGTTTCTTCAAGCTACAAGTGACTAATGAAAAGATGTCATGAACTGGAAAATAACAAATACTTGGGAGGGTCTCTTAAGGAAAAAACAATGGCTTTGTTTGCAGAAGGAAATCTCAGCCTTAAATTACTTCCATTTTTTCCAGTGGATGACTGTTTAAGCTATCATGCAAATGTACCAGTGACATTTCTTAGCTTTTTCTGTGAGAAACTGAAATCTGTATTACGCATTCATTGATTTTTAAAACACCTGTGTATTTTAGTGAAAAACTGTCTTTAGCTGTAATAAGATTTTACTTACATGATTTTTATACTACAGTGCAAGTCTTTTCTTAGCAGCTGGGTCACTACATTCCATTCAGTAGGAAAACAGAAGTTGCTATGCTGACTCAGACAACATCCAGCTACTCCAACTTCCTTTCTTTAATAAAGCCAATATCAAACACTTCAGAGGGAAGTTTAAGATTGCCACAGATGTGATATCATCTGCCACACATTAGCTGTTATCTGGATATCAAATAATTAGATTGCCGTAAACTTTAAGAGCATGAAATTGCATATCCCAACATTTTTGTTATCAATTATTCCGAAAATTCTTTATATAAAAATATTTTCTTCTTTGAAATATAACTAACTCTTTATTTCAGATCTTAGAGCAGCAAGCGTCATCTACATACCACATGCTATTTGGAAACCATACATCTCAACTTCTATATTCACTTCATGTCCAATATTCATTGACTGTGACTGAGTTACAAAATAGGAAGAAATTAGATTTCCAAGGTCTCTTGTCCCTTAGTGTTCATTACTTCATTCATCTTTATCATGTCTTTACTATGGTCTTCTGTATTTGACTTGACACTGCACATTTTGATTAAGGAACCAGAGCAATGCAAATCACTGTGGTATATATTAAATAGATTGAAGATTGTCTAACCTGTGGATTTCAAGAAGCAGGTGTATTTGGGGAACCAAAGTTGGTATGGCAAATTTCTGATGAAGTTTTATGGAGAACAGTTTTTGTCGGGAAGAGGATGCTAAGTAGAGTTTCCAAGCCACTTAGTGACTTGTCATACTCAGTAAATGTTGGGCTACAGCAAACAGGGTGTGTTTGAGCAACAGCCAAATATAGGGTCATGCATCTGCTGGAAAGGACTGCAGTCTCTAAACAAATGTTTACAGAGTCTCTGAGGGAACAAAGACTGTCTTCGTTAAGCTTATACTGCCATATTAACGAGGAGTTCTTTTGATTCCAGTTTGGATCCAAATAAGTATATAATTTCACATATATTTGTAATTCTTCCAAGACATAAAGCATTTGATCTCTACACTTTCGACGCACCTCACTGTATGTTTTGATAGAACAGAGGTAAATCCTATTGGTACTTTATATATACATATATATATTTTCTTTCTTTTAGTGCATTATGGATGTAAAACCTTCCATGGCAATGGTTAACTGTGATAAGTCTCATACAGGTTAGCAGGTAGTTACATTTGAGAAGGTAATCACTTACTTTGAATTAAAGATCCCTTAGCATTTGGAATTTAAATTGTCAAATTTAAATAATTTATGAAAATGTTGTTGCTGTTTTGCAATTGTAGAGCACATGTCATCATGAAAAGTTACTGTGCATAACATGCAGAAAGAAAAATAGCAAATCTGTATTAACTAGGCAGTTGGCATAGGGAGCAGATGATGGAATTTCCACGGTGTAAAAATTTGGATCAGAGTAAAACTGTCAAAAGCACATCTGTCTAATTTTTAAAAGTCAATTTGATGCACATATATATCTTACTGAACATCTTCAGGAAATAGTTATCGAGTAGCCAGATTTTTAGAGGTGCAAATTGATACTTAACACAATTTTCAGAAGCACCAGGAGGAGCCGACGTTTCTCTGAAACCCGTAGGTTTATATTTTCAGTACATGCTGCCTGTGTATTTTCCATGCTCAGAATTTTCAAGGCTAATTATTACAGCAGCCTGTTCTTTCTTCCCATCTGTGTGTTTACCTCTGAGCGGCTGAAAAGATCAGGACTGTGCAGGCACACTCCTGGGTGGATTATTTACAAAAAACATGTATCTGTTACAGCTAGCAAATCCCATTATTGAGATCATTACAAGATGTTTATGAAACACTTTGGAGATGTTGTAGTTGAGATCACAAGGTCATTTGGCTAAAGACACCTGCAGAAAGGAGACTCTAAAGCCGGTGGCCCCTGAGCTCAGCGGTGGACATAATGGCCAGAGCAGGTTTTCCAGTATTTTGTAGCAAGAGGCATGTTATAGGAAAGTATTTTTCCTCATAACATTCTTTAAGAATACATGCACACAAATTAAGATTTGACTGTTTAATAAATGAGTGTGACTAAACATGGCTTGAACCTGATAATTTTTAATCAAGACTTATAGAACCATAGAATCATAGAATAGTTTGGGTTGGAAGAGACCTCTCAAGGTCATCTAGTCCAACCCCCCTCCCTGCCGTGAGCAGGGACATCTTCCACTAGATCAGGTTGCTCAGAGCCTCGTCCAGCCTGACCTTGAATGTTTCCAGGGATGGGGCATCCACCACCTCTCTGGGCCACCTGTGCCAGTGCTTCACCACCCTCAGCATAAAGAATTTCTTCCTCGAATTCAGAGGATAAGAAGCATTCAGAAAATCTCTTCTTAACACATTTGTAATATAACCAGGCTTCTCTGGATTTTTGTAAACCGTGGATCATGATGGTAGAATTCCTAGCTGTACAAAAGAATCAACACAGAGCCTACACTAGCATGAACTTTAAAATAAGTCTCTTAGTTTTAAACCCCTCTCAGCCTTGTGGATTGTGGAGTAAGTGTTTCTAACACAAAAGCCAATTGTAAATATCTTTTCCTACTGTTTGGTTTTCTACAGCATTTACTACATTAACTCCTGCAAACAACTGAACAGGTACAGGGCTTACTATAGCTACAGTGTCATGACAACTAAGCTTTTAAATGAGTAAAAATGAGGAAATTGTTTTCAAAAAAATTAAGATCTCTGTCTTAAACATTCTGTTGCATCCAAAACCTATACTAAAACCAGAATCTTCTGTTTAAAGTCTACATCTAACACCTTTTCAAGTTCCTAGCCTCTTTGGTCTGGCTAACCTAGCACGTGAGTTAGGTAAGGGGACTGAGCCAAAGCTAATATAAAATCAGTTGAAGGGCTCCCTTTGACTTCAATAGGCTTTAGATCAGTCTGAGATGCACTCTGTTATAAACCTGCTGCTTATAGCCCCAGTGGACTAATTTTGCAAAAGTTTTATTGCTGGAGAGAGGTCGTACATCCACTGCGCACATCTGTCTGTGGGTATTCCGTCTGCTCGGTGGGCTGTGCCAGAGATGGCTCTAGGGGACGTGCAGAGCTTCCCCGTAGAGCAAATATCCCTGTGGTTTACTGGATTCTTTGGGTGTCTGGAGATGTTGCCGAATTTAAATGGTTCAAACAGCTGGCAAAGGCCTGGTGATCTTTTCCCATTACTTTCTGAATGTGTTTGGGTATGTGTTTATATGAATGTGTGTATATGCATATATGAATGAGTCTGGTTTTGCACATTACATTACTTGATAATCGCAACTCTCATTTCCAATTTCGTGGAGAGCGAGTCTATGGGGTACAGCATATTTCCCCCCTTAATATGTATAGAGGAGACTAATAAACTCAGTGTGCCGTTAGGTTTGTGTAACTAGAAATATTATGTGCGCAAAGTGTTCTGGATACTTAGGTTTATTACTTTGGCAGTCACAGTTTGTCTGATGATATTTCAGAGAGTATGTAAAGTAAATAAGAACTCTTCCATTTATGTTGGCTTTCTTATTGATGAGCATGACTTGTTAAAAAAATTTTTTTCTGGCTGGTCGTGGAATTTGATTCCATCTGAGAAAATTTGGCTATATTTTATACAAGAAATTTTGATTTTTTTTTCTGCTTACTGATTTTGTAATCTTGAATCATATGCATTTTTATCATAATGCAGGCTCCCGTTAATAGATAATATATTAAGTATATTTATTATTCAATTTAAATTTATATCAATGTGGGGAAAATTATATTTAAAAATAAAGGTGTCTAGTTAATTAGATTGATATAATTTAATTTATATCAATCAAAAAATCATTGTGAAGCTCATTATCTACCCTTACAGATATGTAGAAGGCACACTTAGAAATGAATTCTTAGCAGTCTCTGACTGATTGTCTCACCATTAATAGTCAGTTGTTCTTGATGTAATTAGGAATATCAGCAGAATAAATAATTTTCTTCCTTTCTTTTTCCTATTAATTCCCAGTGAGTTTCACCAGATTATAGTGCTGTTGCTATTTTAAGTATATTCCTTATTGATTTCCATATATACCCTGGAGGAGGCTAATTCTAGCAAAATTCAGGGGAGCAAAATGCCCATTTGGCTGTTTGAGTTGCTGGTGTCACCAAGACCTGGTGTCACCTCCTGTCTCAGCTCTTCTCCATTCTTCTCTCTCTCTCCCCCTCCTCTTTGACTGACGGAGAGCAGTAGGGGTTGCCCTTTTCTGGTGGATATTCTGCTGAGATGAAAATGAGCAACACAGTGGTTTCCACCAGTTTGCTGAAACGAAAATAAGAGGCTTTGCATTTCTGGGTCGCATTGTAATGTTTGTGGACAAGTAGACGTACATTCCTTATTCCCTCTCCTCCTTCTCTGCTGGCTCTTCAGCATTCTCCAATCTGCTGATCTCTTCAGCATTCTCCTCCTGACTCTGCTGATCTCTTCAGCATTCTCCAATCTGCCACCCTCCTGCTCTTTCAACTGAGACCTTGCTGCAGTCCTCGTCTCCCTTCATTCCCAAACCCAGTCTCCATTTATCAGGTCCCAACGTCTATCTCCCATCTCAGGTTGCATTGTTTGGGTCCAGGTTGATCTTCACGCACCGTAGCAGTTCTCCTCTTCCGTCCCCCTTCAGAGTCCCTTTCCTTACACATAAACCCTACGTGCTTTGTTTCTGCATTCCTTTTTCATTGGCTCCCAGCCATAGGCACTTTTTCCCAAAATTGTCATTCAGTCACATTCTCCTCCGCTTCCCAGATTTTTTGTCTTTGCCCTTTGAGTCCTAACTGTTCCCTCTCTACTTCAGCTGCTCATTGGATGTGTGTCCTCCCACCTCCACAAATATCCATGGTAGGATTTTCCTACCCCTTGCTCTTATTTCAAGTATTTGTCAAAAATCTATCCAGGTGCAGCGAGTACAAGGAGGATCTAGCTTTATCGTTGTACCCCTGGCCTTAATCATGTTGATATGTTCTCTGGGGATGATAGCTGTGATGACTCATGCACAGGAACTGTGTAGTTCAAAAAAATGCAAGTTGCACTTTACAGTGCCCTTATTCCATTCCAGCCGTGTGTCTGTCGAAAGCCATGGCCTATCTTCTCATCAGCCACATGCTCCTCTCCCAGCTTCCCAGTCATCTATATTAGTAATTTGGCAACCACACAGTGAGCAAGATCAACTCTGTCATTTGCTGACACAAAATGAACCTGTCAAACAACCCCAGTTTTCTCTTAACTCTTCAGACTGATCCAACTCACTGCATACTCATAAGATCAACTAAATCTTATGCAAAGGAGGGGGTCTGCTGTAAGTGGCCAAGTTGAGAGAGGAAAGAAAAGAAACATAGGACTTCCCTTTTTGGCAGCAGTCTACCTTGCATGTCCGATCTGCAAGCGTTTGGAGTGACTGCAAATGCCATCAGCCCTGTATATGATTGTACTAACTCCATGTGCAACTTTTTTTTCTTCCAGAAAGTCCAGAGTTTTCTAGCACTTTGCTTGTACCATTAGGATCACTCAGCAAAGAATCAGCTTGCTTTCTGAAGCCAATTTTTTCCCTTTTCTGCTTTCCTGTGTTTTTGAAAGGAATTATTTGGTTTCTCCTCAAACTGAGAAATCCTTTCCCTCCCCATTTCCTGTTGTCTGGGAGGAACCACGCTACTTTGTTGAAGACTTCTTACAACACATGCTTAGCTTAACTCTTTCTGTCTCTTCTCCACTTTCCCAATTTTTTTTTTCTTTTTTCTTCATAATCAAGTAAGTCAGCAACAGGGGTTCCTGCAATTTTTCATTTTATGAACTTTTGGCCTCATTTATTAGTTCAGTACCTTACGCATAGAGATTGTACTCAAAAGAAAAAAGATGATCTTTTCCATAATTGCTTTGCACACACACACACACAAAATGCTGAAGTATCTTAAGGGAAGGATTTTTATCTAGGTAATCATAACCTGAAATTGAAGCCATGACACGGAAAAGAGACAGATAAGTAGGAATGAAATTAGTACTTATTCAGGGTAGATCATCCTTATCATCATTCTGCACACTTCATTATGAACTACAGATCTGAAAAATGCTTTTCAAACTACAATTTCTAATGTTCTAAAATACACTTTATCATCAGTTACTCTTCTGACTTGTATACAAGGATAAATGAAGCAAGTAGTTCTGCCACCTTTTTCCCATGGAAATGACAAAAATTATAAACTTCACAATGCAAACTTACTGATAAATTTAGTAGACTACTCTCGGCTATACAGTTTTCCAGCTATGTAATGATAGCACCAAGCATCAAAGAACATATATTTACTTAAGCAGGTTTGCAAGGCTGAGCAAAGAAACAAGTTTGGCTGCTGAAAGAGTTTCTGCTGGTACCTGTAATGCAGGAACAGCCAAAAGAACAAGTGAAATTTTTAAAATTAATTATTTTGGCAGCTGCAGGGTGCCTGTAGCATCTACACTGGTGTGAGTACTGACGGGCTCATAGGGCCCGCAGGGGTGGCTGCACTTGGGTGAGTGCTCAGTGGTCTCTCGATGCTGTGCCATTGGCAGCAGCTGGAGGGGTACGGGGTGGCAGCCCAGGGCAGAGCCTGCTTTGCAGAGTGCGGGAAACAGAGGGCACCGTGGGGCTCTACCTGTATTCTAACAGAGTTAGAAAATACAATGCTACTATCAGGGAAATCAGATATGTTGTTTTTTAGTGTAACAATCAGGGGCTCACGCAGAGAAAGCGCAGTAAATTATTCTGTCCCTTAAACCATAGACATGCGCTTATAGTCACTAATTATTTGGATCATGAGTGCTATGTATCTCCGATTCTGTAATAGTCATTTATCAGTGGGGTGAACTGATTGACGAGTTGGTCTTTATAATCTAACGGGGTGAGATTCACCATACCCAACTTTAGATGTGTACATCTGAACTAGCAGCTGAGGCTTTGTTTCTAGTCAGTGGATAAAAATAGGCGATTTTGGTGCAAGATCAATATGTTGTATTTTAGATATTTACTTTAAGATTATATTAAGATAAGATGAATCACAGCTTGATTCCCTCCATGCCTAGAAAAGGTCTCTAAAAGTGACTAGCTGAGGTCAGATGCAAATATATAAACAGTTCCTTTTGTTCAGACAAATGCTGCTTTATAGCATCCACCACTCGCAGTAAAATTTCTGCTTCGTATTTTGGGGGCAGCGGTAAGAAAAATGGATGCATCTTGTGAGTGTTGTTTAGTTCTCTAAAGTAACTTCACTTAAAAAATTGCCTGAATGTCTTGAAAAGCCGGCCTTTCTTGAAGGAATGGACTACCTAGCTCTATATCAACTGTAAAAAAAATGAGACTGAAACAACTGCTGAACATCAGAAGCTTGTAAAAGCAAGCAGCCAAAAAGCTCGCAGGGAACAAGAAGAACACTACCAAAGAAACATCTTCGATATGTTTTTGCTAAGATAGCAACATGAATATGGGGAAAGCTTTTACTACTTGTTATGCACATGCCGATACACAACTCTTTGTTAACAATGATGATCATATGAAAAGGCGAAGTTCTGAATACAAAAGACATCACATACAATGTGTACTCCCTCCCCTGGAGTTTGGCTGTAACTGTAAGTGTAACATGAAGGATAACGCAACATAAAAGTCTGCATTTCCCTGTTCAGTGTTGCTGCATTTGGCTTTTCCCTATTATAACGCCCTGTCCCTGCAGTTTGGTGAAGCTCACAAGGCATGCTTCCCACTGCCAGCAGTCGCCGAAACGCTGTTCTCAGGCACTTCATGCCGAGTGCTGACAGCAGCCAGCGATGGGCTGTGCCTGTCTGGGGCTGCTGCATCCCTGATACCAAAGGTCTATTAAAATTAGCCTCTCCACTGACAGGCAAAAATGTTGTGCTTTTTCCAGTACTGTCAGGGTGCCTATTGCTAAATGATTCTTACCCCCGCAGTTGCATCGCCTAACTTCACATGTAGCTGGTTAGCAAGGTGTGAGATCCACTAGTCCACACTTTGACAGTATTTGGATGACCCAAATGGAACACGTCACATACACCAGAACAGGTCTGAGAGGAACACGCTTTCAGACAGGTTGAAGCCATCCGGGCATTTTGTATAGTATGTTGCTGCTGTTTTTAAACTGTGCAGACTACAAATAGAAATGGCCATTCTTACGAAGCAGTAAAAGCAGGCTTGTCCTGTGAGCTACACCTTAGAATTTCCTGC
>NW_008824791.1:3672540-3676342 GCF_000699105.1 Pygoscelis adeliae
GTATGTAGAGAAAGGAAAACAAGTGATCTCCTGGCTTTCTATACAGAAGTAATATTTAAAATGTGGATTCAGGCTTGCAAAGATTTTGAAATTTTGAAATCCTTTCTAAGATTTAACCTAGAAGAAAAGTTGTGCTGTTTGTTGTGTATCTGATAGGTTCTGTTAGCCGTGAAGGCTCTAAAGAGAGGAAATCATCATGATAGTATCCGGTAAATGATTTCATTATTCATCAGATTGCTAATCTCCTTAAAAAAACCCATAAAAATTATTGAGCTCTGGGTGTCAATTATGTCCTTAGGCATAGATGTCACTGATTTTCAAACATCTCTCTTAGCTTTCCTATTTTCCATGTTATTTGGCTAGCTTAGCTTAGTTGCTACAGACTAAGCACAGCAGACATTTTTCTGTAGCTTTCTTTGTTTTCCTAATTCTTTCATAAGGACTAAAGTCATTAGTGTTATTAGAAAACACAGGAAATATTAACAACATCAAAAAGTAAACATTTTGTAAACATTGGAAGTAAACATATTCCTTCACATAAGCATTTTCAATTCGAAGTAAGTCCTATTGTGGACCGAAATAGCTACTCCAGTTTGGCAAGTGTTTCTTCTACATTCTTCTCTCCAAATAAAACATAACAAAGCTAAATAAAAACTCTGTAAATGTAAAGATCATAGTGAATTTGGCTGCTTTGCTATATGGTTATTTTGCGCTAGATTTCTGGTCTTTGTGTAATCTCCCTCTAGTGACCCTCACAGTTGTCTCCCGATAGAACTTCTGTATGTGGGCCACTGCCAGTTTTGGCCAGGCCAGCTCTCCAGCCTAACTGTGTTCCCTCACTTGCTGAGAACAGAATGTAACCTTTTGTAGGTATCCTCAGGTGTCAAGACTTAGCCTTGGTAAGCCTAGATTCAATTTAGTGAATGTTCTTCTCAGTTTCTTTGAAAAACAAAGAAAAAAAGATTAGAAAGCAAATACAAAGAAAAGAAAGGTATCCTGTTTTGGTTTTTTTCTTTCTTTTTCCCCAGTAAGTTTCATCCTTGCTAAGGAATTTAGGTGGGGGATTTTGCTTTCATTTTGGAGGTGGGGTTGTTTTAGGGGGTCTTTTGTTTGTGTGCTATCTTCCTTATACTGTGCAAATTTTCATTAAGAAGTTTGGGCTGGGGATGTATTTTGAGAGAAGGAGGAGATTTTCAGAGCTAGAATTTGCTACCTTTTATTTCCCAAGGCAGATACTGCTAACTAGTTTTTCAGTTGTACTCGCTTCTTAAAGAAGTCTTAGGGCTAAGTTGAGAATACTTTCTGTTTTGTGCTCTAGAGTTAGTTGTTCTATTAAGGTACAACTTAAGAATGCTTTTTTATGCATTCCATAGTGATATTTAGCAAGGTTATACGTAGCTAAAAGTAATTTTGTTTTCCCTTTTTTAGTAGACCTGTTTGCTTCTTCACCCCCCACTCAATGTTGTGCACAATACTGATGAAGGTCTTTGAACTTAACAGGGATTTGGTAGGACAACTCTTACTAATTGAAAGGGAAAGTATGTGATTTCTTGGTAGGGCAAATGAGCCTACATAGACTACTGTTACGCATGATTGCTTTTAGTACCCAAGATGACTTAGTAAAGCTTACCTCTGGTTTTCTTTTCAGTATTGCACCTTGCATACAGACATCTCTGTAAGTTCTTTACTTCGTTTGCAGATGGCCGCAAATACGTAATGACTTGGGACTTGTTTCTGCTGCGATTCTGCCCTGTGCTTTCCGTTGAGAAATTCCAGTTCATCAGGCTTTGTCGCCATACAAACCCATACCGCTGGTTGTCCCTCCTCTGCAATCCGCCTATGGTTCACGTATGGTAGGAAGTTTAGACTCACGTGCTTTCCTGAAGGATTGCCTCAGTCTTCAATGTGCACACTATAGCTTGTCCGCTGTATACAAATTGTTTCTTAGAAAATCTGACAGCTAATGTACCTTTAAGCTTCTTCTGTAAGATCCTAACAGAACTGAGGATGCAACATACCAAACAGAGCTGATAATATGTAGAATTTCAGTTGTAAAGAATAGTTTGACCTTGCTTTTCTTTCTGAAGCAGAACAAAAGCAACTATTGCCCAGCTGTCTTGTGACATAACTTTCTTCTGCAAAACCTTACTTTGTTAGAATGATAAAAATATGACTTTTTAAGATTTCTTTTATGTTTATATACTCCAGACCAGCAGGTAATGCTTCTACATTCTTCTCCCCAAATAAAACATAACAAAGCTAAGTAAAACTGCTTCTAACAAAATAAAAAGTTTAAGGGGAAAAGAATGGCAGTCTGTAATAAACTGTTGTACTTCATCAGCTTTAACATATTGTGCTGGGCATGAATCAGTAGTTTTTCTCACTGGGATTAATATAGTAAAGGAACTTTTCTCTCAGCAATAAATATTCATAATTCCATTTAATACTAATAGGGAATTATGTACATATACTCTTAGACTAGAAGTATAAGGCAAGTATGAGGAGAGAAGTTGCTACGACCCAAAGCCGTGCAGAGGAAATGAAAAATCCTGTCAAGTGCATTGATCCTAGGGCAAAATTGCTAAGGGTTTCTCTTATATCTGTAATTTCAGGAGTGCCTGTTGAGTATCAGAAAGCAGTAGTAAAGATACTGAAAATATTTCCTATCAACAGATTTATTGGAGACAGCAATGATTATGCATAATGTGTACTGCCAGTCATTCTAAATCTCTCATGGAGAAGAAATCCTTTCTATCATATGCGATTCATTTTCTTATGATCTAGGATTTCAAGATGGATTTTTGGCAAAGATTTACTGTCGTCAAATGGGGCAGATGATTTTGGTTTGATCTGGGATGAGGTCAAGAACATGCCTTTGCTGCTTGCACGCTTCCTGTTTCTATCAGCAAAAAAGGACGTAGTACTTAATCGTGTCTCCTTCAAAATTCATAATCGTAAGCTCAGTACCATTTATGGAAAGTTGAATGATGACTGGAAAGAATGCTATAGTGAGAAAAAGTGGTTAATACCACCTAAAATCTATTTCCTTTCTCAGTATCTAGACTTAAACTTGTAGACTTTAGTAAACTACAAATGAGTTTTATTCCTGCTTTCCATTGAAATATGTATATGGATTAATATTGCAGACAACAGACCATAGTATTTATTTTCTAAGGAGTTATCTAATGTGAAAATCCTGAAATATCAAGGCAAAAAAAGAACTTGCTGTAGTAATAAAGCTGTGCTGGAATAAAAACCCCTCTTTTGGATTATCTGAAAAACCTATTTGGCGCCACCTTGGAAGGCATGAGCACCTAATTTCTTGGACAAAATCTAGCCCTTATATTATCGTGTTGCTCTTTTAATGACCCCATGCAGTAATATATGTTTATAAGCTAGTGAGCAACCTTTAGGGGCATAAAAAACTCCATTTCCCAAGATCAAAGATCCTTTTTTTTCCCCTTGGGAGAGGAAAGTATAAGGCTGTTTCCTCCATTATTAACATTTTGCCTCAGGGCAAGTGGCAACATAATCCCTATCGTTTTTACCTCCTGCTGCTCCACTGGGAAAACACAATCCAGCCACGTGTGGTTGCGGCTCTTCCTTTCATTCGTGATTCCTGCCGTGCCTGTGCTATGACAGGGCAGCAGCAGGTGGCATAAATAAAGGAGAAACCTGGCAGAAAACTATAGACAGCTTCTGAGATTTTGAATTTGACAATGTTTTGGAGCCCCATCATCTCTAGGAGAAAAGAACAGATTTTTTGTCTAAACTCTCTGCTTTCAGAGCAGCAAGGATAAAC
>NW_008824791.1:3676373-3703214 GCF_000699105.1 Pygoscelis adeliae
CAAAAATAAAAGCAATGTTTTCATTGCTCCTGAGAACACACTTAGTTTCATGATTAAATTATGTTTGTGAGTGTGTTTTCCGCTGCTGTCGGGCTTTGAAACTGGTTTAAAATGAAATTCTAACTCACTATGAGTGAATGGGAAAGGAAGGGCGTCTCCATTATCCCTGTATATGAAATACTGTTCTTCTGCTTGTTACCCATGGAAAGGCTTTAGTGGTTCCTGCAAAAGAAAAGAATGATCTTAGCTTCAGGTCTTTTGGTAGTTGATTAAAATAGATTCCCATTAAGGAAGTTTCTCATTCTTTTCCAAGGCAAAATAACTCAGGCTGCCTCTTTTACCGAGACCCCCTCAAGGCACTTAGCACTTTTGGAGATGCATGGGACCAAAAGGGCGGACTCTGCCCTGATCAGGATAGCAACCATTTCCTTGCATTCCAGGCTCCCAGTGTGAGCTTCCTTTTATCATCAGACCAGAGAGCTGAGGATGCGCCGTGCCCAGCAAACTGATAAAATACGCATTTTCTGTTGCAGAGAATAGTTTGACATTGCTTTTCTTTCTGAATCAGAGCAAAAGCAATTATTGTCCAGCTATCCTATGAGAGCTGCAAAACATTAATTTAATATAACAATAAAAATACAAGGGTTTTTTTTTTCTTTTATGAATACATATTAAATCTGTGAAATTTCATGACAGGATACCAACAGAAGAGATATATTATAATCATATGACCTGTACTTTTATGGAATACTTTAAATAATATTAAATTAGTATATCTTACTTTAACTTACTTCATACTTGTCTTTTTTACTTAGTTGATTTTCTGAATCAAAGTTTTTCCTGTGTTGTAAAATAAGAGTTAGACTTTGATACTTTAAAACAGAATATAAAACAGAAATAAAATATTTCAAGACATAGATTAACATCGCATTTAGACAAAAGATTTCAATTTGTTATGAAAAATATGGGTTAAAGTATTTACATTTTTCCTAGAGTTTTCATTGCCAATAGTATTACTTCACATGTTTCTCTTTGTAACAAGTAACGGCAAAAGGTACTGATATAAATTTTAAGTGTCTCCCTGATTTTGCTTTGTAGTATAAATAAAAGCAGGTAGTGTATCAGTGTTTAATCTGCATGTAATTTCTTGATGGAATACAGAACTCATAGTCATCACAGTCAGTCTGTCTTTGGGTGGCAACTAGTTACCTGTGCTTTACCAGTGGTAGTAACTGGACTGGAAATTTATAGGAATAAGTGCAAAATTGGCTAGAAAAAGTGGAGCCACTGAAATTAAATCTAAATATGTGACACAAAAGAAAAAAAAAAAGTTGAAACCACAAATACACCTACGTTAATCTGAAGTGTATTGAGTGCTTCAGTTACTTCAGTAAGTTGATAACAGAAGATTGTACATATCGCTTAGAGGAGTAGAATTGAAGTGACTACTGTTGCGCTCTCAAAATATGGCCACAAATAATTAAAGTGAAGAATGAAGCTGTTGCAGTCTCTTGAATCAGCATGAAACTGTATGGGCATTAGGAAAATTGGGTAATAAAAAATTTTCTGCTTTCCATCCTACATAAGATTGCTCACATTCAATGAACAGAGTAGTAGTTACTTAAATGTAGAGCATAAACAGACTGAGGTTGATCATTTTCGGTATGATTAGACAAAGAAACTCAAGCATACAAAATCATACATTCCCTAACTGAAAATACAGAGTGGAAAATTAACAGATTGAGTAAGGGGATTTCTCTGGCCTCTCTTTTGCGTAGAGTGAAACAAATTATTAAGAAACCTGGATCTGAGATTCTTAAACTTGGCATGTGTGACATACCTCAAAGTGCTTATGAAAGCCATGTATCAAGAAGTTTCTTTCTGAGCATACAAATATATGAGGAGAGAGGCTGTGAGCTGCTTCTGTTGCCACTGCAGATGGTAGGATGTATTTTATAGTCAAAATTGTCTTGAAAAACACAAGTTTTCAAGAAAACAAACAAGCTGATTCCTAATGTTTATCTGTATTTTGCAGTGTTTGGCTAGGTAATAAATCTATGCATATGATAATATGTCATTAGAAAGTATAAGACACTTTTCTCAAGTGTAGCCTATACTATTTGTTGTGGGCATAAACACTTTATTAGAAGACTCATTTGAACTCAGAATGTGAATAACTTTATATGATAGAAAGGACTGACTTATTTTTCCCATTCAGAGTGAATGGGAAATGAGTGAAAAACACGCAGCAGTGATAAGCCATTTAAGGTAACTGGGGAGTGTTAGTAGAAGTCAGAGGGACATTTGGAAGTCAAATGTGATAGGAAGTTTAAAATATCTTTATTACATAAAGATAAAAAAGAATAATGCCAGGTTTTTATTCTGCTGGTCTTAACTGGCGAGATCTGCTCTCGAGCCTCCCAGGTCCCTGAGCATCAGTGGGAATGAAGCATCATCCATAGTATTGGAAAATGGAGCAGGGGAGCACTTAAACTGGCTAGATACAGACTAGCCCATGGGACCAGAGGGGATGCACTCCGGGGGGCTAAGGGAGCTGGGCGATGCCCTTGCGAGGCTGCCATCCATCACCTTTGAAAGGTCATGGTGATTAATGGAGGTTCCTGATGACTGGAAGAAAGGAAATGTCACACCCATCTTCAAGAGAGGCAAGGTCAAGAGGATCCAGGCCAATCAGTGTCACTTCAACCACCGCAAAGATTCTGGAGCAAATCCTTCTGAAAAATATCCATGCACATGAGGACAAGAAGTTGATTGGTACAACTATCATGGATTTATCAAGAGCAAATTGTATCTGACCAACTTGATTGATGGTTGCCTACAATGGTATGTGATGCTGAGACGACGAGGGGAGAGCAGTGGATGCTCTTTACTTTGACTTTAGCAAGGCCTTTGATGTGGTCTGCCGTATGGTAGTATCCTTAGTGACTGGATGGGTAAACCACCACATAGGTGGAAAACTGTCTTGACTGCTGGGCATAAAGAGTAGAGATCAGCAGTTCGAGGTCCAGCTGATAGCTGGCTATCAGTGGTGCACCTCAGCTGTTAATACTGTGGCCAAGACCATTTAGCATTTTTATTAACCACCTGGATGATGGGGTGAAGTGCACGTTCAGCAAGCTCGGGATTTGACACTGAATTTGAAAGCACATTGGAGGGAAGGGCAGGCATTCAGAGGGTCCTCAGTGGGGTGGAGAAATGGACTGACAGAAACCCCATGAAGTTCAGCACAGGCAAGTGCAAAATCCTGCATCTGAACTGGAATAATCCCAAGCACCAACACAGGCTGGGTGCCAACTGGCAAGAAATCAGCTTTGCAGAAAAGGACGGGTAGATGGCAGGTTAAACAAGAGCTAGCAGTGTGCCCTTGCAGCAAAGAAAGCCAACCACATCCTGGGTGGTGCTAGCGAGACTTCAGCCAGCAGGCTGAAGGCAGTGATCCTTCCCCTCTATTTGACGCTTGTGAAACTGCACCTGGAGCACTGTGCCCAGTTCGGGGCTCCCCAGTACAAGAAAGAGGCTGAGGTACTGGACCGAGCCCAGCGGTGGGCCACCGTGCCGGTCAGGGGCCCGAGCACAGGATGTACGAGGATAGGCTGGGAGAGCTGGGCTTGTTCAGCCTGGAGAGGGGAAGGCTGACGGGCATCTAATCAGCCAACTAATGGTGGTCATTATAGAGAAGAGAAAGCCAGACTCTAAAGACCGCATGGGCAAAAGAAAAGATGCAATGGGCTCAAGTTGCAACATAGGAAATTTGTTCAGAAATAAAAGAAATCGTTTCCCCAATTGTTTTGAGGGTGGTCAAGCACTGCAGCAGTTGCCTAGAAGGGTTGAGGAATCTCCATGCCTGCAGATATTTAAAACTTGACTGGATGAGTCCCTGGGCAACTGATCTACCTGAGACTGCTCAGTTGGGGGTGGAACAGATGTCTCCACAGAATCCTTTCAACTTGAATTATTTTGTGATTCTACGACTGAAGAATATTTTCTGATGAGGTTTTTTCCACTTATTGCCAGGTAATAGTGACTTAAATCATCTTCCTCGAACAAACAAACAAAAATTTAAAATATATTATTGAAGCTGAATACACTTAGATTCTTCATGAAAATGTAAAAGGACAGAGAGTAAGAAAGGCTCTTATGTTCCCTTTGACTCTTTTGAAATATCAAATGTTATTTCAGATAATGAGTTTCTGGAGAACGCAGAACTAATGAAGTTTTAACAGTATTCAACCCCAGGGTTGTGGTGTCTTAGCTTAAGTTCTTCCTCTCCTCTGTCCATATAACTAATCACCTTTGAGAGCTGAAGCGCATACGCTCCTTTTCAAAGAACAGCAAAGCAGCCACTCTTTCATTTGGCCTTATGTGCATACTTTTATTACAGTTGATGTTTATATTGGAAAACTATAACCTCCAGCAGCTGACTGTGAAAAACAAGGTGGGTATAATGAACAACACTGCTTCCTGCTATTCAGAAACAGAATTACAAATGATCCCTGCTTTGGTTTCTGGCATGTAATAAGAAGTCATACTGACTTAGTATTTGGGGTTTTTAATTCTCATTAGGAAGTTTGCAGGTCATGGTAAAAAAAAGATAGACTTCACAGACCTTTCTCAATATCTAATACAGATATATTTTATTATAGGAAGCATGCATTATCTATTTCAGATTTGTTATGAAGAATAATTATGATAATCACATACGCAGAGCATTTAAAAACAGATTCAAACATGGTTATGTTGATGTTGCTTCAAGATCTGATTCTCTTAACAGCATTTGATCCTGTCAGATATTAGTGATGAGATTCAGTTGCCTAAACATAATGTCTAATGCCATTTCAAACATCCTAAGGTCTTCTCTCTGGTCTCCAGCTACTTCTCCGAAAGGGCATAGGTATCTCACAAGACCTGTGTTATATTTGCCAGCCCTGTGCACACCTCCACATAGGAAAACAAGCCCACACAGGAGCAGTACTAAGTAGATTTATATCATCAGATGTATCAGTTAATGTGACTGTACTTCTTGACTTTATTGAAGGCCATGCAAGCAATTGTCCTCTACAGGTGCTATAAGACAGTGGGGTTTTGTTTCTTCATTGTGGCCTTTCCCAGTTGCTGATGCTGTCCCTCCTGCAAGCCAGGATATGTGGAGAAAACCCTAAGGAAAACCATTGTGTATAGATCCAAAGGGCTTTGTTGTCTTTCTCGAAAGTTACTTACTGCTGCTTGCTAGTTGTCATTGTTAAGGGTCTATCAGACCCTTATTTCATTTCTGAGCCCCAGTCATCCAGCTGTGCTTGAACCCACCAAGGGAACTGCTTTGCCTCCATATGCCACATGAGAAGTGGCACCTTCCTCACTGCCACCTTCCTTAGTGCCATTCTGTAGGAGTGGCATCTCTTTTTTCTATATATGATGTTGTACGTATACATGAGTCTCATTCCTCAGTCCTGGAGAAAATGAATGAGTACCATGTGAGTCAGGGCAAATAAAGCCCTACCTGATTTGTCTCTCAGAACCTCAATTTTTGTATTTATCAGACTTGTGCATTAGCCTTTCTTTTGTATCTGTGTATTTCCTTACTATGATTTTTTTTTTTTTTATGGTAGAAACTCATTTAATATTTGATGTATAATGGTGTCCAGTAAGACGTTTCTTCTTTTCTTCTGTATCTCTTAATCACAGTAAATATTCTTCCCCACTACTAGGCACAAAAATATGCTAGGAATTAAAACTATCAGCCTTAAAACTCTCTTTGCTATCCTTTCGTAAAAGGTGTCATTAATGGGATAAGGATTTTCAAATGTTGCCTTATTTTTATTCTAAAACCCTACTATTCCATATGCATTAATTATATAACTTTACATTACAAAGCAGTCATAATTTTTTTTTATGCAAAATGTTTTTGTGTCCTCAACATTGTGCTAGCTTCTCTGGGAAGTGACATTTTCACTCCACCAGCTGGGGCGAATTCCATGAATCAGTCAGGGTTTCTGTGAGAAGCTGGAAAGCTATAAGAGGAGTTTCTTTGTATCGCAGAAAGACAGATTGTACAAGGTAATTTGTTTCTTTGGAGTACTCCATTACATATCCCTATGTAGAAGAGGTTATGAGGGTTCTCCTAGGTTCTCCAGGATGGAACTGATCTTTGCATACTGTTTGAGGAGAAAACCACATTATCCAGTCCATCTTGTTTTGCTTTATACCCTCTTTTAGTCTTCCTTTCCATATCATCTTGAACTTTATCAACAACATTTCTTCCACAGTTAAATATCTCAAAATGGAAAGCCTTAAAAAATACGCTATTGTTTTGTGCGAGTCAAATTCTGGGCTAGAGAACAGATGACTCTGTAGACTCCCTTAGCTGTGTGGCCATTTGCATATTCGTATAGAGAGGCTGGACTTTGTTCAATTATTTTTACATTCTAGATCAGATTTGCTACTTGTGAAAGCACTTGAGAGTGTGAAGTATCTGCCTAGTTTATTTTAAAAATTTAGTCATGATGAAGTGGATGGAAATCAATTTAAAATGTGGGTTGAAAATGAGGAATGTTCATCCAATATTTTCATAAGTAGGGAATAATTCAATTCAGCACAATCATACTTGAAATATAAACCCATTTAAAACCTATTATTCTAATTGCATCAACTAATACAACAGAACTAGCTGAATTGATTCCGAAATATATATCTTGAAGTTACTAATTTCTATTGGAAGAAAATTTGTTGGCCACTTCTACTGCAAACTGTGTATTAAATTTAAACATCTGAAGTTTTAGTTCTTCATTATGCTTCAGGATTAGTTTATAGACTTTTTTTTTCCTGATGCTGAAGAACATAACAGGTACAGGAATCATCCTATCCCAATCATCTAGGATGATACCAGGACTCGGTTTTCACATTGGGATGAAATGTTAAAAGATACCACATTACTTGAGTCACCATTCTTTAGAAAGTAAGATAATGTATCTCTTTGAATACGAAAGGTCACAGAGCGATCACTGGCTTTTTTGAAAGAATGTGGGAAGTATTGATATATTCTTATGTCAATAACCTATCCTAAGTAAGGTTTAATGTTCAAAGTGGGACAGAAGTTTATATAAAGTGTATAGCACCTACTATTTCATTTCACAATCACAGTGTTTACTTTCTTGTTGATGGCTCTGGGATGCATCAAGTTTGAAGGCAAATAAATAAAACACAACTTCTGTCTCATAAAATCACATCAGTGAAATTTACTGAATGCTTCATGGTTGTTCATTCTCTGAATGCTAATATAATTCTGAGTAGCTGTGGCAGATGTGCACAAGGCCCAATCTCGTGTCAAGTTTATGTCATTCAAGATCCCTTAAAAATACCCAGAAAGAACAACCCCTGCACTGCAAAGCTTGAAATGTAAACCCTTATGTCATGGAAATATTTAGAATTTGGCATGACTATCAGTTTTAACCATCTTCATGTTAAGGTAGATTTCCACGCAAAAGGACAATATATTTTAAATTGAATCAGGACTAGGAAGGGAAATTTACTTTAATGCCAGTTGAAAACTGGTTTGATTATGTCACATTTCCAACCTGTAGCTGTTCCAATCCAAAGTAACGAATAAATGGAGATAGAAAAATAGCAGACAGCTTTTAAATATTTTTTAATTAGTTCAAAATAATTTCAGGTATTTTGTCAACCCTCTAATCACTACTGATGCCTACGAATAAGCATCAGTATATGCCTATGAATAAGCATCAGTAGTGATTAGAGGGTTGACAAAATACCTGAAAAGTAGCATAAACTACTTTTAGCTTTATTTCCCCTTATTTTACTTGATCCATACAGATTTATTTGTATGTATATGTGGTGGGTGCACATATAGAAGAAATACCATAACAGCAAGCGTTGCACTTTCTGTAGTTCTGTTTATATCTGAGCCGGCCGTCTATGAAGAATAGACTCATCACTCTCTCTTCCTTGCTGTGCTGATGACCAGTTGCATAGTGTAACTAAACACATTTATAGTTTCATAGAATGAAGGATATTTACATTTTTATTGCACAGGCTGCATACCATTCATAGCTTTGACCTTGGGTTACTTCAGACTGGAACTTCATGACCAGTGAAAATATTTAAGTATATGGATTTTCTCAAGACTCACATTAATACTTATCTAGATTTCCTGGGCTTTGTCATTTTCCATTATTTCACATGTCATGTACCTCTACAAACATGTTAAGTTTTCCTTGAATTTGACTTGTCTAGTGTGCTCTTTACCCATGTTCATGTTTTCAGTAATAGAGTAAACCTGTACGGAATGAAAAATGTGAAAAGTTCAAAGTCTACACTTTCCTTCAAACTTATCAAGGTGCTTATCTCAATAGCGATGTATTAATCCTTTGTTGCTCTGTCTTTTCATTAAATAGTGTTCTCGGGTGCTGGCATGGCATGTGAATGTTTTATTTCAAACTGTTCACTTGGCCACCCAAGAGACCGCTCTTTGAATTCTGGCACTATTAGCATGTTGTAGAATGGGAAGATATTAATCTTATATATATCTTACACATCTTACATATCAATACTGCATAGATATTGTATATTATATGGAGAGTATAAACATTAGATATAATAAGAATGAGCCAAGTCCCAAAGTAATAGTTAGACCATGAGTAAAACAAACAACTTTTTGTGGGTGGAAGCTGGCTAGGGTTTGTTCCCCTTGTATTTCAGTTTTCACACTTGCTAGTTTAATTTTTGGAGGAGAAAATGTATATTCTTGCCAATATCCCCCTACAACTCTTTGTGCATCTCCATGCGTCCTCTTTGTTCCAGTGGAAAAAACTTCAGTAAAGACTGCAATAAATTCATGAAACCCATTCGAACAGAAACTTGTATTTCCAATCTAGTGCACTGGGACTTTTCATCAGTAATTAAAAAACATAGAAACTGGGTGTTTATATATATTTGTTTGTATAAAATTCCCTGCTTATACGGCTAGAGTGGTGTGGTTTTGGAATGTGCTTTTCAGCTATTGCAACTAACAGGTTTTTGGAAAATAGTCTGAGCAGCCAAAGCCTGGCAATGTCAAGGCTTCTGTTCTCCTTTTCCTCAGGAAGCCCATGATAAAGCTGGAGCCAGTCATGTGTTGCCGGATTTTCCTCCATTTCTCATTCTGTTTTGTCAAGTTTTACTAACACCACTGTACTCTTGTTCTTAAGCGTTGGTGCAGCTTACAGTGCTCATCTATGAGTGGCATGGCAGGCTAAACTGAGCGATCGCTAATCTTGTAGCTAATTCTTGTTCAGGAAAATTTTCCAAATGGGAGACTACTTTCCTCAACAGTAATATTTACTTTTTCCCATATACTTCGTTTATTTTAGTTTTATGCTGGGAATACAGAACCTCAATCCAGTTGATGGGGACAGAAACACTGAAAATCTTTTCATTCCTTCCTCTGATGCAGTCCACACAGCAAATTCACCTCTGAGCTGCCAGAAGTTTTTATAAGGTACCTCTGTCCTCAGTCAGCCTGTTGGAGCTCCAGTTGTTCACAGCCTGGGATCCCCAGCAGTTCTTCAGGACAGCTGGTAGGAAAACAGGCAAGTTGTTACAGATTTGTTACAACCTCTTTTTTTGAGAAACATCAATTTTCTGCAACTAGCATTTTCCAGGGGAAAACTATTTTGGTGGTAAATTGCTGATCTGCTCTAAACACCACCAAGCAGGAGAGGTCACTCTATCAGTTTGGCAGTCTTATTACACAGCTCTATAGCTGCGTAGTATGGCCCTCTGAGTCACAAGCATTCATTTATGTGAATTGAATTCATGAGAAAATGAGTACATCCTAATGGGTATAATGCCTCAAATAGGGAACAAGACAGCAGAATCTGAGTGCCAGTGATACAGATTGGGTATCTAGTAAGAGCACGGCACGTTTACACTGCGAAGTCTCTACCTGGTTGGAAATATACTCTTTTGACTGAGAACAAAAGCTGGGAGCTGCGCAGTGAGGACCGTTGTGGCATGGAGCTGTCTCAGGGAGAACCTGATGCTTAGTTAGAACTTGCGCCAATTTTCTTTGTAATAAGAATAGAACCTATTATTTTCTCCTAAAGATAATTTGGCTCTTCAAAGCAAATAAGAGCATGAACTATGGCAAAATTGCTTTAATCACTAATATTAGTAGATTAGAAGACAAAGGGAGCAGATCTTTTGTTTTAAGATGATCCTTTTTAATTACGAGAGCTTTTTTCTGACAGGTCACATTTCTATTTGGAATCATATTTTAAGCAACCTGCCACATTGAAAATCTGAATATTTTAAATCATGTGTGATTTTCTCATTTGACAGTGTTACCAGCTTAGTCTGGCAGCAGAGCTTATCAAAATCCTGTCTCCTCAGCATTGTGAAATTGTTCACATTCTAAAACTTCATTTTCTATTAAATTAACAAATCAATAGCTAAAAGGATCAACGGATTCGGTAGCAGCTGGTTTAATCTCAGCAGAAATGGATTACTGCCAAATTCCATGTTGCTGTTTAAATTGATTCAGCCAGACATCTTTTGCTCAAAAAGACAATTGTGGTGAAAGAAACGCATTTTGTTTAAAAATTGTATATAAAATTGGTGGTTCTTTGCGCATGTGTGTGCATGGACACACATGCGCGCACACACACACACTGCCACCTTTTTTTTAAGAGACCCTAGGAAACAGAAATTGCTTTACTCAAGACACCATCTCAGCACCTTCTTACGGGTCTTTTTTTCCAAAGCTGGCACTGCTGTTTATAAAAATGAAAAAGTATTTAATTTTTTTTCTGTTTATGTGTTGTTGGTTTTCTGCTCTACATCTCTAAGCATTTGATACCGCTTTCTACTTTCTCAGTCGTTCAGTCTATACATACAATACAGATCATTTTCATTTTGTCACTGAATGCCAAATGAAAGATAGCTAAGTACGTAGTAGGCATTTTACAATCCTTATCACACACCATTAGACACTAATGTACTATAATAATGATCTTGATAATTGCTCTCTCACCTCACAGCACACCTGCGACTTGGATAATACATTTTCAGATCTTTTTCTTTTATATAAATTAAATCTCCTTATCAGTATTACATAATGAAAATTCTGCTATTAATGTTGAATGGTGAACATGTAAAGTACCATATGTAGAACTGTGATTTAGATAAGCATGAAACATTAGAAATGCCACTATTTGATGAGGCCAGTCTTTGGAGAAATGGATAATATAAATGTTCATTGACTCTTGAACATTTAAGACAGAGGAGTGGACTAGGTCACTTTGTCCAGAGCCAAGTGTCCTACATTTTTTTTTTATGTTAGTGAATTGTTTACAGAGGATTTAAAATGTCATAGGTTATAGAACTTCTTTATCCTCTGGGAGAATATTTCACAGCTGAATAGATACTGCTGTCTAAAATTTTTTCTGATCATCTGGACTACACTTTTTCCTTTGTTTTTCTTTTTTTGACTTTGTACTATTACTCCACTAACCTATCAACCACCTTATCCTCACTGTTTACCTCTTCTGTGTGTTTATATGCTCTACATATTTGTACACTACTTTCCTGTTCTTCTGGAGTTTGCTGCTTAACCAAGCTCCTCGTATCTAGCTATTTTAATCATTGTTAGTTTCTGCAGCACAATACATTCTCCTTATTGCTTTTCTTTTAAATAATTCCAACTGCTTAAGCTCTTTCTGGGAAAGGGGTTCTCAGAAATGCAGATATTATTGCAGATAAAGTATCATCAGAACTGTCCATCAAAGTTCCTTGCTCAAGGTTGCAGTTGTGCACTTATCCGATGATCTTGTCAAAACCTTTAGTTATAAACTCAAGCTTATTTTTCTGTGATTTCTCACACTTTGATTCAGTGTCATTGTTTTTTGCCACTTACAGCAATCATTTTCTACAGAATGTTTGTTTCCTAGTTGTTTTTCTTAGATGCATTAGGCTTGATTGACCTACTCATATTGGGCATCATGAGATGCTTGACTTTTACTAAAACCTGGAGAGAAATCATTTGTGGTATCATTCAGCCAGGGTAATCTGTAAAAACATCAGTATGTCTAAGTGAGAAAAGGAAAGCAGAGAACTTAAAAATGCTTGGAAAGCTACAAGTTAGGCTTTTTCATGTATGTGTATCTTAAATGTAATGGGTTTATGGGCAGTACATTTTGTGCATTATTCTAAAACATGATAGAATTTTTTAGAAGAGCTGTTTTTGTCCAGTTGAAAAGACATCTGACATTAAACTTAAGTTCCACAATGTGCATGATGATAGAATTATGCAAGTGATACTTAGAAGGCCAAAAAATTTTTCTTCCGCCAGGTATATGTACAGTCCACTCATTTTCAAGAACAGATTTGAATATTAAATAATATTTATTTCAATGACAAAAACAATGTGATATGATAACTGGTTAGTCAAGGAACTGATTAAAAATAAGTACTTATGGGAAGTGAATGTTTAATAAACATGTTTAATAAACATTCTTAATTAAATAATAGGGTGTCCCATAAGAGGCAGGTTAAAAAGAAAACAAACCAACACTAGTCTTAGATAGAGTGAGTTGTGGGTGGCTCTACCAGATATGATAGGGCAAATAAAGTCTTTCTTTTTTCTGTCATTGCATGACACGTAGAGGAGGCCTTCTAGCAGTCCATGTTGGTCCTTAAGTGGCATCCCTCACCCTCTGCAGCCTTCCAGCATGCTGTGCCCAAATAGTACGAGAGGGACAAGGGTATCTCCCATCCTTTCATCTCCTCTTAGTGGCCTGATTGAGCTGGAGTCCTGTTTACTCACTGAGCACATCTGGCATTTATTCAAGAGATTAAAGTTTGTTAACCTTTCTTCCTTGTTTACCTAATTTTGCTTCAACTGTTTCAACTTTTGGCACATCAGTTGGACATGTTGTATGCTTTTTTCCCTCCCAAAAGGGGAAAGTGGCACAGAAGATATCGCATACCCTCTCTACTCTAAGATTTAGGAAGAATCTTTTTCTTCAGGACGTCTTCCCCAACAAAATCAAGCCATTCATATGGTGGCCAGTTTCCATTCCAGCCTCTCCTCATTTCTCCCAAAACCAAATCTGCTGGATCTGAAATGCCAGAGATGAGAGAGAAAACACGTAGTGACCTTGCTATTAGTGTGTCATATCTGCACAATCTGAGTCCTTACAACACTCAAAGTATTTCTGCCTGTTTACTGTTGAGCCTCCTTAGATTTGAGATTTTCCTGTCAAGAATTTTCCTTTCTTATTTCTGGGTGCTTTCCAAAATCAACTTTTCCTTTGATCTCTTTTCCCTACTTTTACTATGTCCTGACGCTCAGTATATCTCTGGGATCATAGAAATCTGCATGAGGAAGGCATCACTTCTGCCATGCTATGGCCCAGGCATTTCTCTTTCAGAGGGAGCGCTGTGCTATCTAGTTCAGGTCATCAAAAACCCCAGGACAGAGAATAAAGTCATTCTCCATCCATATGGCGGTTCCCAAGGTCTCATCTGATTCTTCTGATTCTCCTCTGATTCTTCTGAGAATTTATTTCTTATTGGTCAAAAATCCTTCAACAAAGAAAAAGATCACAAAAAGATTAGGAAGGAAGTAGTTATGTCAGTGCTGGCTGTCCGGTCCCTGTAAGAGGGAACTCAAGGAACAGTCCTTCTGTTATTTACCTTCCTGTCCATGTAACCACAGGCCTCTTTCTAGAGTTATAGCTGGCCTCAGAGGGAAGAGATCTCAGAATTTTTCACCTCTGTGCTTATATTGTTTTCCCCAAATATTTCCAATCATGTGGCAGCAAAGAAGGAGGTTTTTTGGGCTCCTTTTCAACAGCCTGTCTCATTCTTGGGAAATTATCTGACCTCTGCTTGTCTCTTCTCTCCGTAGCCAAAATAGTCCAGCCATCTGTTTCTCCACTGTCCAGGTATTTTGAGCATTTCCTTGATTTCAAATCAAATACCAGAATCCCCTCAAAAAAGCTTCTGTATTTTGGTGAGCATTATAAGGCAAGCTGGTAGCTTGACCCAACTCAGATAACTGTAGAGAATAAACCACAATTGTTGGGCTAACCCTGGAAACAGAATAGGCTGTTGCCTAGCGCAAAGCTAGTTCCTGAAGGGCTGAAATCCCAAAAGCTGTTGGATTTCTCCATGTCCAGACCTGAATTTCTTTTCCTGTTCTTCCCCATCATCTCTAATTTTGGCAGTAGCAAGTTAAACAAGCTCAATGCTTGGACTGTGCCAGAGTTGGGCCCCATGAGATGGGAGGGTAAGACAACATGCCCTTTATTTTTCCTACTGCAGTATATCAGCAGTTACCACAGTTTGACCTGACAGGCACATCTATCTTCTCAAATCCTCTTCTTTTGAAGAGTCAAGAGGCATTAAGAGGACTTCATTTTGATTTCGAGGCTGACATTTTGAACCTCACTTCAGACCACCTTTGCTTGAAGATATATCTCATAGCTCATATTGAGCAGCATGGGCACAGAAAACCTCTGTTCCACCTAGTGACAAGCCAGCAGATGTCAGAGACTTACCATTGAGCAAGTCAGGTTGATGGAGTGTATGCACAGTTTTAAAGAGTATGAAAGCATGCTGAAACCCCTGGAAATCTCCCAGGCTTCCCAGGGGAAAAAAAGACTACCTTTCCATGACAGTCCTGGGGCCTTTTGTGATAGATCTCAGAGGTGTCAGATACATCACTAAGAGCTCCATTGCTTTAGGAACTTAGACCCACTTCTAACCAGCTCCCTTCATGACAATCTGCTGAAAAACAAAGATCCTCTTCTGTTTTCTGTTTCCCTCTACTCCTTCATTTTTTTGGACAAGTTGTCATGGTAACATACTACCTGAGGTCAGGCTGGATCCTGGCCACTGATACTAAAGAAAAGTCATGACTCAATTTACACCTATGCTACCTACATAGCCCAGTCTTCCCATCTCTTTTCAGCTACCACTTTCCTTTGGCAGAAAAAACTCTGCTTTTCTGGCTCTAGATGTTATCAAGGAGTTTCTTTTTTTTTTTTTATCAAATGAAAGAGATCGTACCCTTATTGTTTCCTAATGCTATTGGGAATGCAGGATTGATGCTTATCTTCAGAAAGCCAAATGCCTGTATGTGCAGGTTCATGATGATGACAGTAATTGCAACACTATTGTTTCAGAAGTGGCCCGGCTTGCACATAGTCACATTGTGCTTACAGTTTTTTCATAGAAAGAGCTCAACTATGTTTTAGTCAATTAACATTTTCAGAACATATTCCCACCCCTTTCACCAAGATTTTTGTAGACAAAGTGGGCTAGATCTCTTCCCATGCTTTGACAAGTAACTGCTGGCTGGCTTGCACCTCTGTGAAAAGCACGTAGAGCTCCATTTAATCTGCTTTCAGTCTTCAATTCCCTCTTAGTAGTTTGACCTTAGAATACAGACCTTAAAATAGACCAGAATTTGGGGTTAGGGATGCCCACAGTGTGCATATGAACAACACATCCCAAGGTGCCTCCAGTGACTAATGGGTCGTAGTCCCTTCCTTGATTCCCTCCACAATAAGCTAACTGTGTTCTGGGGAGAGGCAGAGCATGGTGTGTTTCCTCCACCTCGTTGTTCAAATTGTCATTACTAGGACCTAGCAATTCTCTTCACTCGCCCCAATCCATCACAATATTTCAGAGGGATGGAGAGTGGCAGGCAATAAAATGTCTCCTGGAATATAAATCGGCTCCTAATTTGTTTTTCTCTAAGCCATTATTTCTCGTGCGATGGTCTTCTCCCAGGTGTTTTAGGCCTGTCAGTCAGTTGTTGCAGGCACTTGTTTTCCTTTTCCAGGTTGTGGTATCTCTGGACCTGGCAGTAACAAAGTGAAACACCTATCAGCTGTAATGCCATGTTAAACTCAAGCAAAATGCAAAGCTTGTCACAAACAAAATCTAAAACACAAACTACATTACCAGAAGGGCAAAGTGTTCCGCACCAGGATCTAGTTCAGTTCCCTGGATGTTGATGAAGGAGTGCTCTGAGCTTCCTGATCACTGGTGGAAAATTACTTGCTGTGAGACATTGACTGATAGAATAGGGATGTCTGTGCTTTCCCTGTCACAGCAGAGTATTGTGGGACAGTAACAAGACCTTCTGTGCTTCAGTGCTGCCTGTATCTGCATTACAGGTATTTGCCTCATAGATGTGCTTTCTGTGCTACTTTTGCTGGAAGTTAACATTTCCTATTTGCTCATATCCTGGAGGCCGACAGAACAAACTCAATGGCTTATTGCTTTCCCAGGTGATCAGCTTGTCCAAGAGGGATTGGTTAGTTATGCTTCATTTGTGAGCAGGTCTCAGAAGAAACTTTCTTACAACACGAGAGCACTCAGCAAGTCACCAATGCTCGTGCACTGAATTCAGTCGTAGGGAATTTTGTGATACCACTGACTATCTAATTGTCAAATTGAGATGGACAAAACTGGACTGTAGTGCTTAAAAAATAAATAAAAGTAAAAACATTAGGTTATATAATAATAAATAAAAATAAAATAAAAGCACCAGTATCTGGCATACAGTGAAGAAAAATAAAATAAATTAGGCTAGTTGCTAATTTACCATAGTAAATTTAGTTTGGCTGTTTTCTTAGCAGAGCACAGTTGATATTCTGTGCTAGTACTTACATGAAGTGTCCGGGTCTCTGCCTGTACTGACAACCCTAAATCATTTCTCTCTCTCTTTCCACTGTTTCCACTGTCCTTTGGTACAGAAGACTCAATCGACTGGACCCTCCTCCCTGACCATGGGTGCCTTAACCATAGGATGCATCTTCTGCAAGTTCACAATAAATTCCCAATAATTTACTAGATGATTAGTTAAAACAGTTTCTAGTCTATGTTAGTAGGTTTCAAAATGGTTGCAAAACTGAGGATTAGGGTTAGCTAAGGGTTACGGTTAGCTAAGGGTTAGGGTTTATATATTATTATATATTTATTATTATTTATATTTATTATTGGATATATACTGCATCACCATCATTCAGATGGTACTCTGCAACAATTTGACAGCTGGGCATATTAACGTACTTATAAGTGTTCCCAGGAATTGTCTCACACAAAGGAAATGCTGACAGTTGCCAGGTGTTCGTCTCCAGTTAGAAGTACTAACAAACTGTTTCTTTCTATTCTGTCCACTCTATTCTGGGTAGAGTCCACAGTCAGTAAAAGGCTGCATTTTTTCCTGTAACACCTTTTTGCCTTTGAAACCCAAGAGAAATGGTCAGTTGTTTGTTCGGGTCAGTTCTATTTCTGTGTGCTTTGCTTGAACTTAATGTGGCAAAGAAGTAGAGAAAAAAGTAACTCCGTGTCCCTTGAATTATTTTAGCGGACTGAGATGGGTGAAAGTAAGATAGAAGCCATGGCACACTGCATCTGAAATAATGTTCAATTTGTTATAGCATATTAAATCCTGGCCACTGCACTACTAACATTGAACCTGGTGGTACACTTGCCAGATTTGCCCCGCCACTAGGAGGATGCTATTATCTGCTAGCAATATCAGTTTCATTCCGTGTTTCTGGTTAGTGCATAAAAGGGCTGCCCAGTAGAATGGCAATTCTGCAGTTTATCTAAAATCACTCACTTCAGCAGTGAGTTGTTTGGTATTAAGTAATAAAGGATGTATTTCATAAAATATATTACTTAATAAAACAAAACCCAGCACTAACTTATCAAAAAGTGAGTCCAAATAATAATTAGGAAGCAACAGCCCACTCCTATGAAACTGATCGTTAGCTCTCCATCATTGCTTTTGAATGTGTGGGCATCGTATTTTTTGTTTCAACAATGTGCCAACTGCAGGCTGTGCTAAAATGCATAACCATCCGTTGCAACAGCTTGTCTGGCTGGCTGTGCATACATTGCAGTAATTCCAGCTGCTTTCTCCCTCCACTGTGTGTCAAACACCTCACCTTTGCTTCTGTCTGTTTTATACAAAAGATGAGAGACAGATGATACTGTAAGTGGTCACTGAAATATTTTTGTAGGCAAACAGACGTCTCTGCCTTGGGGATTGTCTTGAGGGTTTCAGAGTCTTCCCTTATCTATGCAGAGAATAACACAATAAAAGTATCTCTTCATCTTTTTATGGTTTAGGGGTGGCTTTAGAAGTCTGGGCAAACTTGCATACGTAGACTCAAGGAGCCATAAAGGGATTGGTGGTGTTTATGGTGTGAAGAGAGTTCCTCCTTTTTAGCTGTTTTTGAAAAGTCAAGTTACTTTTTGAATTCTAGCACTTTGCTACTGGCTATGAGAATGGATAATCCAAGAATCTTGATGGTTCCTCAAATTTACCTTGGCAGTGGCGCGGTGTCTCCCCAGCCTGCCTCCCAGGCTCCTTGACAGTTATTAAAGAGGGTGGGAAAGGCACTATTTATGTCTTTCACCTCTCTCAGGCGTATTAGGTGGCTAAGTCACATTGTTCTGAACGGTGCTCTCATCATCATGGCTACAGTACTATACCGATGTCAAAGCCAGCTCTTAGAAATTCAGACAAGGTCTCCTCTTGCTCGCTAGAGGTGAGTTATGACTGCTACTTGTCAGGACTCAGGGACAATATGTCTGTCTTTCCCCAATGTCCTGATGTGTCAGTGTACCTGATGAGCATCAGCATCAAGGACAGGAACGTGGTTGCAGCTGTAATGCAGTATCGGCACAGGCTGAAACTCCGTTTTTTCACAAACGCCACCCGAGTCCTTTCTTCTGCCTTGCTGCAACAGTGATAGCTAATAGGGACCCTTTTCTAAAAGCTCTTGCAGAAATCTTTTCTTTCTGAATTGAGAATTGGAGTTTAAAGTTCCTCCTCAAATGAGTTGGAAGTGATTCTGATTTCTGAGTTCTTGTGGGCTCCTCATGAAAACATGCAATTCAAGTTTTCAACCAACCCATTGGGAAACCTTTCAAAATACAGCTCCTGCTTCAGCCTGTTGGGGAGGGATGCTGAAAGCAGTGCCAGCAACACAAGTGAGAGAGTACAAGAGGGAACACAAATGTTGCTGAGGTGGCTTACCTAGCGTGACCAGTATGAACTTTTGGTATTTACATTAAGGTTTACGACTAATTTTTTCCTAATCTCATGCTCAGCCCTTCAATGGAAAGGCTGACGTTGCGATCTGGAAGCTGATATTGCTGGGTTTGATTAGATTATGGGGAAAGGAGATTTTTCATCTTCCCACACCTCTTGCCAATTAAGATTAGGAGTCTCATAGATGATTCAAATCTCGTTATTCCACAAACATTGTTAAGATTGCGTGTACTTCAGTTTTGCATTAGAAAGGAGTCTATAAAGAAGCAGCTTTAGTATTATGGATGAAATTATAAAGACTTAATTGGGATCACGAAGGAGATACTAGAAGCATTATGAAGCCTAACCGAAGCCTAAGCTAAGCCTTATGTACCGCTGAACAGAGGTTGCTTCCAGTTTTATACTTCAGCAATATTAAAACTTAGTAACTCAGAGACATCCCCTTTCTGTGGGCTTTTTTCTGTTCTTATACTTCTTGATTGCTGTGTTAAGTCCTTTTTCTGTCTTTATTCAAGGAGGGTCTGAGTTCATTGTTGTCTTCCAAGTATTATCAAAAGCGACTGGGAGCCTGACAGGCCTCTGTGTGTGGTGTTTGTATGCCTTGAAAGCTTAGCTCTGCCATATAGAAGAGACTGATGAGGATCCATTCTCCAAGTGCAGTATTTATAATATGTGATGGAAGAAAGGGGGAGGAGGACAGAGAGAGCTTGTAATTAATTCCTATTTATTCTAAGTATTGTAGATTATAGATTTGTAGCATGAGCTGATATCAAGCATAATATCAGAGATGTTGCGTATGTTTTCCCAGACCAATACAACCTGTAAATGAAACTACCTGTAACTCCAGTCTTGTGCCTTTCTTAATTGGACTGCCAGTCAAGTTCCTCTCTGTCAGCTGTGATAGATTTGAAATGTGTACATGCAAATTTGTAACTGAGATGAGACTGCTCATATTCATTTCCATTTTTGACCTGAGCTGCTGCTTCCTTTGACCCCTAAAACATTTCTCATCTTAAGAATTACAAATCTAATATGAAGAGGTGGATTGTTATTTCCCATCCTTAGGTAATAGAAAATAATCTTCTCATTTTAACCAATGTTTACATTTCATAACAAAAAAAGTTCTTGTATCACATAAATGGCATTACGCATCATGAAATGGAAAGATCCCCATTTCGGTTTTTTGTTTCTCTGAGTTTTCAAATGAACTTTATTTCAGAAAACTTATACAAATTGTGAGGAGCAGGAACAATCCCTATTTGTAGCATGTGTAGCATGATGAAGGCTCTGGTCTCACCCAGAGCTCCAGATACTGTAAGATGCAGATCCAGCCTGTGATGCAGTGGGATCAGTCTGGTCTATTTTATACTTCCCAGGGAACAAAGCACTTATCCTCTTTTGACTCCTATAGCGCCTGATCAAGATGCACACATGCTTTCACTGAGCAACCATATAAATATGGGGTTTTTTTGTATAAAAGTACAGAGAACAGCTGCTGTCTTATGGGACCTTTTCAAATTGGGAACTCAGAGTCTATTTATCCATGGTCCTAGCCTTAAACAGCACTGATAATAATTCACACCAACATAGAATGCAGCTAGAAGAAACTGAAGAGAAAGGCAGAAAAGGCACAAGATAATATTTTGAAACAAAGCAACAGGAAAACAGTTTTTTAAATTCCCAAATACAATGAATGTATTTTTTTGTACATTCATTAAAGAATTTCAGTAAAGAATATATATGGGGTATTATGCCCCGATACGCATAAAACCAGAATGTGTAGAGGAGGAAAGCAGGTTCTGGAATAATTGTGGAAGGACAGGCTGGGAAAAGCAGCTTGGGAGGTGAGTAAGATCAACATGGTAGACAAGAAAAATTTCAAATTCTTGGAATGAAACCAGTAAGGAAGCGAATAGAACAAGTGATCCATGGTGTCACTCTAAAATACGTGATATTTGAAATAGATCTGGAAATTGCTAAGCAAAGCTAAAATTTATCTATTATGCAGGAATACAGAGTAGATGATCATAGTGATATAGTTACCAATGAACATACAATGCAATTAAAATAACTAAGCTATAACTAAAATACTCTCTGAATGTTGTGCCAACATATTTTTCTAAAACCAAACATTATATGACGTGCATATTTGTGATTTTATATATTAATTGAAAATGTAGATGGCAAGTGTAAGTTACAGTATTGTGGCTGAGTTTGTTAACAGAGCTGGCTGTTTGTCTCTCTACAGTTTTCTATCCAAAAATGAGTCTATTAAATAAAAACAGTATAATATCAAAGAAATATGCCAAATAGTACAGTCCGTTGTTATTCTTTTGATAAACACAGATCACTGAATTTTACAGTTCAAAATACTGAACAACTATAGCAGTAGTATCTCATTTACTACCAGAATTGCAGACCCTGACCTTTGTCTCCCAGTCATTTTGTTCACAGTATGATAAACGTGAATATAAGTGGAAAAAAGGTGAAAATTGACCGCATACAAGCAATCTGCCATCCCCAATTGTGAAATAAATGTAATGTTAACTGCTATAAGGCTAAGACACAACAAGGGTCCGCAGTTCAGTGGGTGAGTGGTAACTCTCTTGCTTTCTGTCGTGTGTCTACACCCCAGTTTGAGTAGCAGATATTTATGAACTCCAAAACTAACTGTCCTGTAGGATTCTTAATGAGTGTTTAAAAGCTGAAATGGAGTTAAACTTCACTAGAATTAAATTTACAAGCTGATGAGGAGAAATGGGGACGCAGCATCAGTAGTTGTCACTGTCGTAGACTATGTAATCCTAATTTTGCACTTATTTTTCTTTTGGTTTAAGGATTATTCTGGATATGTCTGATCATCTGTTAAATATTTAAAATTCTATATATAAAATTTGTTGCGTTTTTTTAAAATGTGTGATTGTCCTGAAATGTTACCAATAACACATATGCATGTTACAAAATCGAAACGTTTTGTTTTCAGAATTAAAACTGTCATGTGAATTTACATATTTAAAAATGGCAGGATACCATAGCTACACAATCCTGCTTGACTGATGCCGGTAACTTAAAAAAGAAGCTTTAAGCTAAACAATCTGTAGTTAAAAAGTCGATTTTATGCCAAATATCTGTCTGATTGTATGTTTGCAGCTGCGGAGAAGGGTCCAACTGGAAAAAAAAAAGAAAAAAGAAAATTCAGTTGTAGGCTGACCTGTTGGTGCTGGTTACTGTTCTGTGTTGTTTGGCTCTCCATTTAACTAGCTACAGCCCTGCCTGGCCTTGGACCTGTAGTCAGGATAATTAGCTGGGTGACCTTGTCTCTGCTACAAGGTTGCTATAAGACCTTCAACAAAGTCACACTGACTTCTCTAAACTTAAGGTTTCGGTTGGGATTTTTTGAGGATGGGGATAATGATTTTTATTTCCTTTGGAAAGCACTTAACACTGTAGTGTGCATCAAATATAGCTGAAAACTAGAAATAAGCTGCTCTGGAACTTCTTCAGCAAACCTGGGAAACATTGAGATTTTATGCAGAATGAATATGTTTTTATATTAATACTTACCTTTGTTCTTATGCTCAGATTTCTCTATCCATACCGGAAGTCTTATTGGAGGGAGCATTTTCACATCAACCTGGTTATTTGAGAATTCATACTAAATTCATGGTTCATCCCTGTGAGATTCCTGTGAAATATCTTAGTATGTTCAGTAGAAATACTTAACTCTGTGCTTGTCATCAGTCATGAATTATTCTAGACACAAGGATTGAAGATATATCCCACATAACTACTTTGGTGAAACACAAATTCAAAACCCTGTTCTTCTAAAGGGCACCTTCATGATTTCTGTTTTATTAAAATGGGGTTGGATTTGCATCACCAAAGAATTTAGTTATTCCTGTCTTATAAAGCCAACAGAGGAATATTTGAGACAGTATTCAGAGCTTTCCCTTGGGTTACCAAGGCATGGCTATATATTGAAATTCATATAAATCCAAATGCAGCAGTGATGGTGGGTTTGGAGAAGTTGGCGATGTTTGGTTATGAAATAAAAAAATTACAGGAATGTTGATGTCAAGGCTACTGGGCAATTTTTCTGCTGACTTCTCTCCATTTCCTTTGAGAGAGATACATATAAACAGGAATAACAAAACAGAAATGCATGCACCCCCTATACAGATCATTCACATATGTGACTGAGCTGACAAAGACTTATTGAAAAAAAGTTTGTATTTTGTTATTTCTTCTATTGTTGCTGTTACTATCCATCTGTCTACACTATCTACACTGCTCTGCCATTGCATATGATACTACTAATAATTTGTAAGTTTTAGTCTATGCTTTATGCAAACATAAAACTTTAAAGCACCTTTTTTTTTTTTTTAAACAAAACGGTTTAGTATTGTTTGCTTTTCTGTCATTCATTGGTAGGACAAGGTTGCAGTTCTTACATAAATCTGAGGCTTCACTTATACATTGCTTTTCACTATTCTATAGTCAGTATTCCTGCTAACTGCTGTAGAGAAAGCAACATGCAGTATATTCTGTGGGGAAAGTCATAAATATGTCTGTATGTATGTAAATACAATTCAGTAATTATTGTAATTTGGGGCTAAGTACTGCGAGTGGTTCTACATGTATGCTGGGGAAAGAGAAAGGAAAAGGAAAACCTGAATGGACTAATTACAGAATTTTCTGTGTTGCTTCCATGGCAAAATTGGCTGGAACTAAGACACAGGAAAATTAATTGTTATTGAGGTGAGCAATAGATGAATGTAGTTGCTCTTACCCTGATCATTAGCTGTGGTTAAGGAACAGTTTTCTGAAAGATTGACAGTAATATTTGATAACACAAAAATAAAGACCTTTTGTGTTAAAATCAAGGGCAGTATGGCCAGTGAAGTTTCCGAGAGCAGGGTCTATAATTAAAAGTGCCTGTATTTTATAGGCAGACACCACTTGTGTAGTAAATAAAAAAAAAGAAACAAAACACAACCTACAGTTCTTTTAGTCTAAAATATCATCTGCTTGTACTAGATATGGACATAAACTGGACATTTAAATGGATGGAGAAATTCCATAGTATAATGTATGGACCACAAGTTGGTGAGCTTTATTAAAATAATCTTACGTGATACATTAACAGCCAGATTGGTGATCAGTATTTGAATATTGTGTATGTTGCTGACATGAAATGTGACTTTATTCTGAAGTACCACATTGTGTTACTCCATGTCTTACAATAATGATAGAATAGAATAAAATCACATAATATTTAGTACAGTAATGTAGAAGATACAAAGAAGTTTGAAATAATTTTTAATAACCAAGAAGATTATTTTCCCGTAAGCTTGGAAGCACTCAGAGATAATACAAAAGAAAAAAATATTTGGTTCCCACAGAAGCACGAGAGCTTCATTTTCAGAGTTACTGAATATAGTAATTCAGAGCTGGAATAGTTTGGGAGTCACTAATCATGTTTGGTGTGTTTGAAAATCAAGCTTGTGAGTTTTTTTACAAACACGTCAAAAAGGATTCTGTTTTAAAGACCAAATGCCCGATTTTATAAGAACATTTCAGCATTTTTTGCATCAGAAATTGCACACCTATACAATTACCTATCTGTTTCTGGGCATTTATATATTCCCCATAACTACAGTAATTTTGCTTGTGTGCACAAGCATAGCTTTAGCTGATGTATTATAAAAGCTATTGGTCTTGTGAAAGTTGTGAACCCAAAAAATGAGCATTGAGATCTTAAATCATTAAAAACTACAGTCTCATAATAAGGCCATAACAAGAAATGGTATCCTTGTAAACAGTGACTGCACTATTCTTCAGATTTTTATTGTTAATAACTGCCTGTAAGAATATTACATTCCTTCAAGGTATGCTTTCTCTAGAAAGCTGTTCTACAGTTTTGTAATAAAGTAATAAGTCATGTCAGGGAGAGCTTTAGTAGGCTCTCAGTGTACACCTTGAGTGTGTTCTGAGGCATGAAGCCAAGTGCCATTAATTATTTGAGACGTGTGCTGGTAACTTACTATTCTTATACAGAAAATCACTCTGACTGTCCTGGTTTCGGCTGGGATAGAGTTAATGTTCTTTCTAGTAGCTGGTACAGTGCTGTGTGTTGGATTTAGGATGAGAACAATGTTGATAACACACCCATGTTTTAGTTGTTGCTAAGTAGTGCTTACACTAGTCAAGGACTTTTCAGCTTCCCATGCTCTACTGACTGAGAAGGCTGGAGGTGCACAAGAAGCTGGAGGGGGCACAGCCAGGACAGCTGACCCCAACTGGCCACAGGGATATTCCATACCATGTGACGTCATGCCAGCCAACAAACATCATTACAACAACTAGCAGGCTGGCAGTTTTGGTACTTGTGAAAAGTTGAAACCTCAGAGCTTCAGAAAAATTGCTTCCAAAAAAAAGCACCTGCAAAACAAATGAAATAATTGCTATCATAGGAATTAATTAACCCAGACTGGCAGATTCATTTGTTACGGACAGAGAAAACTGCATCTGCAGATTCAAATGGTCTGTTCTTGCACACGGAATAGAGAAATCCATGATGAACTACCTAACATATATACAGAGTTGAAAACAGAACGGTTTCTCATACTAGGAGGAGGAAGACAGAAGGAAAAATGGGGAGAAGGATAAGACAGAAATATTAGTTTATAGTATCAGTAGAAGGGACAGAGAGGAAGGATCACATGTATATGATAGCATTTGATAAAGGATATCAGAAGATTGACAAACTGCTCTTTATATATCAAAAAATGTTGTACATATATCTAGTAAGAAAGCACTTTAAATTTTGTACATATATCTGGTAGGAAGCACTTTGAATCTTTCTAATGGTAGGAGGTGTTTTTCTAGCATTTCGTTATTATCCTCAGATCAGGAGATGATGATTTTATAACTGTTATCACCACTCTGAGAGCGCTCTTTTTTAACATTTCGATAGAGAAAAATCTTTTTGGAAACCAACACCGCATTGGCCTCTACCTGAACGTATTTATGATACTGAGGAAAACCTTACAAACAATATAACAGATGCTTACTTGAACTAGACAACAAAGCTATCCATGCAACTCTGAATTGGGAGATCCATCTTTTTACAATTATTGTCACAATAGAAGGAAAAAAAAGAAGAAAAAGGGGAGGCCATAGCTTAAATGGGCTTAAATTCAGCCCCTACGCTAGCACCGGCATTGCAGAGCAATCGTCTGCTGTGGGTTTGCATTCGTTGTGATCATGAAAGATACACAAATGAGCACCTCCTTATAGAAATGCTGCTTTCACCTTTATGATACAGAGATAGATAATGTGCAAAAGGAATTAGCCACAAATTCGATCTGATATCTGCAGACCATTTTTCCCTCTTGCAGAAAGAAATATTTGATACAGTCTAATGCCTGTTTGCAGTGTCTTCTGATGAAGTAGGAATCCTCAACTGTACATAAGAGTGTAAATGTTTCTGTGAAGACAGAAGCCTCCATGGCCTTCCAAGTTGGACACTAATTCCTCTTAGAATCATAGAATCATTAAGGTTGGAAAAGACCTCTAAGATCATCAAGTCCAACCGTCAACCCAACACCACCATGCCCACTAAACCATGTCCCTAAGCGCCGCATCTACACGTCTTTTAAATACTTCCAGGGATGGGGACTCAACCACTTCCCTGGGCAGCCTGTTCCAATGTTTAACCACTCTTTCAGTAAAGAAATTTTTCCTCA
>NW_008824791.1:3703381-3712497 GCF_000699105.1 Pygoscelis adeliae
GGATAACTGGTCTGCCTGTTAAAGACTGAGGCAAAGAAGGCATTAAGTACCTCAGCCTTTTCCTCATCCTCAGTGACAATGTTCCCCCCCTGCATCCAATAAAGGATGGAGATTCTCCTTGGCTCTCTTCTTGTCATTAATATATTTGTAAAAACTTTTTTTGTTGTCTTTAACGACAGCAGCCAGATTGCGTTCTAGCTGGGTTTTTGCACGACCTAACAAGATCCCTCTTGAAACGATATGGAGAAAATCCAGTAAACGCAGGTTCTTTCTGCAGTTATAATAAATAATATTTCTAACTGCTGTTTTTCAGACCTCTCTTTTGTAACATTCACTATAGTGTTGAGAAACTTATCACACTCCTGCCTTATCCCTCCCCCCAAAATGGCCTTCCAGCTACACCTGTAGCCTAACCACTGTTTCAACTTTCCGTTACGAAAAGCAATTTGATATGCTGAACAGCTCCCAGCAATGTTAAATAAACTACTCCCTGTGTGCATTATGATATGGTGTCCTTGGTCTAATGGATTTTCTTGATTTCCATATTGCTTTTGTCTGAGGACTACAGCAGCAACAGTTTCCTTCTTCTATTTTTGGAAGTGGTAAAGAAACCTACAGAACTATCTGTTCTCTTCAAAAATGGAAGGAGAGATGTGACACTGCAACATGCATCACATGGGAGTAGACATGCTCCACTCACTTTACAGTGCACAAATTCTTCCATTTGGCCTTGGCTTGTGCATCTACAGTGAACTAAACATGTTAAATAGAAGTTATTAAAGTTTACCGGGAGATTCAAGCATTGTCTCCACTATTCTGACATGTGCCAGTGAGCTTTTCTGACTAGTGCTGGCTACTGAAGTACGCTCCTCCTTTATGGCCCTTTGTGTGACAAGTTCCCAAATAAGCCAGGGCAGCTGAGTAGAGGAATACTTCTTCTACCCTAGAGATACCCTGCGGCGAAGATGCTGGGGTGTTGATTATTACAGCTGATCATCTAGTATTTCAGTTTTCAGGATTTGCATAGGTGCAGAATGCTCCTTGGCATTGACATTGTTCCAGGTCACTCGGATACCAGCTTTTTACTGGACAGGACTGAAGGAATGAAGAAAGCATTTTCTTAAAAATAAAGCTTTGCAATAACAGAACAATGATGAAAAAGTAATAAAATACATTATTAAGATTATGCTTTAAAATGAAGAGTTTTTACAGCTGCTGTGGCCAGATTGTGGGACTCGATGAGTAACTTCTGCCATTTACTCCAGCACTGCATAGCCCTGAAGTGTTCTCAGGGTTGCATTTCTCCTGCTTTTCTAGTTAAACGCGGTTACTGGAGATGCTGGCAATGGCTGCTTGGAGATGCAGTGATCTTTTTCTTCCATTCTTTTCCTGCAGACCTTCCTGATCCCAGGAGTACGCACTAGTACATTGCAGGAAATAACTCGCCTTCTTTTTCACTGCTGTCACATTTCTTGATCGCCATTTTTATTGTGTGCCTTCAATAGCCTGAATGATTTCTTTTGTTCACTATCTTCCTAAAACACAGTGGTCTTCCTTTAAAAATTTTGCAGTGTAGAAAATAGTATTTATACCATCTCCTTTAAAGATTCATGAAGTCTGTCTAATTCTGGATTTTCTATGGGGTCTATCCGTAAAATATCAACAGAAATAAAGACTAATTTGGGCATGGAGCAGTGCATTTGAGTATGTGTAGTTCCCACCCCAAAGAATTTATTAGATTTCAGGGATCCCCACAACAGAATCAGCAGCACAAAGCAGCGAAAAATAGTTGCTTGCCTCTTCAGGGAGGTGCATCCTGTTGTTTCTGTCTCTCTTCTTCCATCACTAATGAAGTACCCCAGTCTTCCAGCCATTTTTGTCACTTGCCATTTCTGTGAGACATCTTGACTTTTTGTTCTTCCCAATTCCACAAATATAACCGTAGCATATTTTTATTCTGTGGCTAATAACAGCCTGCCTATGTATTATTGGTGCTTTGCACATCTTTGACACAACTTCAAAACCAAGTGTGCCAGGTGAGGACCTTCCAGCATCAGAAACTGCTGACAGAGATCAGCAACAGCTATGGAAACTAGGGGCTGCATTCTGCCTTTACCACCTTTACCAATTAACAGGAGGTCTTTATGGCCACGTACAGTACATTTACAGTACATTTAGGTTTTCATTGCATGGAGGAATCAGAGATCATTGCAAGTTTGCAAAGGTCATGTGTGGTTTTTTTAATGCTGGTTCCTTGTGATAATGCCAGTAATGCAGTGCTGCAGTAATGTGGTAGTGCAGTCTCTGTGCTGTTAAAAACTGGAGTCTTCCCATTCTAACAGCTTCTGCTTTTTACCTAGGCAGCCTTTTTATTGATTCAGATGCCAGAAACAAATATGCTTCTCTCAGACCACTGGCACATCTTCACTAGTCCAAGCATAATCACTAATTTCTTCCAGACATATCTAAGTGGCATGAAAGCTGCTTTTCTTTTGATTTTAGCCTGAGTTTGTTTTTCACTGTTGGAGCTTATATAGGCATACATAAAAGAACCTAACAAAATTAAACTCATACATAAAAGTAAAGTCATCTCTGGGTCCCCCTTTAGGAAGGTGTGTCCTGAGCTAAACACACACACACAATAAGTTGCAGTAAGTTGCAATATAGCAACTTTCTCTAAAAAATTAACTGTATTGACTCATCAGTACAGTTTATAAAATGTGTTTAAGGGGTAATTTTAAAAGGTTGCAGGCTCTCTGTAAAGCAGTATAGCCTGTATTCTGAATAGCTTTTATTTTTATGTATATGGTCTTGAGCTGTAGTTTCAATGCTTGATATTTCCAGTCAAATGAGCCTCTTTTCAGCTGCTTATAATTTTGCCAATTTTTTATTCATTCATGCTGAAACATTCTTACCCGCCTCTACCTGTTGTAGCAGTAAATTTCATTTACTGTATTAGTTTCGGAAAAAATAATTCAGCTAATTCTAAGAATTAAGTGAAAAACAAAGTTTTATCAGTATTGAAAACATTTTCCGTCTCTTTCTTTGAGTAGTACCTATGCATTTAGAATCATATTCTTAAATTCTAGTCTATACGAAAGTGTTTAGGATGCTCTTTTTATTTTTTTGAAAATACAAAAATGAGTCCTTAGTCAAGATTTTTTAAAGAAGAGGTTGACAATATAGAATATGCACCTACACGAAAAATCTGTAAATAAGGTGACAAATACAATGGGTAGGCAACCTGTGAAAGTATCATCCTGCTTGTGATTAACAAAGAAAAGAGCACCAGTTATATGTATTATTCCTACACTGTCACTTGTCTCCGTCTTGCCGGTAAGTTAAGGGGAAGCCAGAATATGGAGAGACAGTCTTCCTCCAAGATCTTTGAAAATCCTTCCATTACTAGGCAATGATAGTCTCCAGCAGCAATATGAAAAGCAGCTTAAGTCACCGAGTAATTATTGCTCTGTATGCGAAAAGCGAAGTTTAATAAGATCGTTTGTTTTCACACTGCAAAAGCTATTTGAGTCACCTCACTGGCAAACAAGGTGTTTCTCTTTTTTGTTATCAGAAGTCTTTAGCTGCCAACTTAAAAGTCTTTGAGAAGTAGCTGACAGCACCTTAAGAAGTGCAGAATAGCATTCACCTGTGCTGCGTAGTACAGAACCCAGCTCTTTGATGAGCTATTGAATTGTATCTAGTATGACAGGCAGTGATAAAATTAATATCATTGACTGCTCTCCTTGTCCGTGTGACTTTTTTGGATAAACCACAGATCCTTTAAAAACATGGTATGTGACCTGAATCATTGCTCAAGTTATTGTATTGCAACTAATGTTTTATACAGAGAAAAACCGCATTGATGTGAACTGAAAATACTCTGATATATACCAGTTATCTCTTTTGTAATTTCTTCTAATCTTTTTAATAAACAAACTCAATAGAATATTGAAATATGGGAATTACAGAAAAGAAGTCACTGGCGAAAAAGAAGAATTATCACAAAGAGAAAGAACAATTAATTTCATTTACCTATCTTCATTATGTGGTTACATTTGAGGAAACAGCCTTATACCTGCCTCTTTTTCTTTCCTCTCCCTTTTCCTCCTGAAAAGTTGGGTCATTCTGTCACTAAGTTTCCTAGGGTTGTCTGTTGTCCCCTCCTTAACCATCTGTAGGAACTGAACCAAACTAGAGCCTTGCTTTCTTGATACATGATGTCTTTTATTCTTGTGGTTTCAACTAACCAGCACATTCCATAATTTATAATCTATCATGGCTGGTCTTCCTCCAATGGGTTCTTCATGATGTCTCATGTTTCTAGCAACTCCTCCTGCATAGTCTCACTATCAGTTTGAACGTGACCCAAAGTGAATCCCCTCTCTTTTCTCACAGACCGTTCATGACCTGAATAAACAAGGATCATGTGAAGAAAGAAAAGACATGAGATTACTTAATCATATAGTACTCACATTGAAAGATTGTCATCATAGCTTCATTGCCCTAGTTCTGTAATGTCCTTATCTTGACTTTGTGATCATATTCTGCCTTTTGTAATATACCATGTGCATCTTTTGTTACATTCTTTTCTCTTGTTCTTTTCTATATACGTCTTTGTTCTTTTCTATATACTTTTACTAAAATATAAATTGGTTAAAATAATATTATAGTTTCTTGTTTCTGCACAGTGGTAGAATAGAACAGGCCTTATTGGATTGCCCTTTTTATAAAGTGATCAGATATCAGAGGGGTAAGAGGACTTTAAAATTGGAATAATTGACAGAATATAATAATTATGAAAGATGTCAGTCTCATAGTGCATTAGGGGGTTTCAGTAAGCAATTTAAAAAAATGTATGAGGTGGAAAAGCATAGCAAATTATGTGTTTCAGAAAGATTAAAACACCTCTTCCACAGCTACTGGTGGTTACCATTCATTGTAAATGACAACAGAGTTTTCTCTATTTTAATTTGATTGATGAGTTCTCAGCAAGCTATAAAAATCCCATTTTCATGAGAAATGTCTTCCTACACACAGACCAACAAGTGTCAGACATACATAAAAGTTGCTCCTAAATTTGCTTTGGACTCCCCTTACTTCAACTAACTTGTTAACAGTCCATTCAGGTGTTGCAAAACTGAAACTGAAAACTGGAATCAGCTTCTTTCTTTCACAATGACATGCTCCCACAGAACAGTGAAAATGCCCCTTTTTTTAAAAGCAACAAGGTTTATGACCACGATGATATGCACCACCACGTTTGCATTTTTCAGATTTCATGCCTATACATCATACCCCCGCCAGGCTGGGGAAGAACTTAATGGCCGTAACAGTCTCAAGCAGTAAAGACTGTTCTGCAAGAAAGCCCGCAACTGCATTTTGTAGTAATCAACCCATGACCTTATTTACTGGACTGAGCAGTTCAAAAGCTCCTTAAAAATGCTGTCCCATCCAGCACAAGATGAAGCCCTCGCTCCTCACTGCCTGAATAATGCCGCGAGACCAGGCTCTGTGCCCGCTAGCCTACACACAGGTCAGCCTTCATCTGCCTTCCCCGGGATTTGGAAATGTGGCCGGTTTCCCAGATGGATCTCAGTGAAGTATGGCTTTCCCTGCACTCGCTATAATATATATCCAGCTATTGGTTTAGATTGTTGGGGCACCAGGGGGGCCGGCACCTCCCTGAGGGGCCAGTAGTGGCGGGGGCTCCCCGGGGGTGGCCAGGCAGGGCCTGGCAAACAGGGCCTGTGCCACCACCTTAGGCCTTTGGTGGTGGGCCAGGCCATGGCTGTGAGGCCCTGCCCGGCCACCCGCAGCCAGGGAGCAGGGCAGGCCGGGGGACAGCCAGGGGCAGCCCCAGCATCGGGCACACACCCCTGGGGATGGGGACAGGTGGAGGCAGATGTTGGTCCGCGGGTGGGCCGAGCTCGGCAGGGCCCATGGCCAGGCAGGGCAGGGCTGTGCCACGGCAGACCTGTAGCCCAGGCAGGGACCAAGCCCTCAACCAAAAGCAACTCCCACAGGCAGGGGTCGGCCTCACGACCACTCTGTCAGGGAGCCTTTCCCCATGGCACCAGCGGGATGGGGCCGCCCTCAGCTGCACTGCCTCTGAGCTGGCCCTGAGCCCCCACAGACAAAGCCCTGGCAGGGGGATGAGCTCTCGGCCGTTAGGGATGGTAACGGACATAGACATGGTAACGACGGTGCAGCCATGCACAGGGAAGGGCGGCTTCCCACAGCACCTTGCACCACACGCATACCATCCCGTTTGGAACAGCTAGGATCGTATCTCATTTTAGGCAGCACGTGCACAATGCACCTCTAAAGTTTTTCCAGTCTGCTTCAGTACCTCTGAAATAACATCAACAGTGCTAAACTGTTTTGCAGCTGCTTGATAAATGCCTTCTCCCACTCTCTGCCCAGGCTGGGAGGCTAGCAAGCTACAAATCACTTTCTTTAAGAGTTCAACAGAGCTTTGTGTAGCGTTAATTTCTCTTCATATGCATCTATGTATTATACAAACAAAACTAAATGCCATATATTAAACATTAAATAAGGAAGATTATATTAATTACAAAGTTTCTATAGTTTAAAAACCTCATAGCAAATCCTGACAAAGCTGTGGTAAAGCACATTTATAGATGTGTTATCTTTTATGAAGCTAATTAAATTATTAGTGCTTCTCTGCATGATCCCTGGTATTTCATTGGAGAAAACTTTACTGTGTTTGAATTGTTCATTCAGATACTCTGCTAATTACTTAACCATTAAGCAATATATTATCTTCCCCCAGGCTTTACAAAAGCCAAATCTCATACAGTTCCTATAATTAGTAACTCACAAAGTCACTTCTGTTAGATAACGTTAGGGAAAATAAGATGCCTCCCAGTGATATGGAAGTTAGAAAAAAATACTCTGTGGTAACAAAGATAAAAACAAACTAGGGTTTTTTTGAATAGTCATCATTAGAAGGTTTTTCAGACAGCAGCTTTTCATAGTTTAAATTTTAGTTTACGCTAACATATCCACAAATAATTTGTGAAAATGATAGATGTAATAACTGTTAGCTGAGTGAAGAAAATTTTATGAGAAACACTTCGAAAATACTGATTTATCAACCCATACAAAACAAAACTTTCTGCATACATAAACATCTGGAACAAACTTTTAACTTACTTGTAATACATTTACATAGGGTACAATTTTGCATGGGAAAGATGGCTTTTTTCCTTCTTCAAATACAAAACCACAACACATTTATAATTAAAAGTTTCTGAGTTTCTGATTTGCCCATCAGGCAGTTTGTGCACTAGGTAATTTTGTGTGGCGGAAACCGCCACAGGGGAATAAACAATAGAAATAATAGGAAGCTAGGCAAAATCTGAGGAACTTGGTTAACATTAAGTATGTAAGCCTATTGATTAATCCCTTTACAGAGTCGTATCCTAATCCTTACTTTAGATAGCATGTGACTTTAGGACTCTAAAGTTGAATACAACATCTAGTGCTTTTGTATGGTTTGATATCACAACCTGCAGTCACACACAGTGATTTACGTGCAGTAATGCAATCCGCAGTCTCATAGCAGAACACTTACAAACCCCAGTTTTACAAAATGCTATGTATAAATCAGAAATTACAATGGAATGCATATACCATTGACTCCTTTGTGCAATTTTCCTGTAAATTTTAATTGGAATTGCTGTGACCTACAGTTGGCTTACAGTGGTCTTACACAGCCTCAAGCTCCATGAAGACACCTAAGGCCAAAGGAACAGAGATACTCTTTTTCTTTTCTTCAGAGGGAGACATATCTCTGAAGTCATAGCAGTTGAGGCATTTCCTAAATGAGCTTTTAAAAACCTGGGTAGTAACACTAGTGCTTGCAAATTTTCTGTGGAAAATGGCAAATTTAGCAATTGTTATTATTAATTGTGCCACTGAAATACAATATTTGTTAGCAGAATCTAAGCTTAGGTATGTACAGCAGCTGAAGTGCTGTATTTCGGACTTGTGCTGCATATTCATTGATTTTGATAGAGCAACAGTTTCTTCTCTTTCACCTTGAATGTTGGCAATCAGCACTGAGTTATCCAGACAGGCGAGTTATCCCAAGCTTGTGATCATTTGGGGATTTTCAGCTTGTGTTATTTTATCTTGTTTATGAAGGGCTGTTTTTTATTTGAAAGTGTACAATAATCATGGTTGTGTGATTCTACCTTTGGACGGGGAGCGGGTTATCAATAGCTTTGTAAACTTACCTATAGAAAGGCTTCCCTGGTGTCTTCCTCTGCCTCAGAATTTGTGGTACATACCTGGCTTAATGGATAAATGTAGTTGTGTTGGCTTCAAAAGAAGTAGAATGATCCACTTATTCATCCATTATTTTTTCCCCCATCTTTTCCATGAGTATATATGTGCTTTCTTTTAAGAGATATACTATATCAAAACCATAATTGCTTTAAATACATTACAGAATACCATTTCAGAATAAAACACTTTTTTAAATTGGAAATGAATCTTCTCCTTGAGTTTTATTTTGGAATAGTGAACTGCTTGAAGTTTAAACAAAATATTTCTCTTGAAAGAGAATGCTGTGTTTCTTTTGATCCAAAGTGGTTTGTCATTTGGGGGACAGAAGGGAAGAAGGAATGATTTCAGAACTGACAGACATGAATTTCAGAAGTAATAAGGATTTTAAAGAGCGCTCATTTTGCTTTGACTGAAACTGTAACCTGGAATTGCCAACTCGTTAATCATAAACTTTGTTGTATCACACCACATGTATGAAAGGTAGCTATTAAAAGCAAGAATTTAATATTCATCCTTTGACAAGCCAGGGCAGGATTTGGGCATGAGAAAAGAAGAAAGGAGCAAGCAAGCATAACACTTCCCCAATTTTACCTTGCCTCCTCTCTTCCTTCCTTCCAGCAAAGCTAAGAGGGGTCAGTGCCTACGGCCTGTATCTACAGTGCTGCCTTCTTCCATGCACCACACCTGCTGTCTTTCCAATCAGTAGAAAATTGCCACTCACTATAATCACAATTGTATCAGACCGGTAGCCTTCTTTCAAAGGGAAAACTCCTGCTGTTCCCACCCTTCTTATCTCTAAC
>NW_008824791.1:3712610-3716486 GCF_000699105.1 Pygoscelis adeliae
CACCACCACCCCCATTCAGTGACAGCAGGGCAGGATTCCTCCTTAATGTCTATTCAGCAAATTCAGAAGAACACACTGGGAGAACTGCTGAAATTGTTGGGTCAAAATTAATCTCTTAAAATGACATTTGAAAAATTGGGGCTTGGATTCTGATAGGCAATCAACTGTTATATTTTTCAGTCCCCTCTTCTCACTGCTTTTCCCTCAGCTACTAATGAAACTGCTTTTATATCAAGCAAGTCCTTTGGAATTGGAAGCAAAACTGATCTGTGTGTATGTTATCTATGAGTTAATACTTTTTAATAACTTAATTGATACGAACTGACAGTGAATCCATAAAATGCATGCTTTTTGGTACTTTTTAAAGAACACCTCATTTTAATATTGTTATTTTGTCTTATTACAAGAGAAGGAAGTACTGCCTGGTTTCTGAAGCAATGTAAAGAAAATAGTCTTGAATATGTCAAAATGAGAAAAAGCCACATGGATCTTCGCAATCGTGTTTATAGCAATCGTTTCCATCTTACTGCTGGAGGTGTCAGAAGGAATATGAGTCTGTACAGTGTATACATGTTTGAGTTGCTCTTTCATTTGCTTCAGTTCTGTTGTCAGATTGGGAAGCCAGAAGACTGTAACTGCAATACACACTGGCATGTGTAAATGTGGTAGCTGGCAGGAGAAAGAAATAAATCTCTGTTTAAACATGTGTGATGAAGTCTGAGGATGGTTTTTAAAGAATATTTCAGAATGCCAACCTGGCAGATTTATGATAAGATTTATTTTAACGAATTGTTTCTGCTTTAAAGGTCAGCAAAAAGGCATGTAAGGTTGTGCTGTGATTAAGACTGGCAGGGACCCCTGCTCCAAGTAACTAGGGGCGTGGTGAGTTCTGACCATCACAACATCCCGCATCCCCAGGGCAGCTGCTATCCAGGTTGTTTCCTGACACAATTAAGAGTAGCCTCAGGCTTGCCATAGTTTGTGCTAGAGAGTATCGGCATCTCCTTCCTACATCTCTGAAGGTGGTTACAGCAGCGCCTCCCAGCCTCTCGTGCCAACAGGGTGCAGAGAACCCAGCTGATGTGGCCCTTGTGTTAGAGGCTTCTCAGGGGACTGTAGGCAAGTCAGACCCATCTATAAATATACAGGGATGTCTTCCTGTCTCATAAAGGCATTGTGAGGGTAAACATATTAAGCATTGCAAGTCTCTGTTACTTAAATAAGGAAGCCATATAAATAGCTTTGGCAGATAAGAAGTGATCTCATTCTTTCTTATTAACAGATAGAACCTACGTAAAACATAGATAATGTGCTTTTGTTTAGTGATATTAGTGAAGTTGTCTAGGTAACAATTTCAAGCAGCAGTGAGGACTGTCTGTAAATTTGGAAGCTGTCTCTTTTAATGATTCCCCATTATATACCAAGAACAGATTATTTTTTTTTTAAGTCCATATACCAAAATAACAACTGTGAAGAATTGTATGATCAAAATAGCATATATATCGAGGTTGGAAAGGAAAGAAGGTGCATTATAACTGCATGGAACAGATTTTACTTATGTCCAAAAACTTGCTTCTATTAATAAAACTTATTTTCTTGTTTTGCAGCTTGCAGGCCTGGATTCTATAAAGCATTTGCTGGAAATGTAAAGTGCTCCAAGTGCCCTCCACACAGTTTGACTTACGTAGAAGCAACTTCTGTCTGTCAGTGTGAGAAAGGTTACTTCAGGGCTGAGAAGGACCCACCAACTATGGCATGTACCCGTAAGTCTGATCAGTACCAGTATATGCAGTTCTCTTCTCCTGTGCCTCATTTATTTGTTTTTGTGTTTTAAAAAAAGGATATCAGTTTGTACATTTTGTGAAGAATCCCATTAAAGATAACAAAAAGATTTTTAAAATCAAAATTCAAACATCATATTTCTATTTAGATATCCCTAAGAATACTGACATGTTTCTTAGTTTGGTGACTTTTTAATTTGTAGTTCTGAGAGATAATACAAAGTGTGTAATCATTGTCATATAGATAACAATGTTGTGTTTTATCTACCAGTATGTATTCTAGGTACATGAAAATATGCTTGTACAAAAACTTTCAAAAAACTGAGGAGTCACGGAAAGAAAAAAACTAGTATAACATACTCTGCTGTCTCCCCAGCTTTAAATGAAAATTATAAGACAAATATCATCCCAACACAATTGAATAAAAGCTAAACTCTAAAAAAAGACAAGAAAATCTTAAAAGGAAGGAAAAAAGATGTATCCAATCAGAAGGAGATATAATTAAACTCTCTTGCATATCATCTTCTTTCAACAGAGAGTTATTCCCTCTTATACAACTGTGATAATGAAAATTCTTTAGAATTTTTGGCAATTTTTAAAATACAACATTTCGTGATTTTTTACTAACCTAAATTTGTCATTAAGACAAAACTGATGCCCAGCAATCTAGGGGCAGAAATTCTGACTGAGAAGAGATTTTTATTACTTTGATCAATGTGCTCATGTCTAGAAACGTAAAGCATAAATTTTCTTTTCACTTAATAAAATATTTCTCATAGATTTTCATATGTGGTTCATTACTCACTGGGATTCATTTATTGATCGTGAAGCAACTATATCTGTTTAATCTCAAAATCGGGAACAAACAGCAGCATTTAAAAATCTGCGGGTGAAATACTATATTTACATATAAACTCCTATTATTTAGTAAAGATGATTAAAATCTGTTTGTAAATTTTCTAAGATACCTAGTTTTCTGTGTAGCATTTTGTTAGTTCTTTTGGTGGAGGATTTGATTCAAGTACATTTTTTGCCACAGTCCTCTTGTTAAGAGAATTCTAAAAATATTAACGTGTTAAATGCATGAAGTATTTTAACAGACTAAGTATACGAAAAGCTTAAGAGATAAAACCATGAAAACAAAATAGTGCTGCAATAACCATCAGTGTATAGTCATAATTTTGGTTTGTTTACACTGCATAAGGCAGCGCCACGTAAAAATAACTGAGCTGACACTAGCAGAATTGAACTACTTCCTGTGCTCATGCTAGTCTCTCTAAATGGCACCGTACTGGGCAAATCAGGAATATACCAGGTGATTTGGAGCTGATTTACAAAGTCATAGGCACTCTATAATCCTGAGGTCATTACGTAGACCAAGACACTGTCCATCCACTAAATGGGAGTGATGGACACCAAAAATGGCATTCCTCAGATCCAAGGCACTTAGCAGAAAGTTGTCTAATCTAACCGTAGGGTTTTCAGATGGGAAGGGTCAATCCAGCCTCCAGCTACTGAAGGGACACAGGGTTCAGAGAGGCACCCCAATCCAACGCACACAATCTGCTGTCAGCTCACTCTGGAGCAAGGCACATAGGCCTACCTTTTTGCACAAAATATGTGAGAGAATAAACAATGTTGTTCCAGACTTCCCGCAGGAAAATGGTGATTACAAATAATTCCACTCAAATGAGTGCCCCAAGCACAGGCCATTAAAAACTTACGCACAGAACTAACACATCCCAGGTGCTCTTGACAGTTTCATACTTAGAAAGATGGTCTCACTCATGCATTATGCAGATGTGGTTCCACATTATTTATAAGTCATTGATTTTTCATCTCCAAAAGACAGTTCTTCTCTGAAAAAATTACTCATACATGGCATTATGTTTCCATAATAATCTTTCAGGGCACAATTTTAAGCCCCGCTACCCATTAGTATGGATAAGGTAGGGAGGAGCATGAGAGGCCTGTGGCATCAGGGAGCAGGTACCTACAACACCCCGGTGCTTTCCCAACAAAAGCGGCGTACTGAGAGCTGCTTTGGCCGAAAACTGTCAGGGAAGTCTTGCTGCCAGACCTCTCCGTTCCTGCT
>NW_008824791.1:3716501-3737010 GCF_000699105.1 Pygoscelis adeliae
TGTCAGCCAAAGCAACTGAGTGAGTGGAGGCAGGGAAGAAATCAACCACAACAGAGGTACCAGTGCCCCATCTCACCCCAGCTTGGGAGAAATAAGAAATAAAGGAGACAGTGAACCACATTCTAGTTTCTGCCTTGCTCTTGGTTCAGTCACCATGCATTGCCTCTCATTCAGCCTAGACTGCAAGGTATCAGTCCTTCATTGACTGTAACAGGAGATGTATTCATCTTATACCTATGATCATGATTATTTCACTAATTGTCAGTTCTGGAAATGACGCCAAGACTCTTGACAGGCAGACTGCGTTCTTATCTTCTTGCACATCATCAGTAATGAAGAGTCTGCAGGCCAAATTATTCCCTAAGTGATATCTTTAGCCCCACTGGTTTCAAATTATGCTCTCAGTTATTAAAATTATGTTTCTGTCATAAATACAACCTTACTGCCTTCGGTGGGTCTGTGCAGATGTAGCTAATTTAAATTTAATAAACAAAGATACAGATATGAGTAGAATTTAGATTGTTCCTTCCAAACTGTCATGCTTTACTGTAATAAAAGGAGTTGAAAAGTTAGGAACAAAATGAGCCAATTTGACTAAATAGAGAGAAAAGGCTGTACAGTAAGAAAATGCCTTTTCTACATAAACACTTTTGGGGCAGATCTGCATTTTTTATGTTCATGTGCAAATTTGTATCTTGACAACATGCGAGACGTAACATAAGAGATTAGAAATTTTTCTTGTGACTTTTTAAATGAGAGTTGTTCTTGAATTAAACACGTGCTGGTTTCAGCTGGGATAGAGTTAATTTTCTTCCTAGTAGCTGGTACAGTGCTGTGTGTTGGATTTAGGATGAGAATAATGTGATAACACACCCATGTTTTAGTTGTTGCTAAGTAATGCTTACACTAGTCAAGGACTTTTCAGCTTCCCATGCTCTACCGACTGAGAAGGCTGGAGGTGCACAAGAAGCTGGGAGGGGGCACAGCCAGGACAGCCGACCCAAACTCGCCACAGGGACATTCCATACCATATGACATCATGCTCAGCATATAAAGCTGGGGGAAGAAGGAGGAAGGGGGGGACATTTGAAGTGATGGCATTTGTCTTCCCAAGTCACCGTTATGCATGATGGAGCCCCGCTTTCCTGGAGATGGCTGAACACCTGCCTGCCCATGGGAAGGAGTGAATGAATTCCTTGTTTTGTTTTGCTTGCACACGCGGCTTTTGCTCTACCTATTAAACCGTTCTTATCTCAACCCACAAGTTTTCTCACTTTTACTCTTGATTCTCTCCCCCATCCCGCTGAGGGGGGAGTGAGCAAGCGGCAGTGCGGTGCTTAGTTGCCGGCTGGGATTAAATCACGACAACACAGAATGAATAGTGGCTTCCTGTTACAAATTCCTTCCTATTCAAACATTTTGAACTAACTGTATTCATGCCTATTTTATTTTGCTTCCTGAAGTCCTGCAAAGCAATATGCCTAAGATAGGTAGATACATCATTCTCTCTCTTTTCATCCCTGTATAGGGTTAGATAGTATTCCTCACTCCAGAATTTTTCCTTAGTACTGGAAAACTTGCATATGCAGCATTATGGAAAATAAGGACCTTGATTTATGAGACTTTGAAATTAAGAGTTTAGCTTCAGACATCCACTTTTTTCAAGATGAGCTTCAAATCTAATTTCATTCATTCTATGAAAGTGCATACTGTATGCTTTTCCAAAATTGTACAGTTCCCATTTTTACTTCATGTAACTGTATTTTGTAAAAGAAGAGTGTGCACTTTGCAGAAAAGCATAATAGAAATCTGATTTTAATAAGAGGAATGAAAATTACGTTAGGATATATTGTTAATCTTTCTCCTAGTCTTTTTTCATTTGATTGGCACTTGTTATCAATCTCTTTCTGCTACTTTTTCTCCTTATTGTATTTCTTTGCCATATGCGAGTACTCTATCAGTGATCTCTCTGCATACACAGTGAGCAACAAATAGCATCATATCTAATCCCCTGTCTGATTACTCTGTACATAAACTCTAACATTTCCCACTATAATGTAATTGGATAAGTTGATCCATCTTTTCAAGGTCAAAGGCAGGCAGGCTTATATTGGGTGTCTCAGTCTGAATGCATCTCTTTTCATGTTATGCTTAAACAATTTTGAACCAAACAAACTTATGCTCTGTTCCATAACCTCTGCCACAAACTGTATCCTCTATTTTTAAGAGTCAACGCTGTATTCCAGCAGCAAAATCAAGCAACATACTTGAAGCCTTTAACTCTACTGCCTCTATTGTTATTTTTATATATATACTTGTTTGCAATTTATCATTACGCTCAGACTTGGAGTATTGGTTTGCAGTCCCTGGCTTCCATTCTTCCTGCCTGCCTCAGAAAAAGAATAAGTGATCTGAAAAGGAAAAAATGTAATACAGCATTCTTGATCAAGTGACACTACTTATCTATGCTACATGTATGTATGTATATAAAAAAGCAATTACGAACTCAAGGGGCACAGCCAGATGTTGATTCTGAGTATTCTCAGAATACGATGTTTAATTTTTGCCCTTCCACTGTAAATTCAGTAGTCAAATAACACACACTTCTAAGTCCAATAGTTGGTAACGGACAGTTCTCACTTAAAAAACAAGGTTTTTTCCAGACAGTCATCACTCTGTAGTGTTTAAAACATTGCATTGCATTGCATTGCCCTCACTAGACTTCTGCAGCATTGGGTTTGCTCCTCCCTCCTTCCATAAAGAGCAAAATGCACTTCACCTTCACAGAGGGAGAGGATACACAAAGCAAGATGGAGGTGCAAAGCACTGCATGAGGCATAAACTCAGCTCAGTTGCTTTTGGAGGGGGCCTGCTTCTCCATAAGACATCAATGCCAGTCTACTCCACAGAGAGTGTAGAAATACTTCTTACATTATAATTTGTAAATGAAGCAAAAGACATGGCTCACACTCGGGCTGTGTTTCATCTAAGAAGCAGAAGAGCTGCGTTTTTTTAATGCTCATCCATCTGAACTGTGTTTTACTCTCTTGCATAAAATCCAAAGTCATGAATTTTGCTGTGAGGAAAGGATCCATCATTTTCACCAATATACTTGTTTTCCTTAAAAATCAATATATGGAAATCCCCGAGAGCTTTGCACACAGATGTCTGCAGAAGGCTTATTGCTGCCAAGTTTTTCCAATGTGTCAAATAATCTTTGTATAATTTATAAATTATAACAAAGCAATCAGGCCACATTCATAAAAGCCCAGTGACACATAATTTAGCTGAATCTGAGGATTAGAATTAATTGTCTCTCTTTGTTCCAAGTTCTAAATCTTAGTAAATGATTCACTGCATGTCATTACAGCTTAATATTTGCATGAAATCACAGTTTAACTGACATAATTTAACAGCAATTAAAAAGCTATTTAATCGTCATGCAAATTGGCATGAGGGGCGTTGAGTATGAAGGGTGTCTGAGATTTTTTTCAGTATTTGCAGGCGGACAGTCATATACTTTCAGACACCCCTAACATAATTGATAATGTTGTCCCTATTCATTGAAATGTGAATATACAATAATTCATGTTTTTTCTTACAATTGAGGATTAAGTCCCAAATCATGAATATAACAACCTTCACTCTCCAGTACAAATAAAAAATAAATTTAAAAAAAAACTGTATTTTATCTACTGTATTGGTTCTTCTACTGATGCCGTCTACATATAGTATAACAAAAATCTGATAGAAAATCAAAATTGACAAAGCCAGGCAAAACGCTCCTATTGCCTGGATTCACATTAATTCCTGTTTTGGCCTGCCAAAGTTGATGAAGTAACATAAGAAAACCTGAGCTATGATGACCCATTGTCATAATAGCTATAGTTTATGTAAGAATAAATTTAAGCCAGTTTTAAAACATTGGCTCCAGTCCTTCGAGCAATTACACACATGCTTAGTTCTAAGTGCATGAGTATTACCAATTATTTCAAGGGGATTACTGATCCGCTTAAAGTTATGCACATATGTAAGTGCGATTAAGGCTCATCCTCCATATTCCTAAAACTCCTCGTTGGTTTTAACAGTGGGAATTTGTTGAGAGCAGTCATTATTTAATTCTCACAGCATGTTTTTAGAGGAAACATAATTACTCCTGTCTTCTGCACATAAATAAGAAGAACTGAAGCTGAAGTAATCTGTGCTAGTTTTAGCTTACTCTGATCTCAGAACTCTTTTCCAGAGCAGCTAGAACCATCAACTTCACAGTAATTTTACAGGAGGTTTAGAGACTTGTAAATCTGAGACACTCTAAGGTTGTAGGAGCTTTTGGACCACATCAGCATCTTCAAGGCTATACCTTGTCTCTGTTTTCCACACCGTTGGAAAATGATATATCAATATAATTAGCCTTTGTTAACAAGTTGCATCTATAAATACTTACATACTACAGTATTTCAGACGCTTTGGTGTTAGATTTATCACAAGGTCACAGTCAAAGACCAGGAAGGAAATACTCAACATAATCCCAGTGACCATAAAACCTGCGAATTACAAAACTAATTTTCATCTGACGGGTTCCAGAAATATCGATTTTCAGTACAAATGAGCCACATACCGTTCAGCTAAATGATTCCTTGATATGCTGAAAAATAACTGGTCTTTACTGTCAGGGGCTTTTTGGCCACTAACTATGAACTCTGCACAGATAGATATACGAATAAATACTCACACATTCAAAATATTTTAAACTTTCTTGTCCACTAAAAAAATGCAAAGCGATGTAACACCTCCAAATATTTTAATTATCAAGTGCTTGAAATCCAGCAGCTAACTCATCATTTACTTTAGGGCAAAAATCATTTTAATGAAAACATAGTCTCAGCTCTTTAAAGTTACAAATAAATGCCAGAAAGAAGAAAGCAACTCAAATGTTCAACTACAGTTCACAGAAAACCTTAACATTTATTAGTTCACATTATCCCTCCCATGCCATACAAACTTTTTTCCCCTTTACAAGCACTCCAGCTTTTATACCCACATTTATGCCACATAAGTAAACAAATAGCATCACTTAAAAATTACAAATGTTGGTGAATAGTGACCTTTTTTCTGCAACTATTACTGCCTCTGTCCTTCATTAAAGTTAGTATTCATTCTCGCTGCTATGTGTAGGTACAACTGTATAGATCTTTACTACTATATAGTTTATTAGTAAAATGTAAGATATAGTAATGTTTTCTGTTAAAGTATGGTCCATTTTAGTTTTCAGGGTCATCTTCACAAATTAAGAACTTGAATAAATGGATCTATTTCAATTGTAGGTGACTATTTCAGAACCACTCATGGGCTGGATTTTCTAAATCAATACATTTTGTTCAGTCAAATAAATAGCTAAAAGTTTGAAAATCGAATCAGCGTATCAGTGCTGTAGTAATTGCGGATCTTAAGGTAAAAAAGAAATAATGGAATTGAATTATTAGGAAAAAGTAGTATGTGTTTTTGTTTTTTTTTTCTGAGATTTGAAATCCTGATTTATATATGAAATGTTGGGAGGAGCTTTGATATTTTGTTTTCCTTCCTAATGCAAAGTTCTGACCATTTATGTGACCATCCTTTGGGCACAAGGTCTTGCCCTCATCCTACAAGTAGTTGAACTGGACTTTACAAGAGTGTTGATCAATACTTTTGTTTCTTTATTTAGTTCTTCTCTCATTGTCTTAATGTTTTTATAAAGGACATTATATTTTAATTATCTAACTCTCTCAGATTTACTGAGCCACTCAATTTGTTGGGTGAAATACATTCTGTGTAAGAATTAGCTGATGTCTTTTGCAAATGTTTCATACAGTCTTTCAGTCTGCTTGAGAGACCCTGAAGTAATGAAAAGCTCACTCGAAGTTTGAACAGTATCTCAATCAAAACTTTATACTTAAGTCTTGCTGGCAGGTTGTATAAATCATGAAAAGCAGCAAAGCAAGCTGAAAGTTTTCAAAGTTCTGCTAACCATTGGCTAAGCAATCCGTGTGCACTGTGATTTTATGTTGAGAGCTGGGAATATAATGCTTATTCAACTCATTCAGCTCAAAAAAACCCGGAGATCGCCAGTTGAGTTTACCACAGTCATCTTATATATATCAAAACCTGGAGTAGAAGGCCTTGCATTTCGCCAAATCTGTGTTTCTTACATAATTTTTATGGGCATATTTTGGGTCTATACACAAATTGCTTTTGAAAACCACGTCTGTAAGTGCTTGGTTGAAATATGTTAAGTGGAAGAAGATTATAATAAGAAATGGAAATAAGATTATTCAGACTTCCTTTAACAGTTTCTGCCTTTCCTTCACCCCTTCACTAATTCCTATCTGAAAAATCATGAGGTGGTAAAGTTCTTCCATCAGACTGTGGAAGCTGATTTATAAAGCCTGAGATGATTTACATGTGATCCTACACAGTAAGTCAGTATAACAGCTTAAAACTTGTTGAGGTGGACATACCTTGACTGTTGTGGGATCCATGGGAAGTGCTCACTCGTGGTTCATCTGGCAGTACACAGAGAGCTTTACTGCCTGCTGGCTAGCTGAGAGCTTTCCTATACTCTGCCTTGCCGCTACTATCTTTGCATCCCTCCCCACAGTCTTCAAGAATTATTTTTTCTCCTGCTTTGCGGACATCCTTTTGGATCTTTAGCTTGCAAGGTTGATGTCTTCACTGTTATACTGATGCTGATGAGGTGCCAGGTGGGAAAGAAAAAACTTGTAAACTGTCTCTCGTGCCTAATGGTCTTGGCCTGTTGCCACTTAACTCTCCCAATGAACAGCATCAAAGAAATCCCTGGTGTCGTGGTTTAACCTCAGTCGGCAACTAAGCACCACGCAGCCGCTCGCTCACTCCCCCCCACCCCCGGTGGGATGGGGGAGAGAATTGGAAAAGCACAAGCGAGAAAAACTCGTGGTTGAGATAAAAACAGTTTAATAATTGAAATAAAATGATGATAATAATAATAATAATATGATGACAATAATAATAATACACAAAACAAGTGATGCACAGTGCAATTGCTCACCACCCGCCGACCAATGCCCAGCCAGTCCCCGAGCAGCGGCCCCCCCCGGCCAGCTTCCCCCAGTTTATGTACTGACCATGACGTCACATGGTATGGAATGTCCCTTTGGCCAGTTTGGCTGTGCCCCCTCCCAGCTTCCTGTGCACCTCCAGCCTTCTCAGTCGGTAGAGCATGGGAAACTAGAAAGTCCTTGGCTAGTGTAAGCACTACCTAGCAACAACTAAAACATGGGTGCCTTATCAATTTTGTTCTCACCCTAAATCCAACACACAGCACTGTACCAGCTACTAGGAAGGAAGTTAACTCTATCCCTGCTGAAACCAGGACACCTGGGGATAAGCAGTGGAGGATAGAAAAAATATCTGGCACTGCAGAACTAGTACAAACAATTTTACCTCTTGTAGTTATTCCAAAGCTGTTATTTATTTATTATTCAATTTAACTCTTATAAAACATTAAAGATTATAAGTATCGGAAAAGCCTACATTACTAGACATAAAATAAGGAAATAAATTTTGTGGTTAAAGCTCTATCCCAGTATTCCACAAGATCAACAGATATTTAGTGCAAATTTGTGTTACCAAGTCTAGGTTTGACATTCCCAAGTCGTTTTTATATTGCCTTAAATTACTTCTGCATTAATTCTAATTTGTTTAGATTATTCAGCTTTATGATCTCACCTATTTATTATTCCTGCTTAATTTTCAAGGATTGTAAGTATTTAGATAATTTTTCATTTTTCCATTGAATTTGTTATTGAAACGTACTTAGCTTCTATTTGCAAATAATTGCCTTAAAACTAAAATATTTTTTCATGTTTTTTTTTTCTCCAAAATAGACAGCTGTCACTTAACAGCCTTTTCCCTCCTTCTCTGCAGGGCCACCTTCTGCTCCGAGGAATGTGATTTTTAACATCAATGAAACAGCTCTCATGTTGGAATGGAGTCCCCCGAGCGATACCGGAGGAAGAAAAGATCTCACTTACAGTGTCATCTGTAAGAAATGTGGGTTGGACGCCAGCCAGTGTGAGATTTGTGGGGGAGGTATCCGTTTCATCCCCAGGCACACAGGTCTCATCAACTCCTCTGTGACAGTGCTTGACTTTGTGTCGCACGTGAACTACACCTTCGAAATAGAAGCCACGAATGGGGTCTCGGAGCTGAGTTTCTCTCCCAAGCAGTTCACAGCTATCACGGTTACCACAGACCAAGATGGTAAGTCCCAGCACTGCATGTCTGTCACTGTGCCCCTGTCATCTATGCACTTATTGGGGGGATCGTTTTGTTTCTTAGAAGTCTGGGTCAGCAAGTTAGGATGTTTTGCAGATTGTTACACGTTTTTAAGTGCTTTTGGTGAGGACTTCCAGCTTCTGGAAGCTGCTGAGGGCATTAAATGTTTTTGGCAGTTGGCCCTTGACTCCAATACACAGGGCACAAAAACGTATCTTCCTGTTTAAAATTAAGTGCAAGCTTTAACTACCCGAGACTAGCTGTAACAGTGGTTCATCAGAACTGGAGTCTGCATCTGGTGGTTTTCCAAGTCCTTCCTTACGATTTCCGTTTTGAAAGAGTAAAACACCCCAGGTTATCTATTGCAATTTCACAATTCAAAGATGAAATGAAAGTGAACTCACTTCCTTTAGTATCCATGTTTCATAGTACTAATACAGCACGCTTCCCTGTAAGATATTTCAACATCTGGATGAGCCATTTCCTTAGGTGAGGTATCATAATAGATTTTTTTGTTCCTTTAATTGTCCACTTTACATTATTGCATTATAGAGCTAAAAGAGCTCTATATTCTTGTTTATTTCTGCAACTTTTTCCTCTTCCATCTCTAGAAATACTTACTATGCCAGGAAACAGCATCACAGGTTACCAACAAAGCCACCTATATAGCAGTGTTGTCTTCTGGCTTGTGTTACTGTAGATGAGAAGGTTATTTCAAAATTATCCCTTGCTGACATTCGTTCCAGAAATGGTTTTCACCTACTGTGCAGTGACATTGCAACTGTAGCTGAAGTGTTTAATGTAGAACAGGAACCAAACTGGCAAAACTACGGTTTTGAGTAGAAGACCTTTGATAATATGAAAGTATTTACTAAAAGTGCTAATGTTCAGAAAGTTCCTATTATGTTCCACTTGTAGAAAGGCCCTGGGTTCTTTCATTGATCAGCCTAGCAAAAATCTGCTTACCTGTGTATCTGGGACAAGTAGTTTTGTTGATGAGTAAGTAATGACTTGTTTGCCTTTGGGCATACAAAAATTAACAGCTTGCTGTGATGATGATGATGATAATGACAATGGTAATACTAATAATATTCATGAAAATGGATTAGAAAAATCATGAAAACTAGTCACTCACCATTCATGTGATGATGGTAACAGAAGAGCTAATTATCTAAGATGCCTAATGATATACGCCTTGCACTGAGAATTGCCTTAAGCTCTTAGGCTATGTATCATGTTGTGAACCTGTATCTCTCTTTTCCGTTCTAATTAAAGGAAAAAAATGTGGTGCCAGAAACTACCCCTATATATACTTATTTTTAGATGTTTTGTTACATGGTGCTAAATGCAAGTCACCAAGCATACACAGGTGGAGGTCACCAGAGATATGGTTTGTTTTTAAACTGACTAACAGCTGTGTGAACACAGCTTGTGATATGTATTTAAGTGGTGGGCTTTTAAAAAATGTCTTGCTGTTGTCTGTTCCTGGTTTAAGGATATAGATTTTCACTGCAGTTTACTCAAAACAGGGAAAAGACCAATGTTTTGATAATTTGTGACACACTGACAGAAAACTCTAGAGTGTAGGCTGCTTGCATTCCCTATAATAATTCTTACATTACTAAAAATGATGTTGGAAGGGCCTCAGAGAATTTAAGACCAGATTTCCAGAATATCTGTCAGTTTATTTGGATATAAAAAGACAGCTTTGAAGGAGAAAGCATTGTAAAAAATGAAATGGAGGCATCTATAAAATGTAGTTATAAAGATAAAACCAATTTTGTAGGCGTACAAACCATGTAGTTGTATAAAATCATAAGCACGGTAACTATATATTTAGAAGTAAAGAGAGAAAGATAATGTCATATGAAATATGGATGAAAATTAATGGAGTTTTAGGTGATGGAATTATTGAGAGGACAATGAACATTTTTTGTGAGTTACTTTTAGTCAGAAATAGGAAGTGTAATGGAGAAAGCTAGAGTATCTAACCTCAGAAAAGGAAGCTGTAGAACTAAAGCTTCAGAACGTTGCAGAGTCTTTATTAATGTTTATAAGTCACATTAAAGTTCTCAGATAAAAGGATTAGTGACCTTTTTATTTTTATTGTTAGCCAGCTATTAGTAAATAATTTATAGTTTTGCTTTTGCCATATTTACCAAAATACTAAATAATTGCCTTTATATTGTGGGTTTCTTTCTAGCTATACCACCAAAGAGTAAACTCACTGTTGCAATCTTTCCTTGTAATCTTACTTATACTGAAATGGACAGTACTTATTGCATGGTGTTGCAGGTTTGTGCACATGTTCATATAAAACAAAGATCCAAGATTATATGCATGACATGACAACAAATCAAAAATATCTTAATGTGTACAAGGACTGCATTACCAAAAGTCCAAACATATTGGTTTAAAACAATTTTTCTCTTTTGATGTGTGTCTAATGTGAAGGATCTAGATCTATAATAAATTATACCTACACAACATATTTATCCCATGCTCATACTACCTTTTTATATGTAATCATGTAATCTTTTCATACATACTGTTTTAATGTTTTTGGTATAGACGTTGCATGAAGTGATAGACCTCTTTATAAATATATAAATTGTTTTCTTCAATGTCATATCTTTGTTAAGAATATAGAACAGTATCTTCAGCTCTTGTAAATCCAGTCCATTCTGTTAGCTGTAATAATTTACAGTAGCTGAGGAGCTAGCATTTTATTTTCTTTGAGCATATTGGGTTTACTTCCCTCTAGTGGCCCTTTCTTTTTGATGGTTTATGTGAAATTAACAGATTCTTCTTTAAACATGCAAAATTATGAGCTTGTTCCTCAGGGTTTTTTCTCTCTTTTTGGAGGAAATATTGCTGTTGGCATTTTGCTGAATAAAGTAATGCAATGAAGAGTGCTGTGGGCATCCACAGAAACTGAAGAATTGTATTCTACAACAGTTAGTGAGCAGAGTAGTCTGAGAGCATCAAAGAGTGAGAATATTTGCTGACAGGAGAATTGAACTAGTTCAAAATTGATTAAGGCTCATCTTTATGCACAGACCTCTATCACAACTAATATTAAAATCTTAACTACCTCCTCATGCAATCACCAGCATCGACAAGATTAAGTACACTGCTCAGCTCTAACAAGGACAAGAAGCAGACTAAAGGAAAGTAACACTTTGAAAAGGCTTTGCAAACTGCATCCCGCAAACCTCTCTGCGGTTTGATGACTAAAGCATTACCAGACCTGATCAAATACTGAAAAAATATTACTAACATTAATGTAAGTAATATAAAAAGAATTTGGTAGCATTCATTGCTTTTTTAGTTATTAATTTTGTACAAATATTTGTAAATTCCATACCCATGTTTTTGGTTTCCCCCTCGGGCTTCATAAGGAAACAAAGTTTCTGTGGTCACATTGTCAGACAGCATAAAGAACTGTGAACCCATTAACCAACATGAGTTTGATAACAGAGAAAAAGATTTCACAGATATTTTGTGCTCTCAACAGAAGCGTGAAAAATGACCACTTACAGTCACCAAGCTGTTGGTTGGGTCTGCAAGTCGAAAAGCAAGGTTCAGCTACATAAGGCTTGCTTACTGGACTAGAGACGCCAGGTGACCGACCACTTAACCTGTCTATTGGCTAGTCAGTAAAGAAAGAATATATATAGTTCCTGTATGACCACAGCACATGCTGTCCCTTGTCCAGCAAGTGTGGCAAACAAGGATGAGGTAGGGATGTGTTAGGAAGTGTAGATGTTGCAGATGGAGAGATGAGGGAAGTGAGCTACATGCTACTCTTGCATAGCTTTGTTTCAAAATGTTTTGAGATATCAAAATAATCCCTACTTTAAATTCAGATAAATGGACAGATAGATAAACAGAACGAGATTCTGCTCAGAAAAGCACTTAAGCAAAGTCCCTGTTCAAGGAAGAACATTAGCACATATTAAGAGCTTTCCCAAATCACTGCCAGAGTAATTTGTAAACAACTGAAAGGTAAAACATGTTTTCAAAAAAGCCTCATCAAAAAATGTTTAACAATGCTGTTGTTCAGAAAAGTGCCTGGATGCCTTTTCTTTATGGGAGAAAGTTTTATACAGCAGTAAATATGCTGAGTATAAAGTAATTGTACTCAATCGACTTTAAATCATTGTGTGAAGCAGCAGAGAACTATATGCTGAATTGTAATTTATGTTTCTCTTATGACTAATGGAAGCAAGAGACTATATATATAGTCTATATATATATATATATAGTCACTATATACCTTTCTTAGCATGCCTTAGAGTCTGCATTGCCTAAAGAACATTCAGAAGTACTTGAGGTTTTTCATACATAATTGAAGTAGTAAATAATGAATAATTAAGCAAAACAGAACTTAAAACAATAGTTCCTATTTCCAAATAATGGTCCACATACACATTCACTCAGTGGGCTTTCATATGTTGTATTACTTGAGAACAGAGGGGGTTTTCAACGTTACACTGTGCAGAGGCGGAGTAGAGTCTGAGTACATGATTATACAGACAGATAGTGGCCTGCTCCGTTTCAGTCCACCATTTCAACTGCATCACTGAGGAGCGGCAGTCCGTAGCTATAGTGTTTCTCTGACTGAGTAGTTTCCTCATTGTCCGGTCTGAATCTCCACCACATCATGTCCCTCCTGTGGGACTCTATGCTGGCAGCCCCCAGCTTACCTTTCGCCTGCAAGTGCCAAAGCAGTGACCTCCCCTAAAATCACTGTCCAGCCATGGGACACTTCGCAGGCATCGTTCCATTCGTGGGCTCCTTCTGCATGTCTTTTCTGCCTTGGTGGAAAGCTTACACTAGAGAAATACTCCTTCTGCCATTGCATCCCAGAAATCTCATTTTCTCCCTCCTCAGTTCTGCAGTTTGTGAATGACTCTGGTCTCTGTGACATCAAAGACCTGCTACCAGTGGACAAAGTTTGAGGCATGAGAGACTTTCACTCTGTCTGGGCACACACCCTATCACTATATTAAAGACCTGTCTAGTTTTGCTTGTGTCTGTCTAGTGTTGGCAGTCTGTGACTAGCTGAGGTTTTCAAGCAGACTCTGAAACTGCAAATCTGGCAGGATTCCTTTGTCTAATACATTTTATTTTATGTGAGCTATTGGCAGGTATATACTAGGTGATAAGATGTTTCCTAATCTGATGGTAAAATCTTGCCAGCATCTGAAAGGGATTGCCTTTCATCTAATTCCTTTTTCAAAATAAATTACGGCCAATTCGTGGCTCCTAGTACAGGTGGCTCCTCAGACATATTTGTAGCCCAGTGTGGATGGTCTGTAGCAACAACAACCTCTTATCACTCTCTTAGAGCTGTGGGAACTGAGGAATGCATGGAAGGATTTCAGTGTCTCTTCCAGGAATAAACATGACCGTATCACCACAAATTAATGGCATATAGCATTATAATAACAATGCAGATGGTGTAAGTTGTTAAGAGCCTCATCTGACTGTCAGAAAAGCATCTCAGTGGTACTACCAGGACAGTTTATCAGGATTAATCCTTCTGGCTGATGACAGTATAGTTTCAGGATGCTCATTGGGGTGGCAGGGGAGTTCCCTGTTCACTCATCCTAAGTTGCTTCCCATAGTAGCATCTGACTTTCACCCTAATCAAAAGTCAACTTTCCTTTTTTTCCCCCCGAGTCTCAAATCTCTACAGATGTGATTGTCCTTTGTAACTTTAAAGTCAAGAAAGCTGCTCTTTTCATAATGACATGATGAAGCCCTTTGAACCATCTTCCAAACTGTTTCTGTTAATGGTTTATAAATCTAAAGGAACAGCTCTTTCTAATCGCTGATTGTTGAAATGGAATAGCAGGTCACATAAAAGGCTGTTATGAAACAGTCACAAAACAACCTCCATCAGACATTGCCAGAGCTCAAGCCACATGAAAGAAAGGTCATGAAATTTTCATAGATGACAATAAATAAGAAATGTATGGCGTTTGTTTACCTGACACCTACAGCTGTATTGATAGTTCAACCAAACCCTGTACTGTCATGGGAGCAGTGCAGAACAGCGCTGCTGGTGCTATTTATGTGACAAGTTTGAAGAGAAATATTAACTCATTGGTTACTGGCTAGGGACACTCTATAAATGTCCATACTGAATGTGATGTGAAGACAGTAAGAGGGATTACTAACAAAAAAAAAAAGTTTGAGATGTGTACTCCCTATTTTAAGTCGCTTCTGAAAAATACATTTAAACAATACATTTTAAAAAGTTATTCAGCATTATGCAATGAGTATTCAGGCCAGTCTGTTAAACTGTATGAATGTATACGCATATTTATGTCAGTGTGTATATAAATTAAGCATTTACAGTTGGAAAGAAAACCACAAGGCAAAAATGCTAAATCTCAATTCTCAGACTTGTTCAACTAACACTCTGTTGAACACTTCAGGTCTGCCAAAATTCAAAGTTCTGAGGCAAGGTCTTTGTGCAGCATAGTTATTACCCACAGATTTTCATCTGCTGGTCACCTCTGTACATTTAGACTTTTTGCTCACGTTTCTTCACACATATGCCTGATTATTACACAGTATTCATAGGTGAAAAATGGCTTTTAAAGCAATCTTGATTTATATCCTGAAGATTTTTTAAATACTTATAAATTTTCTTTAACAAATATGTTCTTTTTCTGCTGGCAGGTATTGATGTTCAGCCATTTCTTTAATGCAGCAAAAGTCAACCTGATTCCTTTTACTTTCCTTTCTCGTTCACCAGTATTATCCATTAAGCTAGTCAGACTATGCATAGCTTTAAGGTATATTTCTCTAAGTTACGCAATACGAGGAGAACAAAATGAGATTCTAGTTTGAAGGAGGAGGGGAAAGAGGTTAATCGATACTGTAAAGTATTTTTCCCATAATATACTTACCAGTGTGGTCTTTCAGCTTTTATAATAGTTTCTTTCATTGTATAGCACACTATTATTTATAACCATTGGCAATTTGTCTGTGACATGCATTTTCAGCAAGTTTCTGATTTAAGTTGTAGTCGCTAAAATACTACATCCAAATGCTGCAACAATTGTATATTTAATAATAATAGTTTATTTCAATTTGTAAAAGGGACATTTGTGGAGAAAAACATAAAATAATCATTACAAATAAATCGGTAGGCATACAGCACTGGGATAAGAAATATGCCTTTATTTCGTTTGTTCCTATTGTAGTCAGTAGCTGCGAAGGACATTCAGCACATGATGAATGAGATGTTCATTCATCAACTTTGGTGATTTTAAACAAGAATGTCAAATAAGCTTATTGGTGCTATCTGCACATCACTCAGCTAAGAACCATGTTAGGATAATCAAGCACATTTCAGTTAGCTGGAACCTCTCACAATGAATGATATATAGTTACAAGAATCATTACTGAGCATTCTAGTCAAGGTAGGGTGCAAGATATTTTGGATATAAACTGGTGACTTAAGTAATTAGAAACTTCTGCCACAAATGTTAACTGACCGACTTACGAAATTCTTCAGAGTTAGATTAGGAACCTTCTGTTTTCAAAATTTACCTAAACATTTCTGAAAGCTATTTCATTTAAAAAAAACCCAAAAACCCCCAAAAAACCCAAAAACCAACCACAACTATGGTGTTCCCAGTATATGACAAGTGAAATGAAGACTTCTGTTGCATTCTTGGCAGGAGGACTGATTTTGGTCAAGGGTAGTAAAGGAAGACATTCATCACGGCTAGTCAATCTGAAACAAATTGTGTTTGTAGGTGTCATGACTTTCACGCAAACCTTTAGGGAGCATGTTCAAAATGAAGGACATGGTAAATTACAAACCAATTCTGCTGATGTTTGCTTTAAAGCAATTATGTCGGTAGCAGGTTGCTCCGATTCATTTGCTTCTTAAAATGTAGTTTCTTCATTACACTCAACAACCCTTCTCCTTCCACTTCTGTGACTCTTCCATATGCATTTGCCTTAGGCTCACAGATTGGAAATAGTTTTCATTTATATACAATAATGGCATTAAGTTGTGCACATTGGAATAAGGTTGAGAGCAGACTCAAAATTACATAGTTTCTAAAGCTTCAGAAATGTATTTATTTTACAGTTCTGTTAGCTTCAAGATAATATTTCTAATAACATGCTTTTACCTTTTTCTGCCCAGACTAACAATGAGAGACGTCTGTTTACTATCTTCATATCTGTGTTACATATTTAAATGTTTTCCCACTGTGGTAAAATTTATACTGGGTCTCCAATGCACAAATAATAAAGATTGCTCCTCTGAAAAGATTATACTAGCCAGGATATGCACACTTAATATTTAGTTTAGGAGAAGGAAGAGGAATGTGAATAAAAGAATTTATATTACAAAAAATAAACTTTAAAAAAACATTACATTTAGTAAATTTTTAAAAAACTTATTCAGCAAATTTAACCAATTTGATCACCATATTTCTTTCTTGGAATAACAATGTCATCTTGTACGCTAAACTAGTCAGTATTTGAAACTGAAATTTTAAAGCAAATATTTACAAGAAATCTCTAATTGCAAAATTAGGTCTAATGTCCCAAAGCTGTTTCACTGGAAGTCAGTTACAGATGTCCCAATGGATAAAAAGCAAGGGAGGCCTGGCTCAGCTAAGCTTTCCTGAACACTCCCATTGTCTCCTTTACTCTTTCTGAGTTCTTTTGCCTTCATTCACAGTACTCAGATAACTAGTCACAACTTTTCTGCTGAAGTTAATGGCAAACCCTATAAATTGCTCCAGTGTTAATTAAATCTCATTCTTCATTGAATTAATCTACATTTGCAAGAATTTTCTTTGTGCTTATTCTGTCTGAATATAAAGTAATATTTTTAAACTTGTCTTTTCCATATCTTTTTAATAATACATGCAGCAGCTTCTAAATCATGTGCTTGATCTATAATTGTATTGAAGTGTTTAGAGATTAATGTGCATTATCTAAGTGACTCATAAATTCTAACTTGTTATGCATTGCAAACAGCTGATGTATGATCCCGTAAGTTACTGACAAGTTGTTCAGCCAGTTTCTAATACTGTATTTTACAGTTTAGAAATAAATTCTCATTTTATTATATTAACTCAAACCTGTCTGGAAAACAAATTGTCTGATTCCAATGACTGGTTCATATATACATAATATTAAGCTATAAACTCTGTTTTTCAAAATTAGATTGTTCTCCTAAAATTATCTAACAATTCTTTTTATCCTGTAATTGAAGATCAATGAGGACTAAAACCAAATTTTTTTACAGGGTAGGGTAATGGAGTAATGGGATTCAGGAAATTCAGTCTATAGTTTGAGGATGATGGGCTACGGTCTGCCAACAATAGAGCAGATAGGAGTCTGCCTTCTTCCCTCAACTCGTACATTTTTCTGTCAAGCTAGAAATGTCATTTACTAATTAGACATGAGGTGAATTTTTGATATCTCATTGCCATATATTCACAGATATGATTTATTCTAATAAAGAGAAAATATTTTAACTGATATTTAGCATCCCTCTGTGACAATTTACAGAAAGGATTGATTTCAGTTTATAAATAATGCGACTCTGACTAGAATATGAAATCTTTGGAGAGGAAATAGAGAAAATCACATTTTTCTAATGTGGTTTAAATACTGTTTAAAAATGCTTGCTTGTATTTGGAAGTGAATTTTGTGTGGTCAAAGAAGCAAATTGACAGCATGGAAGATTAAAGTCTGTACCTTTTCAGAGAACAGGTCTGACTGCGGAGCTGTATTAACTTAGTTCCCTGGTGTGTATTATTTTGGTGCTGGGAGATTATCTTTAGGAGAAGAGCATAGTTTTATCTGCGTTTATCTCCCTGACCTTTTCCTGAAACAATCAGGTTCGATGGTGCCAGTTTCAATGGTAACTTTTGTTACATGCAACATACTGTAATACTGAAAAAGTGATTAATGTCAGATGAACAAAGGGATGTTTGCGAGATCTTTGAAGCTAAATTTCACTGTGAATAGTTTCTCATGTTGCAACCCATAGGAGCTGATGTAAAAGGAAGTAAGTTGTGTCCCAAAACCTCCACCCTTGGCCCGTACAACTTCTGTATCCCATAGAGCCACCTGCACCAAACACAGTAGTAAGGCATTAACATGATACTCTAATGATTTTGCATCGCATTCAAAAATATGTATCAGTGCAGTTCTGTGCAGGTTCAGGGACATATTGCAGGGTATCTTTTTCTGTTTTCCAAGTTATCTAACATCTCATTTGCTTCATTGTCTTCCGCTTTAAAATTTTTGCTTTTCTGTTATAACCATTAATCTGTGACACAACTGGTTTGTAAAGATGGCCTGAGATTTCTAGGTAAGCACCCAAGATGTTAGCTGCAATACTGGGTGGTGAACAACTCCAAAAGGCAGGCTACTGCATGAAAAAGCAATTCAGATCTTGTTTTTCCATATTCGTATATACAGTAGCATTCTGGATAAACTTTCCAGATAACCTTTACATTCTCATAAACATAATGAATCTAAGCTGTTTTAAGCAGCAGTGTGAATAAAATATTAATTTTTCCATTTTTCCATTTTAAGATGATGGTTATATTGTCAGTCATTAAAAAGGTGGCTTTCTCATGCAGTTTTAGGGAGAATAAGACTAACATCTTCAAAAAGAGTTTGAGTGGGTGGAATATGTGTCAGTTTTTATCAGCAAGTCACTATTATTCAGTCTCTCAGTTGATGGAGGATTAAAATTAATTAAAATCTCAATCTGGAATTTCTTCTATAAATATAATTTAAAGGATAAAAAATGCATAATATGTACTATATATAGTTTTATTTCTATATGCATCTATTTATTATACAAACCTGTCTTTCCATATATGTATAAATTGTGTGAAAATAATGATTTGCTACTGATTCATTAGTCTAACTAATATTAAAAACACATTAATATGTTAATGTCTTTCTGTTTGTATAAGAAAATATCATTTTACTTTGTTGAAATATTTTAATAATTTTGTAATATTTTCATATTTACCAGATTGATACATGAGCTACATTTCCATGTAACACTAAAATTACATTTTCGTTGAAACTGTTCAAAACTTTAAAAAATGTTCGTAGATGAGATGTACTCCATTCCTTACTCTCTATATTACTCTACACTTAAACTGTCTTCCCATCTTTCTGTTTAAGTTTTTGCAGGTAAACATTTTAAGTACCCGATATATGTACACTATTTCCTCAGTGGAGTATTGTGAAATACGTAGTGATAAGAGGAACATTTAAAAACTGCAGAAAATAAAGCCCTTAACCACAAGAAGCTGGGTACCTCTTACACAATTACCAATGCACGCTGTGGGTGCTCCACCGAGTGAGAGAGTACTCACAGAGAGTAAGGAAAGTGTGTGCATGTTTTCTGCAGGACTGACAGGTTTTCCAGGGAGCTCGGGTCTCATTAAGCATCCCAGTGAAAGGGAAGCACTGAGAGCTGCAGTTCACTGAGCACCTTTGAAAATTCTGCCCCGTCACTGAGATGCTTAATGGAAACTGGCTTGTTTTACAAACCGGGCCGTTAGTCCTTTCTTAATCAGTAAAATACACTGGAAGTATAACATTTATTTCGGAAGGATGTGGGGTCACATATTGTCTTGTACACTGATAGAAGTGTGGAGTAACTGTGAAAGTAAATGATTTAAGAACAGCGTGCTATACGAGTACTTCTAATCTCTTGATATAAGGTGAAACACCTGAAACTGCGAGCTTTACACTCTTAGCCTTATTAGTAGGTGGCCAGTGTTCTGACCAGACTTTTCTCTTTCCTAAAGCGTTAAAAAATCAGGTTATACATTTTGGGGTTTTGCTTTTATGTTCTTTTTCTACTTAGAAATTCCTGCTTATCTACTGAGTTTGTTTAGATACCTTTACAATAATTAAAGATAAAAAGATTTAATAAGGTATCCTGGTTTCGGCTGGGGTAGAGATAATTTTCTTCCTAGTAGCTGGCACAGTGCTGTGTGTTGGATTTAGGGTGAGAATAATGTGATAACACACCCATGTTTTAGTTGTTGCTAAGCAGTGCTTACACCGGTCAAGGACTTTTCAGCTTCCCATGCCCTGCCGACCGAGAAGGCTGCAGGTGCACAAGCAGCTGGGAGGGGGCACAGCCAGGACAGCTGACCCAAACTGGCCACAGGGACATTCCATA
>NW_008824791.1:3738063-3744659 GCF_000699105.1 Pygoscelis adeliae
CACTGGCACAGGTTGCCCAGAGAGGTGGTGGATGCCCCATCCCTGGAAACATTCAAGGTCAGGTTGGACGGGGCTCTGAGCAACCTGATCTAGTGGAAGATGTTCCTGCCCACGGCAGGGGGGGGTTGGACTAGATGACCTTGAGAGGTCCCTTCCAACCCAAACTATTCTATGATTCTATGAAATTTATCCTACTTTTGAGACTTGGGAGAATTCAGATCTTTCTGTAGATTTCACTGGCAGTTAAGCACACTCATCATGTGTACACAAAAAACACGGAGAAAAATGTTCACAACTACCCAGTAATTTAGTTGATTTATTTTGAAAATTCATCTCTTTTTACCAGGAAAAACATTGATGATCAATCCTGTAATTAGTACTGCTTTGCTTCATTTTTTCTTGAAGCTTATTTCCTGCATGGGAAATTTGGTTACAAAGTGCAGCGTGCTACTTCTGGCTACTTTACTGAATGATAAATTGGGAAGATAAGCAACTCAGAGTAGCAGAGTAGGGTTGATAATCCTGTAAATTCAAGGAGCTACAGTGAGTCTAATAAAAGAGAGAATTGCCCTCAAATAATCTTTGGCTATTTCACAGCTAAAATGTGGGAAAAGCTTCAGTGTTTGGATGACACTAATGATTTCAAACAAAAAATATTTCACCAAAAGATTAGCAAAGATTTTAAAAATCATAACAGTCTTTTTTAACATTTTTAAATTACTTCCTAGTTTCCATAGAACAAGAATGGTACGCTGTTTCTTATTCCGTGATATAGAGTAGTATGGAATAGTATGTGGACTTCTGTTTCTCTCCTTCACTCTCTATTTTTCTGACATAGGTGGGTGGGTGGGTTTATGCCAGCGTTATACACAGACACATGTGGATGGCTCTATGCAGTCTTCATTTCTTAAAAAAATGATTTATTTTAGTAAATACGTTAGCAAATAATAATAGTATAAAAATATGTACCTATTTAACTTTTTAAATGGATATAAAAGAATCTGAATTCAAATTAACTGCTAATTGTGAGGTATTGGACCAAATAATCCAGATTATTCACCTTCAAAGAAGTCTAGAAACATAACTGACATTTATTTTCATAATAGTAAATTTAATGAAGTATGTTCTTCCGTTCACTAATTTCTCTTAAGCTTTGCTATTGACTTCTAACAGTGAAAGAATACATGGTATCAATTGACTTAAAAGAGAAAATATACACTAGCAACAATCAAACAGTCCAGGGACTGCCATTTGGATGTTAGTGCATGATTCTTCAGGTTGATGCACTCACCTTTACTTGCCTTGCAGTATTTCCTGAGAACATAACATCGATAGTCCACTTCTGTCCACGCAGTAGTGGCTTACTGCTGCAATAAAAAGTTATTCTGAGTATTTAAGTGGGAAAAGAACTGTTCGAAACATTAAATTCTTTCTGTCAGGCAGCTGGGACTTAACTGGAGTACACTCAGTTGTAAAACTGGTTTTCGTTGATCTGAGTGGTTGAATTCTTAACTGTAGTTTATTTTCCCTTTGATTTTGAAATCCGTAAGTGCCAGTCATAGCTTTAAGAACTAAAATCATTGGCATGGGAGTTTAAATTAAAAGTGATAAATTGAGACTGCTAGTGACCACTACCTCAGCCAAACACAAATGCCATGACTGCAGCTCTAAACATCGCTGCATGCTTCATTTTAAATTAAGTGTGACGAATTAGGCAGGAAGTTAATTGCTAGCTTGGAATAAAAACAATGATGCTGATTGGAAAAGGCATCATAAAACAATTTTTTTACTTTGCAGCAATCCCATCTGACATATCAAAAAGTAAAGGAACACTAATAAAAATTAGTCTGATTGAAAAAGTGGGCATTTGCTATAGGTTGTATATCTGTGGCAATGCCTGTGTGTATGTGAAGGTGACTTTCCTTTGAGAACATGTTTGCCAGCTTAAAAATGTAAGAGCAAATTGAGAGATGCATGAGACATTCTTGTACCTAGGTTGTAGGTTGTTGGGGGTTAGGTACATATATCTCTATCACTACTGACTAGATATTAGAGTTGCCGTTAACTTTTTTAGTGGCAGCAAGTGCCAGGATGAACAATTACTCTTTAAGAGAGTGTGACCTTAAAGACCAAGCGGAGCTGTAAATCTTATATCTCCTTAACTAGTCTCCATGTATTTTGTTTTATGTCCACTATGCACAGATGTAAAAGCAGACACAACAATATTCAGGAATTCACTGGACAACAGTTTCCCTTTTCTAAAGTTTCAGATTTAATGCTAGTTTCAATATCAGTGGGACTATTTCACAACTAATCGATTATTTGTTCTTTCTAGCAACACATTTGTTGCTCATTAGTAGTATGAAAAGGCCCTTGGTAGTATATAAATTGGTGAAATATTTATCCATTTGTCACAGGTGAAAAAAAGTATTTTAAAAGAAACTACAAAAGCTGACGTCAATGCAAATGAGTCTTTACCTCCCAAACCAAAGACATAAGTATTTGAAGTTGAGCATTTAAGATTCTCAAGCTTCTACATTACAGCCCATCTAATACAATTTAATGAGTTACTACAGAGCTCTCAGTGCAAGGGTGAAAGTATAAATAAAAGCACTAAAATGACCTCTTTGTTTTCCTTGTTATGACCAAGCTTGATTTGTCAGTCACCATCACATTCATTACCTTCTTTTGCCTCTAATTTGCAGTGAACTGCCTCCACCCTACCATCCATGTTAGTAGATGAGGCTGCACACATTTTACTCACTGAGGTTTCCTTGCTCCAGTCTCTAATGTTATGTTCAACAGCCCAGTTTTTTTCCCTGCTTGCCACATCTCTTCTGTCTCTTAAACCAAGGATTCACCTCTTACCCCAACTTATTCTTCTATCATCCTTCTTGTCTTTCTTATATAGCTCCCTGCTGCCTCTTTCCACTGTTCCCCAAAAATCCTCATTTGAATCATTTCTTTCACATCTTCCGCTCAGGCCACATTGTAATATTCCTCCTTCCAGCTCAGCATAAAAAATTTCTTCCTTATATCTAGTCTTTCCCCTAATCTTATATACATACACATCCTATTTCATGTCTCCTGAGCCCACAGCTCTGCCTTTTGCCTTTTAGCTTTGTAGCCAAAGCACACTTTAGTAGCTTGTGTGGCACTCCCCTTTCTACCCTTGCATTTCCCTTCTGGTTCATGCTTGATTTCTTTTCCCACTGCAAAGTTGATGGCATGGTTTCTGTGTGTTGTTCTGCCTAGGAGTGACTGGTAATACATACATTCATACATACGTACATTCATACATACCTACATCATCAGCCGTTCATCAGCCGTCATGGGAAGACTGCCACATGTTACTTATTCCTAGAAGGCATAGCCTTAAAGTTAGAAATTGCTTGAGCGCATCAGTGACATGAATGCACAGAATAATTTCAGTATCTTCTGCAGTTTTAAGTCTTGTACCATTTTGCTAATCATGAAGTGAGATAGTTGCTGTATACTCTCAATCTGTCACTGTGCAAGCCCTATTTGTTCTGGAAAGAGCTGTACAGTTTTAATCAAGATTTGTTACTGTGCTACGTTGTTCTGCTTATATAGTTAATGGTCTTTCAATACTGCCATCATACATATTTTCAAAACTTTAAGATTCAACCATAAACATTTGTTCAAGTTACAGGTTTTGTTGCAGAGCCTCAGACCAAGAGTTAAATTTTAGTAAACTGTTAAAATAATTGTATTAGTCTGGTATCATGACCAGAGAGAAAGTCTTATCAATTTGGAAACCTTTTCTTGCACAACAATCTGGCCTTGCAGCAGAACAAATGTTCCAAGATATGAGATAGTAAAGGCAGAACAACTGGTGCACAAGTACCGAATGCTTAAAATAAATTGAGTATTGAAAGAGAAAACACCAAAGCCTTGTGTATGGGTTGCACAGAAAGCTATAACTTCTGACTGGATCTTGGAAGGACAGCTGTCTGCTCTGTCTATATTCTGATGTCCTCTAATACCTGCCTACTACCTGAACCCTAATGCTAGGGCTCGAACAAGGGACCTTCAGGCCTTGAAAGGCAGAGTTTGCAATCTTCATGCAGTTCACTGAAGCTCACATAGCTGTGCATGAGCTCACTAAAGAAACATGCAAATGTAAGTGCATGTTTGCAGTCTTGTTCATCTGGCAGCTATTTAAGAGTTTTGGTGTTGCAACTGAAGATAGACCAGTTGCTTTGTCACAAATAACATAAAAGATTAGATGTTTTCGACGACCTTTCTATTTAAAAGAAACCTAGAGGGATTGTTAGCATGATTGGAAATTCAATAGTCCACCATTTGCAGCATGTAAAATCACCATTTTGAAATACAATTTTTCACAGAATTTTTAAACTACACTTAACTCAGATAAAATCTGCTGAATCTTTTTTTTTCTTTCAGCCAATTTGGCTATAATTGTCATCAAAATATGCTTAACAACTAATTATGTCTTTTGGGAACAGTGGAGACTGTGTACCCATGTGGTGGTAGTATCTATTGGCTATGGGCAGGTTCCTGCCTGGAGTTTTACAATGACTGTGAAAGGGGTAAGATCAATATCTGAAAGATCATTAAAGCCCATTTCTTACATTTTTCTAAAATCTCTGTAACACAGATGTGGTAATTTTCAACATATCAGATCCAGTGTAGTTCAACATTCACAGAGATTACCTGAAAAAGGGTCTAGTCCAGTTAGTGCTTGTTGGATGAGAAGATACTGCATTTGACATTAGAAAAGGTTCTGCAAGCTCACTTAGGTGAGCTGGTTAAGTACAGCCTTTCAGCCCCTTGACAATGTAGTGAATAGGAGGCCCCTGGTTTGATCTGCAGAGGAGTTGCTGACGTAGTACATTAACATATGCAGGAGTTTGGCAATGCAAACCCCCCTATCATGCACTTATCTCAGTTGGCAATTAATTTATTTTAATCCTGCAAATGTTGGAGAATGTGAAAGGGCAGTTTGTAGTCAGTGTATCTTGCAGTTCAAAGGTAAGTGTTTAATTGCCTAAATGAAGTGGTTTCAGGCATTTGATTGCTGTTCATATTGCTCCTCTTGATATGCCTGAGTAGCTCCATATAAACCATTATTTTTTGGAAGAAATGTGTTTAGGAATAGATTCTCCTTACATACTTCAGAGCTATCATAGATTCCGCTGTGGCTTTTTCAGTGAAGGTCTGTGTGTAACCATTTACAGGCATGCTTTTTAGCCAAGAGACTTAGCTACTCTGCATTCATTTAGAAGTGAGGCATAAGCTAGGTGTCATGTCTTTCTAAAGACTTAACACTGATGTCAAAATCACAATATTTTCTCTTTTTGATGGTGACAACTCTCATCTCAGTTATAAAAAACGTGATGCTGCTTAATAAAACTGACTCCACTTAATTTATGTCTGGAAATTTTAATTACCCTTGTACTGTCCCCTCAAAAGTACAGGCCTTTAATTTGAACTTGGTTAATTTAATAAGTTCTGGTTTTCTTTTGTAATAATTTTTAAAAATTACTTTTTCTCATATGCAGTGATATCACTGACTGGATATAGGAAAGCAATAAATTAAGACCTTCATTTATAATGTCTTTATGCAAAGTCAGACCTACTTAATTTCAGCTGTTCACTTCTAAATAGATGCTATTCTTATATTTTCATAAAAATACCTTTCATTTTTTTTCTTTAATACAAATTGATTTGTAGTATGAGTAGCAGGACTGGTATAACTTCATTTCCTTCAAATTTGTGCTCGGGGCTGTTTCCTGTATTTCCTACTGATTTGGCTGGAACATTGGCAATAATTGCTGCAACTAGTTCACAGTTACGCATTTATTGTTGGGTCTGTATGCAGATATTGATTCTCATGAAAGCTGTAGAAATATATCTTTTGGACTTCTCTTAATTTGTTTGAAATTCACTGGTTGGCGCTGCAGATGTTTGTGAAGAACTAGCAAAAAGAGGGCAGGTGATGGGCAAACAGCGTGCTCCCATAAACTGCTTCTGCGGAAGAGAAATTTTGTTTCATTTTAAAAGGCAGTATTTTATCTTACCTAGAATTATTTTTTTGCCTTGCTGAAGACACAGACAATGACAAAGCCAGAATAAATTCATTACAGTTTTTCACTCGTCAGGCCTGCTTTTTCTATGCATAAACACACATATGGACATATATACATATATATGCATGCATATATGCATATTTATGCAGAGAGAGAGAGAAAGACAAGAGTTAAAAATAAGTTTGACACATTTCAGCTCATTCTGCCTGCAATTACAGGCAACGCTTGGCCAGTACCAGCTTTGTTCTCTGAACTGTGACGTGGTGCCATTCCACATCTCCTCTGTCGTGGTTTAACCTCAGCTGGCAACTGAGCACCACAGAGCCGCTTGCTCACTCCCCCCGTCCCCGCCCCAGTGGGATGGGGGAGAGAATCGAAAGAGTAGAAGCGAGAAAATTCGTGGGTTAAGAACTTTTTAATAATTGAAATAAAATAAAATAAAATAAAATAATTAATAATAATAATAATAATAATAGAATATACAAAGCAAGTGATGCACAATGCAATTGCTCACCACCCACC
>NW_008824791.1:3744735-3763315 GCF_000699105.1 Pygoscelis adeliae
GACGTCACATGGTATGGAATGTTTCTTTGGCCAGTTTGGCTGTGCCCCCTCCCAGCTCCTTGTGCACCTCCAGCGTTCTCAGTCGGTAGAGCATGGGAAACTGAAAAGTCCTTGACTAGTGTAAGCACTACCTAGCAATAACTAAAACATAGGTGTGTTATCAACATTATTCTCATCCTAAATCCAACACACAGCACTGTACCAGCTACTAGGAAGAAAATTAACTCTATCCCAGCTGAAACCAGGACATCCTCTCTGCACCTTGGCTATTTTAAAAGACCAGCTTAGGTAACAGAGACATTTCTGCCATTTGGAGAACGAGCTCTTTGCTTTATTACATTGCATCCCATCATGGCAAGCTCAGAACAGCAGTATCAGAAAATAAGCAATAACCCCTGTTCTTCCTAGGCTGCCCCTCAGAGCTATAGCAAGATAGTGAGAGCAGGAGTCTGAGCCTAAAACTGGGCAGGTGGAGAATGACGGTGCCAAGCTCCAGTTTCTGTCACAGCTCTGAGGTGGGGCGCCAGGGCAGCTTGCCCGAGGGTGGCTGCCAGTGCCCACGGCCAGCCAACGGCGGTGCCTTTACTTGCGTCCTCAGAAGCAAGGCTGATGCCAGCTCTCACTCCTTCCTAGGACAGAACAGCTTTCAGCATAGATTTTTGTCTAATATTTGATGGGTACAGAGGAATCATGAAAGCTTTTACAAATTGAGTTTTGCTTTTCAATCATTGTTAAATCAGCATCGCAGTAAACCTACCAGATGTCATGCCTCACAGTCATGTTGGTGACAGATCTGTCATGTCATGTCAGACCTTATGGAAAATGAGAAGGGAGAGACCCTCCCTCACACAGTCGCGGTACTGGAGAGGGTTGTGCATTGATCTGGAAGCCAAGATTTCTGCATACCCTCTGACTTTAATCAGTCAAAGCCTCGCACTTCTATACTCTGGGCAGCAACTATTATTTTACTCTCAAGTCACCTGAAAAATTGGACAAGGTCATTTCTGGAAGATCTGGAATCTTCAGTATAACCTTCGTTCTGCCAAAATTAAGTTTTGTCCGCTACTCATCCATGACTTAATGTGTAAATGAACTTGGTTTGGACTAACTTAACTTAATTAGGAATTGGTTTAAATTCAGTTGAAATAAGTCATTTGTAATCTGAAAAAAGGGAGCTTCTGCATTATATTTGCTATCCTTTGAGAAAACCCTATTTTAAAGTGATTTATGTTAAACCAGGGTACATTTTTCTCTCAGCAAGGGTCTCAGTTTCTGCCCTCATACACAAATACTTCCTTATGCTTGCCACCAGTTGAAAAACAAGGTGAAATCCCACAGCTACATAGGTCCTGGAAACAGTAAGTCCCCAGGGCAGAGCTAATGCTTGAGAACATACAATAGGGAAAATAGGGAATGCAAATAAGGAAATCTTATCTTTTTGCTATACTGCAGATAAACAGAGAACTTCGTGAAGCAGAGCTGGTAAGGCAGTCCCTTTCCCCACCACCAAATCCATGCCTTTGTTAAGTTCTGAAGCTTTCTGCATATGCAAGTTATGTGTGAATATGCAAATTAAATTGTTAGAGCCAAAAGCTGTAGGCTTGGAAATTATCAGAACCCATTTTCTGTACTCTTGAATTACACAGGAGTCACTTGTTGGGCCCCTTGGAGCTCTGGAAACAACGCTGTGAGAATGGATGCAGCCAGGGAAAACAGTGAATGACATCTTTATATTTCTAAACACAGAGCAGAAATAGGAATACCCCAAACAGCAAAGAGCTAAAGACAGTTTGTTTTTTGCATATGCTACGGAGTGGAGATTGTGACAGTTCTGATAATCTTAGCATTTTCATGTTGATTTCTAGACCTGTGGGGTTCAGATAAGTTGTGAGTAAGCTCTCCAATTTGTGGCTCGATAGCAAAACCCTCAGTAATCAGAATGCAGCACATCAGTTGTTACTTTATTATTTTTATTACTGCTACTGCTACTACTAGTACTACTGCTACTAATACTATTATTCTAAGTATCACCACCCCTCCTATGATCCTTATGAACAGTCAAGTGCTTGAGTGTTAAAAAGAGGAATTCTTAGTTGGGTTATATCTTTTCCCACCAGGCTGCAAGATGCTAACCTTATTGTTGATGGACTTCTTCAATTCAGGTCAGGAATCCAGTTTCCATTTGAAATCAATGTTTTAAAAGAACATTTTTATTGCAGTTGCTAAATCCTAGTTTGGGAATGTGTTGTACAGGCATTTATTTAGTTCTTTGGCTGAGCTAATTACTTGTATCTGCCTATATTCTTTAAAAGGATTATGGGATAGGTCACCTCAGAAAGAGACCTTTGCTTGCCTGTAAGACACAGTTTTGGTTGCTAGAACAGATTGTTACAGGTTTCCATCTTCATATGTTCTGCATTAATGCTCACAAGCATTCATTTAATTTTTATTTAAAATTTTAATTGCCTCACCAATGAAAGGACAAAAAAAGCAATTGGGGATAAGAAGAATAATCCCGTGCAAATGACTACCTTTATAATTCTTCAGAAATACTGTATTATGTTTTCACAACATGCCCAATATATCCTAAATGTAAAAGACGTATTTCTTGCTGCAAGAATCTTATGAGAAGCAGCATTTCCTGTTGGTTTTTTTACAAGTCAATTTACTTGCAGTAGTTCTCTTCTGAAGTCCTGGTTATATCTTTCATATATAATATTAACTTCATTCATTAATTGGCAGTTATTTGTTGGGAGGTGGTTGCGTATACCTTCTAAGTATACCTTCAAAGCTCTGAAATGAAACAAAGTACTGAAAGAGTGCTGTAATTTGCTGGTGCTGCTGGTGACAGTGCCCATGCGAGGAGGTAAAGGTTTGGTCTCTCTTCTCCTCCCCCAAAACTAGTGAGATCCTCCTCAGCAGTCACCCTCTCACCAGTGTCTTGGTGCTTTCTGGTTTGCAAGGGTGGTGAGAAGTGTTTCCTTCTGGACACAGAGCAGCAGTTCACAAGGTCTCCCGTAGACAGTGTCCCTGTACCTTTGCCAGTGTGTTTGGAAGTGGGGCAACCAATATTTGGGTGTCATTTTTTTTAAGTGAACACTTTCTAGACCATCAAATGAGCTGTTCAGGCTATCCCAAATGCAATAGTATTGTCTTAAGTACAACGGGCTACCATATAACTGCTCTCCACTGGGACCTCAGCAGAGTGTTTGAGTGATGCCGGGGTGTTAGGAATGGTCACGCTGTAATTTAGCCACAGTCCTTTAGACTTTGTGTTCATGTCTGCAATGAGACATGTCAAAGATTTATTTACGTCCGAACTTAAATAATTCTAGAGATATTTGAAACAATTTCAGACATTTGAAACAGTTCTTGTCCTCAGAAATGGCTTTTCTGTTTTCAGTAAAATACAGTATTAAAGCCTGGAGTCCAATTATACAATTTTCTGATGAGTTGAGTGTTTCTTGTAATTGGAGCACACATAAAATAACGTGACGATAACACACCTTTATTGTAAATCTAAAGTGGTCAGCTGTCTGGCTAATAAAGCACTATGCCTGTGCAGGCTTCATCACTTTCACTGGAGTGTATTTAATTAAGGTCCTGTGTGCCTAAAGGTGAAAACATTGAAGTTTGAGGGATGGAATGGAGTGACTGGAGACATGTACTTCTATTGGCATTTGCAACGTAACTAGTCAGAAATGCGCTCTGAAATATGATTGATGCAGACAAATGTGCTGGTGAGGAAATTTTAGGTACAAGCGTTCTCACTCCTATGTACTAGTTCTGTTTTTCCACAAAGAAATGAAGGGTACAATTGATTTTCTTTAAGCTTTTTTATGCTTACATATTCTTTTCTAAAGTTTAAAAACAGGACTATAACAAATCCATGTGCCAAAATGCACACTTTGGAAAAAGCAGGGAGTTGTAGGCCGAGAAAGGCAGCAAACTGTTAAACAGTTGAAACTGCATAAGATTTTACAAGTGGGTAATTATATGAAATAGGATCTAGAAATAGTAAACTATTCAAGCTTTAACTAAAAAAAAAATAATTTTGAGAGGATATACAAGTTCAGATTATATCCCACAGCCCAAGTAAATATGGAAAGCTTTCAAAGTTTCTGCCTGTGTGAACTACAGCATTTTCATGGTTTTTCATGATTTCCCAGCACATCACCACTTAAATCTCCTGAGCAAAGCTGTGTGACTAATTGATTTTTCATCTCACTGGCCATAATGAATATTGAAAAAATGATACTAATTGAGTATTAAAAAAAATTAAAAATCTAAGCCATAGGTTTAACTTAAGCATGCAGGTAGGAATCCAAGTTTTATTCTTTCTTCAAATACGATCAGTTTTTGAACTTTCTAAATTCACCACCCTTCATGCCAATTGTTTATCTTACTTGCCTGGCAAAACCACTGAGACAAGATAATTACGTGTTAGACATGATGGAGGGTCCATTTAAAATTGCAGTTTTTGTAAATGACGGGTCTGAGAAGCTCTGTATACTATAGCCAGTGATTTCTGTCAAATGCCAATAATAAGGACTCCGATTTCTGTCTGATAAATAAATTGCTCAACGTATTTGCTGTTAAAAAAACTAATGTGACATTAGCCATAGCTATACCCTGTCATGGTTCTGTTCTTTGTTTACAGAGATTTTACATCATTCCCTAATAAAGGGTTCTCATTTTTAGCAATTATGAAACCTTTTAGTGTCAGTCATTAACTAAGCAAAAGATACAAGATGATTGATTTATACTAGCTTTTTTTTTCTTTTTAATATTGTTGATTGATTCTCAAAGAGTAACTTTGGAAATGTATTTAGAAATACAGGGAAAAAAAAGTAACTGACGTGTAACTGACAAGATACAATGAGACTGTACAGTTCCAGTCACTGCTGAAGTCAGGGAGGTTTTTGCCTTTTGCTTCCCCTGAAGATGGGTCCCAGAATTTCTTTTTTAGAGCTTCCTGTGGTATTAGGTTCTGCCTACGCTGAGAAATGAAGAAACCCATCTTGCCTTCTGGAAATTTCTCCTGATAAGTGTACAGTGCATATACAATTAACAAAAGTAAATTTCTCATGACAGTAAATATGCTGGACAGAGATAATTTTATTTATAAAGTAATCATTCCTCTTCTGAAAGTTCTGAATTTCATGATTTCAATGAATTTCATGACTGACAATGAAGAGAATTGTATTAATATGTTTTTACTAATGATTATATTTTTTACCTTTTTTTTCAACTTAACATGGAAAATGTGCTATACCAGATCAAATCAATTATCCCCTTAAACCAGTAAATTTTTTTTCTGACAGTCATCAATACCAGATAATTCAGAGGAAAATTCAAGAACTATTTGCCAGTTACAAGATCATCATCTGAAGTGAAATGTCATATATTTCACAGTATTTGTTAGATTTTATCCCTTTCAAAATGTTTATTTGCTTTAGAACTTCTTCTTGTTGTTTATATATCAATATCCAGTCTGTTTTAGATGTATTTGGTAAGCATTTACCCCCAGCTAGTAACAATTTCTGACAGATTGAATTGCATTGCTATTATTTCACGTGGCCACATAAAGCTATTAAAAGTAAAAAAAAAAAAAAAAGGTCTGACTCATTTCTTTAACTTGATGACTACATGGAGGATTTCCACTGTTGCAGGGATTAAGTTCTGTAACTTGCTGCAGGAGTAGTTAAGAAGAAAACATCAACCCGCTTCCAGGTGACATTTGACAGAGCTGTACACAGGGCTATGTGACACTGCTGCCCACAGCACCCTTGTTGCCCAGGATGATGGGATCCTCCTATTCCTGCATCTGACTGTCTGCAGTGATTTCAGAGGGGTTTAGATCCCTTTGGAAGCTAATGGAGATAATGTGGGCATGTAACTATCGTTAGGAAACACTGTGAAATCCTCACCGCCACAGAAGTAAAACTTTAGACTTTCCTTCTAGAAAGATAAATATTCCTTTATTCTATAAAAATTTTATCATAGAATCACAGAATGGTTTGGGTTGGAAGGGGCCTTAAAGATCATCTAGTTCCAACCCCCCTGCCATGGGCAGGGACACCTTCCACTAGCCCAGATTGCTCAAAGCCCCAGCCAACCTGGCCTTGAACACTTCCAGGGATGAGGTATCCACAACTTCTCTGAGCAACCTGTTCTAGTGCCTCACCACCCTCATAGTGCAGAATGTCTTCCTTATATCTAACCTAAATCTACCCTCTTTCAGTTTAAAACCATTACCCCTTGTCCTATCACTACACGCCCTTGTAAAAAGTCCCTCTCCAGCTTTCTTGTAGGCCCCCTTCAGGTACTGGAAGGCTGCTAATAGGTCTCCCCGGAGCCTTCCCTTCTCCAGGCTGAACAACCCCAACTCTCTCAGCCTGTCTTCATCGGAGAGGTGCTCCAGCCCTCTGATCATCTTCGTGGCCCTCCTCTGGACTTGCTCCAACAAGTCTTCCCATTGCCCTCTATTATTTGCAGTAGACTTTAAAGAAAGAGTCATAACATTTATGATTCTCAGAGGCTTAGGCAGGAATCTGCTCACTGTCATAAAAATTCTTAGTAAAGCTTAGGCCTTTGGAGACTGAAGGCATGTGTGACTTCCAGAAGTGGAGACAGTTCACTGAGAAGGTCAGTTCACTGAGAAGGTCTTGCTCACTGCCTTGAACAGTTCAAACGCAGGAGGTTACAGGAGTGCCTGCACATGTAATCGAAACTACTGCGGGATGATACAGTAAAACACAAAATTCTCCGTAAGGTTGCAAGAACCATCCAGCCTTTTGCCTAGGCAGCAGGGCTACACTTTTTAATTGGTTTCTTGCTTATTTAACCATTTTTTCTTTTACTTTTCTAGCTCCTTCACCACCTCTTTACTTATCATATCCTATTCCTCTTCCTTTCATTTTTTTTTAATTTTACAGTCTTTAATTGTATGCTGTTGGAGCATATCTACATGATCTGCTGAAAAGGCTTTTTTTTTAATGGCTCTTCTATTTGTTTGACTGTTGATATTATACAATACAAGGAACACAGCTGCCTGAGGTGCCAATTCATCACAGTGGGGTAGAAATAGCCCATAGTGGTAGGGTACTTTGCAGTGACAAGAAAAATAGTGGAAAATCTCACAATTACTTATTTTACAAGTGATTTATCAAGTTACGAGACAAGTAGTCTATCACTATTTGATTTTTGTGTAAATGGTTTTCAGAATAAGGAATTCTTCACTTGCATAAAAAAATGCAAACATTTTTACTTCATCCTATTATTTTAACTATTTCTTAAATATATTCTGTACCATTTTCTGGATTTTCACCTGAACTGTTCGCAGTTAGAAATTTTCTGATGACACTGTACTGAGAGTGACGAAGATAATTTAAATGTCAACCTGATAAATGTAGCAATAATGCTATCTGATAGATTTACCAAGTGTTTTATACAACATTTGTGAATATCTATTCTTACTCTGTTAGCACCCAGTGACCCAGAATAAGAATAAAAGTTCCTATACAGAACGCACAGCACCAGCAAATGAAGAGAGTCCTTGGTAAATAGAGTTCAAAGAGACACCCACTATTTACGGTCTGAAAAATGAGGAGCAAGTGAATAAGGAAGTATAAAAAGGAGAAGGGAAAAGGGAAAGGTAAAGCAGACAGGTATGATTGCATGAGCTAATAAGATTGTTATCAACCTACCATTTGCCCTGACTTCATTTTGGGAGTGTTTCCTTGTAGCAAGATGGTAGGTAGGTCTGTGTTTCTTAGCTCAAAGGGATGAACAGTGGAACAGAACAGCAGAATAATCAAATCGATAACAACTGACCATCTAACTATTTTCTAACTATTTTATCCTTTGTCTCTTCTGAGTGTAAGAACAATAATGAAATAGAGACATCTTCTTTGAAGAACTTTCAAGTTAATTACACATTGGTTAGTAAATCATACTTTTTGTGTAACTGTGCAGTTATTAGACAATTACATCAACATATTTGTTGGCAATATTTAGTATTGTACTTTCCTGCCAAAAAGACTTGTCATAGTAGACTTTATAAATACGGAAGGAGCTAGAAGTCACAAAGCAAGATGCGGTTTCTAAGCTGAAATTAAAACCACAAAGTTCAAATGAAATGCCTTTATGAAATTTAAGATTGATTTCATCTATGTAAAACAAAAAGTGCTGATAAGTAAGGTAACATTTTCAGGAATTCTGCAGAATAAGCCTAAACTCACACACCAAAAGCATTCCTAAACAACATCAGTGAAACTGGCAGCATTAACATCTCTAGTAAGTTGATCATTACTAATACCCAACTTGATATTGCCACCCAGTAAACAAATGACAGGGAATGCATTGCATCTCAACTTAATGAAAAAATAAACTGTGATTAAAATATAAAGGAATTCAAAAGAATAACAAAAGACATGAGGGAAGTCGGGAAAGTGAAAAAGATTGGCTGAAGTTTTCTCTATGTTATTTATGAGGGTTAAATGGAGCCCTGTCTGCCTGTGCAAAACTCCTTTGCATGATAGGGCCCTGATCCTGCTCAGGCAGGATCATTAATCATGTGATTAATATCAATCTGAGATAGGATAAACTTCATGTCAGAAATTAGACAGAAAGTAAATCTGATTTTCAGAGATACAGGATCTCTTGGACCAAGTATAATTTCCCAGAGCTTCTTGTGCTTCTCTGAGATAGACTCTGTGCTTGTGGGGAGAAGGTGCACTGGTGTGAGGACCACTGTAATAGATCCCAAATGCAATTGATCTGATGAGCAAGAACAGATGAGCTGCTGACAGTTTTGTTGCTCTTATTTTAAATCCTCTATCCTGTAGTATATTCTAAGTAACTATCACCACCTCTGCAGCCGTATTATCCCAAATGTGGACAGAAAAGGATATACTGACACATGACGCAAAACTTCTGAATACTAATTAGAAAGTAGGTGTTTCGCTCCGTGTGTCACTGTTCTAATATGGAAGTTATCTATCTCCAGTATACGTAGCTGGCTTCCCCCAGGCCACTGGAAACTCAGCTTTATTGGTATTTCCTTACAGGTTCCATATGTACCAAACCATTAGCTGGCTTTTATTTTTGCATTTTGTTTGAATGTCAAGACAGCCCATTTTGCTGGCCTTTATTTTTGTTTATAAAGCAAAAATAATAAAGAATCATCGTTGTTATCCAATTTGTATGCACATTGAACAGAAGTATGAAAGTAATGGCAGTAGGGAGGCAGATAAATAGAACTCAAAACAGAAAAACTGGTCTTTGGAAAAGAATGTTTCCTGTTCCTACAGAACTCAAAGACTTATGAACTGTAAAATGTTTGTAAGAATAAAAGTGCTGTCTTATGAAACAGTATGCTACAGCATTCCTTTTTTTTATTTAATGGCATTATGCTGGCAAATTTCATGACTGACTTTGGATTATTTTTTTTTTTTTCTTTTTTATGTATGCTGTGAACATATTTTCTTAGTGAAACTCCAAAACAAGTATTTGACAGGTTTAGGTTTCCCTGTGGTGTTGCCTTCAGCATTACACTTCAGTGAAAATGTCCCCAGATGGTTTCCTTTGTGCATGTGACCAAAATGTGCAGTCATCACCTCGCCTTAATTCCTCAGTGAGCCTCCCAGGGGAGTTGTGCAGAAAGAGGACAGATGACAACAGGCCAGCTTTTGTCATCATCTCTGTGAATGTATGCGGTAAATACCAGATCAAACTGAAAATATGGAAAACTTAATCAGCTACCAGCTGGCCAGAATAGTTGTTGGGCAGCAGTTGACCGTTCTTGATGTTAATCTTAGCATGGCTGGCATGTGGCTTATCCCATGGATATCAGTATTAGCTCTCCTATGCCTGATGATAGTATTTGAGAGGAAAAGTTTCTATTGAACATCAAACTGACAAACCTTTATGCATGGCAACTCTCAGGACTAATAGCTGTAACACTTACATAGGCTACAAAAGACTCTCTGAGGTCTGGCACAGCAATGGCTGATATTTACTTGCAGAATGCACATAAAAAAACCCAAATGCAGTACTTGGTTTTTATTTTTTATTTAATTTTCAAATTTTAATTTAAAGCTCATGAACAAGTTTTTAAATATCATAAATACGAATATTTTTCTTCTCCTTGTATGCTTCTCAGTGATTACAAGGAAGAAAGAGTCAGACTGTTTTGTTTTCTCTATAAACAACTGCCTTTTCTATAAATGACTAAATATTATGCTTCAACTGCTATATTTACAGTGAAAAATAAAATAACTCTTAAAAGACTTAGGGGATCAGCATAAAAAATCAGTGATTAAAAACAGAGAAATACAGAATCAATAACTGCAGTTCATAGCAGAAGTAATATTTTTTCCAAATCCAGAATTAGATAATAGAATAGTAAATAACAAAATAATGGGTAAAGGACAAGATATCTACAAATATTTTATCTACGAACATATTTGAATTGTTTTTAGTGCACTGTCCATCAGATTTATTGGGGCAGGATTGTCAGGTAGAAAGAATTAACAAAGGAAATCATCAGTTCACAAGAATGTATTTATTCAGCTGTGTTACAGGAAGAAAGTATCAATCCCCTTGTCTCCTTTGACATTAAAGTTAGAATATTGACATATGTACATGTCAATCATAACATGTAAAAACCCCCCATACCAACAATATAGAAGTAATATGATACGTGCTTGAAATACTTCTAATTCATTTTCTCTCCAGACAAAATTAAATCACTTTTACTATCATTTTCAAGGTAAGACTCAATTTCCTGTTACTCATGAAAATGCGCAGCTTTTCTGAGTGCCTGTTTTACTAAGTCCTATATTCCTTTTAACTTTTATATATCAGACTGAAACTCTGTGGCTTCAGTCCTTGTGCATGATACGGACATGCACAGCTAATGTGGCCTGTTTCATGCCCTTCCTATGGTCCTGCAGGAATTTCTGCAAGAAAATATCCTGCAAGCTGATGTGGGAATTGGAGGGAGAGAGTTGGACCGTCCTTCATGAATAAGAATCTATTTTTCCCGAATAACTTCCCTAATAGTATTCTGCTCGTGGCTTCATACCCACAAGGAAATAAGGAGACAGCTAGTAAGGACAGCATAGTCTTAGAAGAGATGCTTTTGCCTTACTTGTTTAGGGATGGGTATCAGTGGGTGATAAGAGATCAGAGGTCTGTAAGAAAGAGGCCACTTGGCTCAGTGTAAGAGGGGGTTTTAAATGTACTCAGTATTACATGGCAAAATGAAGATAATTTTGTGGTATTGAGAGCTCTGCTAGAGCAGAGCTTCATAGTCTGCATCAGACAGAGTTGTTTTATTTAGTGGTGTGAAAAAGCACCGAACCAGGTAACTATTAGCTTTTTACATTATTTTTTTATCTGTTCGGTTACCAGACTACTATGTTCTCAACATATTTACTTCGCTAGTTAACATCCTACAGATTAAAAGGCCTAGAGGAAAACATTGTTTGCTTTTTAAGCATTATTCTATGTAAAGTAGAAAATATTATTTGCATTTTCTTTCCATTTATAAGGAAGTCTCTTGGTAACAAATGGAACCTTCAATACAATAAAATTTACATGAAACAAGCTGTCATTTGAGAGCTATGTGGTTGGAATGATGCCAGTCAATAATAGATTATATTCCTCTGGTTAATTTATTAGCCACCTGTTCCAGAATCCATTACAAGAGCACATTAAGATGCTATCAGGTTAGGGGTAGTATTTTGAGCTTCAGGCCTTTGAGGATGTTTTTCATGTAAAATCACGCTAATAGAAAACTGAAATGAACAGTAGTACATACTCCTCTCCACAGAGGAAAAGGGGGAATATTCCATAGATTGCAATTCCTGCTTCCATCCTCTTTGAGAAATAATAGGGTTTTTATGAAAACATTTTCTCACTTAATTAAAATGGAAGCTAATAAAGAAAACTTAATAATGCACACAAAGATTGCAAATGTTAGTGCAACTGGTGGCCTTTACAGATGTGTGGGAATGTTACAAAATTATGAGGTATTGTAGGCTAATTTGTTTAGAGAGAGAAGGCGTCATTTTCCATATGTATATTTCTGCAATTCAGAGCTTAATTTTTCATAACCTAGCTCCTCAGAGTCTATCAATGTCACATACACAGTTACAAAGTAGAAGTACAAAATCAGAAGCTAAGAAACTAGTAAGATGGAGAAGTACACTGGGCAGATTGCCAGAGGAAAAGAGATTTTAAGAATATGCTTGGATAGAAAAGGAGATGATCCCTTCTCTGCGCTCATTCAGTCTGCACCACTATGTATTGTCCATACACAAATGACACTATCAGAAAACGCAGGTTTGCTCTTAATACTGTGAAGTAATACTGTTACACTTAACATGGGGATCTCATGAGAAAGATCCCGAAAGAAAGCCAAAGTTAATACAGCAGGGTCCAGGAAGGAACTGTCACACCATTGTTTTTAGAAAAGGAAGGAGAGAGAAAACAGCAGAAGTGGGAAGAGCATACATTCTCAAATTAATGCATTTTGAATAGTATTAATGGAAAATATTAATGCGAACTGAGTGGCCCTCAATGATCGGAAGCTTGGATATATATCTCAGTTGAAAGAAATGGCACATGGTGACTTTAGCATCGACTCCATACTGATTAGAGAGTAGTAACTACTGAGCAGTCAGAAACACATTTCTTCAGCATCTGAATTTGTTATAGAGGTATCTTAGTCAGATTCTTACTGGCCTGATCTGACAAGGTGATAGCTGGAGGGGTATTGCTGTAGGCATGAAGGTAAAGAGAGAAGAGAAAAGCTGAAGGTGAGAATCCTAATTCAGCATCTCATCAAAAAGATTGCAGAAAAAAACCCACATCTGTGATTAATGCAGTATACCACAATTACCAGAACTGATTGTTTGATCTTAGATGAGACAGCAAAAGAGTTTTCATGACATATCAGCCCTCTAAGTGGTAGACACAATTAAGAAGTTTTTAACTGCAGGTTACTTAATGCTAAAGGAAGAACACAGTTTAGACAGGAATGTGTATTCTTAAAACTGCTTTACTGCTACCACTTATTTCTGGGTGTAAGATGGAGTCATACTGCTGAAAAAGTCATTCTGGGTAGTTTAATCTATCTCTAAAGTTACTGGAGGATATTCTCAATTGATAGAAAATGATTCAGGCTCTGTACTTATGGCTACACTTGGTTTCAGCCAGAAGGAAAAGTAGCAATAAAGCGCATGGAAATTAGGGCCAGATCCTTTACTGCTTTTCATCTTGTGTAGACGTGTACAGTTTTGCAAAGAGAAAGGAAAATACTGTTATTCTGAGCTGATGTCGTTTAGCGCTCATACTGCATGAATGTAAGTACTTACAGAAGATAAATTGCAATAATGAATAAGACTCAATACCTCCTCAAGGAACAGCCTCACTAATATGCCATTAAAAAAAATGTTACAGGTATCTGATACAGGCTCTGCGAAGTCCTACACATTTTCTCCAAGCCGTCCATGCATATGGCTTTCCTTCAAAAAAAACATGCTGAGAAGTGCAAAGTAAATAGATATTTTAAGAGTGAAGGTGTGGGGCAGGATTGATACTCAGTGGATCATAGCGTTGTCGTTCAGAGCATTCTCTGCTTGTATAACCAAAGCAGAATGTATGTTTGTAACAAACTCTTATTAATGACTTAGTTGTAAGGTGTAAGTCTTAAATGACCAACAAAGGTGGCATCTATCTGTCAAATGTAAATATAGTAGGGCTGATTTCTCTCATTCCTTTTCTCCCTTATGTTGCAGCATGGTGTAAACAGACCAACTCCTTTGGACATCTCCTTTTTGTTAAGGCGCTTCCTCCTGGAAGCCCTGTGACCACATTGTTCCTTGGCCAGCCAAAAATACTGAGCAGACACAGGGTGTTAGAGGCTGTGCCAAGCCTGAACTGCCCCTGTGATTGCTCTTAGCTCCACTGGGGCCAAACGTTCTGACCCAGACTGCTGCTCCAGTGACACGAAGCCCGTCTTTTCCTTCCACTGCGCATGCTGTCTGATGCTTGACTTGGGGAGGAGAACGAATTCATTCAGACCAAGTGATTTTAAAAATTGCTGAAGAGTCAATGCATGTATTTTCATGTTCTTTGCATTTTTATGTTATTTCTTTCCAAAATTTTAATCTACTATTAAAGTGGCACCTGTCTTGCAAATGATTGTTCATTTTAACATAGTCATAAGTACTGAAAGGAGAACAAAGGATTAAAAGATCTCTACTGAGTTATTTTTGTGAAAACATCTCATAATTCCTACTGGATTCAAAATTAAACTAAATGAATTTTAAAACAGTAATGCTATACTGTTCCCTCTGTTGAACTGTCACCAAGATCAGCGGTGGAAAGCCTAGTTCTGAAAAATCATGTTCCTGTCAGATCAGAAACTTTTTATTTCAGATTCGGAAAAGAAAGTTCTATCTCACTGTTCATTATAAAATGTGCTACAGTAGTCATCCATTAAACCATACATAGGCCATATAAAGTCTGGATAAATTCAGGGCTTTTTGAAGAAATTATATCTGCGCCTTTACATCTGTGAACATTAGCTAGAAACTGAATGATTTGATATTGGCATATGAGAAAGGTGTATTTCATGGCTTTAAAAATGCAGTTATAAGTAGAAGGCTTTCTAAGCACGTCCTGTCCTCTAAGCTGGATGGACTCTAAGCTGTCAAATATCTACCATAGCTGTTAGGAAGAGTGACTTTCTCAATGTGAACAGGGCAAAATGTAATGTGTGTGTCTTCGCAACAGAGAGGTCTGCTATGAACAATTATTCAAAACCTAGAGTGAGGCTAGAAAGTGGCTAATGAAAATATAGTTACTGAGAAACTGCCTTTCTAGTAGTGACAACCTAGGGGAAGTGTGGCATAGAAAAGGCATCTAGAAAAGATGTAAAAATGAAGAAAGGGGTGAATAGCAAAGAAACCCCCAAACCATTGCCAGGATGCTTTTTAGAGGGAAGGTGAAGAACTCCATTAACAGGATATTTTGCTGAAGGCTTCCAATGGCTGGGCCAGTTAGACTTTGATAAGAAAGATAAAGGCCTTCTCAGAACTGTAGAGCTGTTTATATGTCTGGTGCCTTATTTAGGTTTAATACAAATAATTTTGCATATTCCATTTAATTTGCATGGAAATTAACTCAATCTGTGAAAAAAATATTCTGAAGGCTTTAGTGAAGTGAGGACAGGCTTCCCTCACCCATTGTTCTGACAGTCCTGATCAATGGGACATTTCCTCTGAGGAATTCCAACCTCATGAATATGTTAGCATTTCAGCTGTATGTCCGAAGAGGTGAGAGGAGGTATGAAGTGAAGCAAAACACTCTGAATTCATTCAGTGGATAAAAACCCTGCTGACAGAATAGGAAGTGCTAACGTTCACCACCAAGAGTGAAGTCTGAATTCTAGAAACACTTCTTTGTTAAATGTCTTTATGGACATCATATAAAATGGGTCTTGCATTAAAGCACTCAAAATACAACAGCAGTATACTAGCATTAACAAAGTATAGTCTAGTGGCTAGAAATACAGGATATTACTGTAGGCACATGTGATGACCTGCTCTGTCTTGACTCCGGGACTATATGGTTCTTCAGAGCATGAACCTCTGCCTCAGCAGCTGAAGGGCAATGCGGAATCGGTACCAGATTGACATTGCATTGTAGCACAAAATCAGGAAGGCTGTAGTCTTAAAGTGCTTGGATAGATCTCATCTTGTTCCCCTTTTCCTCTCTCTCTCTGTAGCTGATGATCATTGCATCCCTTCAAAAAGATAGGAAACATAGATTTTAAAAGACTTTGAGATCCACAAATATATTAACAATCAGCACAGGATGTAGAATTAGACCTCCAAAGCCCTTGTCTCGCTGTTCAGTACATCGCAGGACACACTCCATTGCCCAGGGGAGTATGTGAGCACACAGAACACTGCTACGCTGCCCAGACTGTGTGCTGGCAGACCTGCTGGCAGCAGCCCAGAAGAAACCCAATATATATTGTATGCTGACATTGTCCCTCTGAGAGCAATCTTTAGCTAGTAGGTTTTCTTCTCTACCTGTTAAATGACTGTAATGTTATAATTATGCAGGAATGAATGCATGTATGTCATGAATGGAGCATGACAGATTGAGGGTTGTCAGGAAAAAATGAAAATGATGAGAAGGTATTAAATGCTGGAGAACAGAGAGGAAGATAAGGGGATATGGTAAGGGACTTACTATAGGATGAGAGTGGTGAGAAAGAAGAGGGAGGCATTTTGTTGGTGAGAGGTTTCGTGTGTACTTTGCACTAGCCAGTAGGCTTAGCTGTGTCATTGTAGCCACTGCTGGGAAAACTTCTCAAGTTTTATTTTCCTGTATGATGAAGATGTGTCTGAAACCTGTAAATTTTACAAAACTGCTGAGGAAAGATGTACAAACTTATCCATATTTATAATTTTAATTTAGTTGCCTGTATATGAATGCATTTCCACTCTAAGTTCTTTCTAGAGTAAAGCAATCTTTTCATTACGTGAATTAAGTGCCTCACACAACAGGATGCTAATAATAGAATCTAATCATTAGTCATAATGATAACATAATCATAACTCTTTAAATATTAAAAATTATATTTCCATTAAATTTCATACACATATGAAATGTGATTCAGCTCAAGGAAGTCTGTGATTGAAACCAAATGTTACTTGTTTCAATGCTTACTATAGCCTGTATCTATGTGTTACAAATTTCCACGGTTCACTTTACCAAGTAAGTGAGGAGGCTCTGCTTGTATAATAGGAAAATAACAGTAATAACCTGTACCTTTATAAGTATTGAAAGCAGCATGTTCTCTCCTGCCATTTAGGCTCAAATTATCCTACGTTTCAGGTCTGAGTGCTTATAATCTTTGCAGAGGAGCTAAGGCTGGGAAAATCTACCTTTGTTTGCCAAGACCCCAGCTGGTGTCCCTCCTGTGCTGAAATCTGTTTGATGTATCACCTGGCCAACTAAATAATGAGTGCTGGGCAACAACTCATTGTTGTTCCCAAATCCGGTGAAGTGTCAGAGCATGATCAGAGTTAAGGGAATGCATGCTGTCTTCTGAGCTGGCAAAGCAATGAGTAGCGCAGAATATGTGAAAATATCTGCCAGGTAAAGTGCAGTAAGCAAGCTCTTTACCTGTGAAGCACTGCCACAGATAATGACGTACTTCAGAGAGTTGAGGGAGTTGGCACTGCAAGAAACTCTTCAGGTTGAGAAATCCTTCTCAGGTGAAGCAACAACTGAGCAGTCCACAGGAAGGAAAGAAAGTGACAGGACAAAAAGCAACTCCCTGCAAGGCTTACGGGGCAACTCCCTTCCTCTCTTCCCTCACAAGATGCAAGCTACATAAACATTCAAAATGAACATCTGCCTTGGAGGTTGGACCCAACCCTGACTATAAATTAAAAATATAATAAAAAAGAACAATAATAATCATTCTTGTGAGTTGACCTATATAGACAGCTCCTTACCACTGTTCCAAGTGAAGAAAAATATTTCACTTTTACCACCAGTTGTGCGGAGAACAAAGTAAGTTATACTCACCCAGTAAAGCGCAGTATCAATATGCATATTCATTTAGTGATCCAACACTGCTTGAGATTTAATTTCTGTAACAATTCAAGGAAATACATATGTTTTGTGATCAGCATCACCGAGTTACTCAGAATAAAATATAAGCAAAACCCACGTGTGAACAGTTTGTAGATGTTCAATGAATAGATCACAAGCATCCCATTCAGTTATTCAATTAATTCTGTCTTTTCCCTTCTAGCACAAGTTTGCGGGTAGGAGGAAAGAAAGTGGTATCTTGCTGCAAAAATGCATGCCAGTCAGTTTTGTTCTGTTATACATGGGCGATACTGATGGAGTTAATTGGACTGCAACGTGTAATGGAGATAGAATTTTGCTCGCCCTGTGTTTACTTTCCAGTTCCCCAGTACTTCTCATTTATTAGTAATTTAGTTCAAAATCCATGTCCCTGCTTCTTTTCCATTCATATTAATTAAACAGATTTCTTGCAAGCAAAATTCTTTCAAGTTTAATAGTATTGGTGTTTGGACTTATTTCTCTTCTGTGAGTTAAAATGTGAGGCCTTAAAAACACACATTTGGGAAATGAGTGGGGGCCAAATGAGTCATCAGAACTCATTCTGGCTCTCATTTAGTAGTCTGTTCTCCTCAGGATGCAGTATAATGATGCTTAAATTATTATCTGCATTTGCTAAGTTAAGATAGGCTGTTCTGTAGGATGAAAAATAAATGCAAATTTAAAATACCTGAAGGGAGGATGCAAAGAAGACTGAGCCAGGCTCTTTTCAGCGGTGCCCAGTGACAGGAAGAGGCAGTGGGCAGAAACTGAAACACAGGAGGTGCTGTCTGAACATCAGGAAACACTTTTTTACCGTGAGGGTGACCGAGCACTGGCACAGGTTGCCCAGAGAGGTAGAGTCTCCATCCTTGGAGATACAGGCAGGCAGTCAAGTCATCTAAGGATGCAGAGG
>NW_008824791.1:3763382-3771770 GCF_000699105.1 Pygoscelis adeliae
CGAATAATTCCTATTATGTGGCAGGTGTGAGGTTTATTTATTAGTTTTCATAAGACAGCAGATTGCCATATAGCCAGAATTTGCTTTTCTCACTATCGCTGGTTAATTTTCACCCCCTGTAGCAGGAGCTAGTCTGCAGGTTTGCTTTGAGCATTCAAAGTCAGTTCTGTCATCAGACCCAGGCAAAGTCAGGAAGCTGTTCAACAGAGGCTCTTTCCCAGGAGCCAAGTGAAAAAATGTCAGGTCCACAGTTTGTAAGTGCTTGGGAGCTCCTCCAGAATGCGTCTCTGTTTTCATAAGTTCAGGTTTTTTGAACAGGCAAAACTGTAGCATGTAGATACAAAAACATATTTACAATAGTAAGAAAAATAGTTGTTTTTTTTTTTAATTTGCCTCCTTGCAATATCAGTTTATGATGTCTGCTTCAAGGGTGTAAAGGAGCATAAGTTTTAATAGGATTTAGTATGGTTTGAGATTCTACCTTTCCTACCTCATTATTGCTTCATACGTAGTCAGGTTTGTTTCCTGTAATCCTTTACAAGGAAGTGTGCAAGTTAAATTAAGATTGAATTCCAACTAAAAAAGCCTTGTCCATTCACAGTAAGAGACTGTAACTTTGATGGAGAATCTCCTTTTAGGCAATGAAACAGTGATACATCTCTCTCTCAAAAAAAAAAAATTAATTAGCGTTTCATGTTTCTTCTGCATAGTAACTGAATAACTGCTGATATCTCTATTCAGATTAAAACTGGGTCAGATACTTAAGTCAGCAAAAAAAAAGTAATTTAATTCACACTTGTGACTGTTTGACCCAACTCAGTGTGCATATATCTGCCATAAAAGATATCTGCCATAAAAGAAAGCTAGTGATCCTAGGAAATTAGGACACTTTCACAGTGCTTCACCAAATAAACTGAGAAGTGTATCTACTGCTAACTTCAGTACAGAGCGGCACAACAAGCAAAGGCCAGGCCAGTCCACAAAGAAAGATTTGTATGGCACCAATACCAGAGCATGTCTGATACCATTTAAAGTTATTACTTTGTGTGCAGTTATTCATGCTATTTTAAAAGGTGCTGTGGGTTATGGATTTGTCTATGCGAAGTTGGAAATTGTCTGCTTTGAAAAAGATGAAGACTACTGGGCTGCAACTTAAGTCTGTCACAAGCAGCTGAGCAATTTTATGTTACTTGACCTCGAATAATATTTTTTTATAAGCAGGAGACAGAACTGGGGCTGGTGTGAGCTCCTGTTTTTGCAGACTGCATGAAAATCTGCCCATATTTAACCTGCGTAAATATCCAGGTAACTGAAAAGCTATATATTTAGAGGACAATATCAGCTCTTAAGAAAAAAAAGTCTGTATACCACACTTCAAGACGTAGACTTCAATTATTTGGTTTGAAAACAGGCAGGGACAATTTTCAAAACTGGGGATCCAATTTCCAAAAAAGGGGATTTTGTACTCTTTTTTTTCTGCCCAGCCCCTGAGAGAATGCACATACAGCAAATGCCATATGGTTGATACGTCCCCATGTTGTCCACTGATTAGTCTTCATTCACTTCTGAATTTTTGCATTGCAAACTGTCCTTGTCTCAGGTTTTGCAGATAGATAGAAAAGCAAAAGTGCAGAGACATGAGGCAAGTGAGATTTCAGACTTACAGCAACACCGCAAATCTCAAGAAACCTGTTTAAAATCTGACCCTGCGTTATGCTCCCTTTCCCCTCTCTAGCAACTAAAGCTGTACTTTAGAGCTTAACTGAAAGCTTTTAGTGTAGCAGTTAACATTTTAAAAATCCCGTTTCTTTCTAAGAGCCTAGTATATTACATGGTAAGAAGTATACTGAAATTTAAACAGTTAACAACTGATGAGTCTAACTAGTTTCTATTATATAGATACATTTTAGGACTTCAGTGATTGGAAAAAAACCACTATGCATTAACCTAGAAACAGAGAATAGAAAATAGCTGCATATATGTATGCAACATAGATTGAACTAATTCTTTGGTATTGCCTTAAAGAAATAAAACCTGATAAATAATACTGCAATACCATCCGTATTTCCGTTTACTTCAATAATAAAATGGATGAAGAGACCAGATTAACTGCAGGAAGGAATTTCAGACATCCATCATCTGCTAAAGATGAGTCCAAATATTACTGTGGGAGACTCTGGCCAAACCCACTATTCCTGCTCAGGATTTTTATTCTGCTGCACAAATTAATTCATGGCAAACTCCGATACTAATGTCAGTGGGAAGCCCGACAAGGCAACAGCATTGGTGTACTTTCAAACCCTCATGTGAGAAGACATATGACAGTCATTATAATGTGGCTTGTTGATTTTTTTCCTATGTCACGTACAATACAAATAAGGTAAATTGGTTGGATTTTGCTGACGATGAATGGCCTTTACTTTTATAAACATTTCAGTGCTGTTTTAGTAATCAGTAGCAGAGGCAATTTGTTTTGTGTATTGCTTTACTGTTAATGCCATTCCCAAGAGAATTTCTCAAGTAATTCTGATTAAGTAAAAGTTGAAATACTCTTTGCTACCATGCCCGTAGAATGATACTTACTGAAGATACAGAGCAAAAATAATGAGAAAAATGGCAAGAGCTAAATTGCCTAAGACAGAAGTCTAAACAGATAGAATTTTTATGTTATCCCTCAACCACTTAAACGGAATTTCTAGTTTATATCTTAAAATGCTTCAGAAAGTAGATATGGGGTGGTTTGGATTTTTTTAAGTGCAGAGCTGGTGGTTCAGGAAGATTGTCTTCAGCAACTCCAACCATTACCTCGACTTTCAGATGTTTATTTTGATATGCTGTTAGTCAATACTGCAATCATGACATTTTATGCTGGAAGCTGGCATGTCAATAAGCCCCTTAGTCTCTACAGGCAGTGCAGTGGCATTTGCTAACATTTTGTATAAGTTTTTCATTGAGCTGTTAGTGTGTGAATGTCACTAACTGAAGCAAATTTTAAATGAAAAAAAGAAAGGAAAATTCCCAGTTTTTACTTCCATAATTTATGACTTGGGATATCTCTGATTTCTGTAGACTATTTTCTTGAAGCAGTCTTCTCATTCAAAATGTGCTCTTAATTAAATGCACACTAAATGCCATGCAAAGGTGGGATTCATATAGAGCCATATCCTCCTTGGCTTGCAAACCATTTTCTTTTATCTTTGGAACTTGTACTATCTGAAGAATATGGTTTGCTATCTGGAATTATACAGGCTTAATCTGTGTTTAATACTTGAAGCAAAAGAAATGTTTAAGTGCTTTCTTAATCTAGGTCCTATTCTGGCATGTCATCAAAATAGTGTTTTTTACCATTTTTATCCTGTAGTTTTCAGCTGATAAAAACCTACCATCTTCAGATGCCTTTGAGCCTCTTTCTTTCAAATCAGCCAGCACACCTATTCCATATCCTCCCCCTTAGCTAGCTCTACTGCTGTGTGCGCTCTCTGCTTGTTGTCTTCTGCTAATTTTCTCTTTGTCTGGAGTTTCTCTCCCTGCTCTTCCTCTTTCATCTCAGCATGCAGCGTGTCAGCATTTCATGCTTTTTAGCCCAAAAGCTCCATCCCTTCACACATAGTAGCTAAATCACTGGAGAATATATGTGCCATGGCTGAATTTCTGTTTGGGCTTCTCTTATTAGATCTGTGCTTCTGAATACTCTGTTTCTGTCTTAACAAAGGAAGTGGGTTACTAAGGCATACAAGCCAGTGTGTGAAAGCAGGATATTCTGCTGTAATTCCCAGTATCAGGTGTTCCTAGGACATTCCACCAGTTTGATGAAGATATATCAGGCATAAATTAAGGCTCTGGTGTTGAACTGATATTTTCAGAACCTAGGAAGAATGTGTGATATGCACTACTGGTTTAGTTCCCAGCATGCCATAAAACTGGTGAGTTATGATTTTTTTTCTGCTATATTCTGTAATGGAAACTTACAGTATACCCTGTATACAGTATACCACAGATTTCACTGTGTCAAAGGCAGCATGCACACGTTTCAAGAAACATCAGTTTTAAATCCTTGCCTTTTTTTTTTCTTTAAAATGTAGAAAGTAATAGCAATTCACCTCACAAATATAATTTTGACACTATATTTTGGTACTACATTTACAAAATCCTAGAATGGGAACATGGCTTTTTAGAGCCACAGCAAATATGATCTGGGACCATGCTGGCTTAAGATAAGAAATATTGAATGACTTCCCGCTCAGTGAATATGATTCATCCTATTCAGTAACTGAAGTGGTGGAATAATAGATTCATCCATGTAATTAAGAATTGTATCACGATTTAAATGCATAGCATTTAATTTGGTTGATGGCCAGCCATAATTCTGAACTCTTCTAAATTTTGAGTGCTTTACTCTGCAATCTTACCTTCAAAAGATAATTTCATATATGGATACCGGTGATAACAAGACAGATACAACATTAGCAACTTATGCAGTTTTATCATATTTCTTAAAGTAATACAATCATAGAATAATTTAGGTTGTAAGAGACGTCTATGGATCATCTGATCCAAGCCCCAATCAAAACGGGTCTAATGAGATCAGGTTGCTCAGAGTCTTGTCCATTTGAGTTTTGAATAACTCCAAGGATAAAGATATCACAGTCTCTCTGGTCAACCTATTCCAATATTTGACCACCCAAATGGTGAAAAAATATGTCCTTATATCTAACCAAAACGTAATGTGCTGCAACCATCACTTCTTATCCTTTCACTGTGCACCTCTGAGAAGAGTCTGGCTTCATCTTCTCTAAACCATCCCACTTGGTACTTGTAGACAGCAATAACATCTCCCCTGAGCCATCCCAGGTTTTAACAGCCCTTTCCCTCCAGTGTATCAATCACTCCCACAGATTTGGTATTGACCACAAATTTGCTGAAAGTTTATGCCATCCCGTTGTCTAAGTTGTTAATGAAGACATTAAGTGAAATTGGACCCAGTGACCATTTTAGGTGTTAGATACTTTTTCTTTTTTTCCTAAAGCCTCTAAAACTGGTTTTGCCCATGTCCAAAAATTGCCTTCCTTTGAGGACAGTAATTGATGATTGCTGAGTTGCTTATAGCCCTAGGGTTTCTGGTATCATCCTGTGACTATACTTTGAACATGTCTGCTGTCATCCTGTGCCTGTATTCCTTTATGCTGCAGTTAATTCTGTGGTCATAGATAGTTCATTCAACATGCAACAACTCCTCGTCATTACTGCCTATTAGTAACAGAATGTATATATATGACACAACACACTACACCACATAATCATACAGAGCTAAGCAAAAGCTAAAACAAATTAGATGAGGACCAGTCACCTGGTCCTGAGGTAGTTGCTGTGATTAGCTGCATTAATTACAGCTAACCAAGCCGAAGCAGAGCTTCAGGCAGGCCAAGATAAGACCAGAGACCTGCATTGTTAGCTTAACCCAAAGTCTAGCCTGTTACAAGCAATGGCAACATCATATTTACCGAACTGTAAGTCTACACACAGTAGTAGACTTGCAAGATATGCTTGAACCTAAATTTGGACACTATATTTATCTTTTCTCCAAAGTATTCCTGATAGGTATTCTAATCAGTAGAGGTTTTTAATCACACCTAGTTAATCAGCCAGAGGTCTCCTACCACGTGAGGATGAAATCTTTCTTCCTGGTGACCTGTATCTGGTGAGAAATGCATTGTATACACCATAGAGAAAAGGTTTGAGGCAACTCCATGACATCTAGGATGACACATAACCAGAAACTCAAGCTCTCCAGTCTGTCCCTACGTGTCTGCATCACCTCACTCTCAGATTGAAGAAGGGCAATGAGCTGGCATGAGGAACACTATGCAAAGAGGCTAAAATAGCCAGCAGATCTGGAGATGAAAGGCAGTGCAAAAAACTTACCTTTATCAGTGACCTCAGATTTAATCAAATCCTAGCAGTGCTACCTAAAAGGTTTGGGTTTGTTTTTTACAAAACTGCATGATTCTTAATCAGTCTTTTTTTCCAGAGAGTTGATTTGTGATTTGTTGAACGATAGGTTTAGCAACACTTAATTCACTTATTCAATTGGACTGTCAAGCACTTGGCATACTTCCAGACTGAACTAAAAATGGTTGGATGGCAGATCTGAAGAGAAATGGACCTTGTAGATCTGCTAATTTTCTTACTGAGACTAAGATCTCTGATAATCCAAATTGTTTAAATACTTTTCTTTCCACTGAGAAATAGAATAAAAGAATCATGGGCAGAGATCCCAGCTCCAGATCATATGGAAGATTGTGGATTAAATTAAGCTACAGATTTAACCTGGAAAATACATGTAATGAGCCTAAGTTTTCCATCACTGTAGATAGAGAAAACAAGTTTCAAACTACCTAAGTAGTTCAAACTGTAGCTTAATTTAATCCACAATCAATTAATCATTTACCTATGTATTTATTAGATTAACATAATTTAGCATACACAATTAAAGTGATGCTTTAGTGCTAAGATATTATTATCATTGGCTATGGTGTAGATTTTAGAAAGTTTTGTCAGTTTTTTGTGAGGTTTTGTCCTGCAGGCAGAACACCTAGTTCTGAAAGCAATAAGCCAAATTAAGCCTCATGTGCTGTGGTTTCAAGACTCAGACACTCCTGTGTGGATTGTCTGGTGTTTCATATGGGTTGAGAGCAGCCTTTTATTCAGTGAAGGACATTAATAAAAGCTTTCTACTCTGCTGAACTACTTACTTAATACTTGTGGAAACTTGATACCTTGAAGGCTTCTACCCTATCTTTGGAAATATTCAAAACTTGACTGGACAAAGCCCTGAAAACCTGATCTAATGGGGCCCTGTTTTGAGCAAAGGGTCGGACAAGGTGCCTTCTGAAGTTCCTTCCATCCCAAATTATTCCCTGTTTCCACATCCAGCTTGACTGGGATTGATCAGCAGCTCAGAAGCCTCTGAGGAGATGCTGACAAGCATATATATGGCAGGACACGGTGGTTTTTTTTCTACAGTCGTAAGCTAACAATAAACAGGGTTATACAAGTACTCTAAATTTAGGTAGAATTATCAAGCCTCTGCAAGATACATTTTTATAATAAAACAGAAAAAAGATTTGTATGAACCTTTTTGCTTGGATTTGCATTTTGGCTCTTGTAATTAGCATTTGCAATTTGATTTTACAGAACACTGATTAAATGCAAAAATATGCAATAAAATGTATTGGTTTAATTAGACTGATTAACAGGGGTTTTTTCTCAAACATCTGGTACATGCTTATACTACAGGAATAGGAGGATCCCAAAAGATACTAGTCTATAAGAAAAAAGGAGTGGATCGTCCTCTGTAACAGAAATTCTAAATTTTTTTTGCTTTCAGACTTTTGTGTAAATGAGTTTAAATAGGGAAGTTAAGATTTCTGAATAGGTCAAATGTAAACCTGAGAACAATCTTATAAGTTACAGAGCTCCATACCTGAAAAATGCTCACTGCAGTAATTACAAGACCTCTATGTGTTTCTGTGTCTTTTATGTCAAGAAGGTCTTTTATGTCCTTCTTGACAGTATAGGAAAGTCATTTATAGCTGAGGTTGTTGAAAACATCACTTCTTTAGGGCTGCTTGTGAGTTTACCCATAGGATCACGCAGTTGTTTTGACATTTTGATTTTTCACACATCTCTCTCTCATGAAATCAACATAGAATCAAAATAGAATCATTTAGGTTGGAAAAGACCTTTAAGATCATCAAGGCCAATCATTAACCTAGCACTGCCAAGTCCACCACTAAACCATGTCCCTAAGCACCACATCTACACGTCTTTTAAACACCTCCAGGGGTGGTGACTCAACCACTTCCCTGGGCAGCCTGTTCCAGTGCTTGACAACCCTTACGGTGAAGAAATTGTTCCTAATATCCAATCTAAACCTCCCCTGGTGCAACTTGAGGCCATTTCCTCATGTCCTATCGGTTGTTACTTGGGAGAACAGACTGACACCCACCTCGCTACAGCCTCCTTTCAGGTAGTTGTAGAGAGCAATACAGTCTCCCACCCCTGAGCCTCCTTTTCTCCAGGCTAAACAACCCCAGTTCCCTCAGCCGCTCCTCATAAGACTTGTTCTCCAGACCCTTCACCAGCTTTGTTGCCCTTCTTTGGACACGCTCCAGCACCTCAACGTCCTTCTTGTAGTGAGGGGCCCAAACCTGAACACAGTATTCGAGGTGCAGCCTCACCAGTGCCGAGCACAGGGGGATGATCACTTCCCTACTCCTGCTGGCCACACAATTTCTGATACAAGCCAGGATGCCATTGGCCTTCTTGGCCGCCTGGGCACACTGCCGGCTCATGTTCAGCCGGCTGTCGACCAGCACCCCCAGGTCC
>NW_008824791.1:3774567-3813513 GCF_000699105.1 Pygoscelis adeliae
ACTTGTGTGTGTCTAAGTGGTGTAGCAAGTCGCTAACCATTTCCACTTCTTGGATTATGGGGCCTTCATTCTGCTCCTCATGTCTATCTTCCAGCTCAGGGGGCTGGGTACCCAGAGAACAGCTGGTCTTACTGTTAAACACTGAGGCAAAGAAGGCATTAAGTACATCAGCCTTTTCCTCATCCTTTGTCACTGTTTCCCCCCCGCATCCAATAAAGGATGGAGATTCTCCTTAGCCCTCCTTTTGTTGCTAATGTATTTATAGAAACATTTTTTATTGTCTTGTATGGCAATAGCCAGAGTAAGTTCTAGTCGGGCTTTGGCCCTTCTAATTTTCTCCCTGCATAACCTCACGACATCCTTGTAGTCCTCGTGAGTTGCCTGCCCCTTCTTCCAAAGGTCATAAACTCTCCTTTTTTTCCTGACTTCTATCCAAAGCTCTCTCTTCAGCCAGGCCGGTCTTCTTCCCACCAGCTCGTCTTTCAGCACATGGGGACAGCCTGCTGCCGCGCCTTTAAGATTTCCTTCTTGAAGGAAATTATTCCTGGTTTGTCCCCAGGTATAATTAACTAACTAGTTCTTATTTGGTAAGAATAAGACCAAAATAAAACCATTTTATTTTTAATGGTTTGGGTTTTTTTTTCCCTATAAGCATCAGAAAAATAAACACTGGTAGAAATTTACCCAAATGGTTTTATACATTTCTGTTGTGAAATACATGCATTATTTTTTCAAAAAGAGAGGTCTGTTACATGGACTAGGAATGTTATGGACAATGCTGAGAGCTCTTTCCTTGATTTCCTTTAACACTAGCTTGGAGAACATATACTGTGTTCTTGCCAGAATTGGGTAAATGAAGAGGATTTCCTGTCTCTGAGCAAAAAAAAAAAAATCACTCAAGCATAAAATGATTTTTAAGGGATTCTTCTGAGCTCTCAGAAAGCAACATTCCCTCTCCTCAGTCACTTTGTGATTTCTAAGCATCAATGTTTGTGTGAGTGCAGAACTAAATGATGTATTATCTTCTGCATTGCACTGTCTTCATGGATTTTTATTGTATGGATGTCATACATCACAGTCACATTCCTAAATTTAAGCTGTTTTGAATAAAGCAGTTTATATTTGCTTTTCTATATACTTACTAATGACAGAAAGAGAAACGGGGGCTTTTTTCCCTCTTCTTCAAAGGCATGTTTCTGAATGTATTGCCTTGGCAAAAGCTGAGATTTTTGAAGAAGCTATTTAACCATCAGCTCATCAAAGACAATAAATATTATCCTATATTACCTTTATTGACCACATTCAGTTGAATAAGATTCCTACCAGATTTGGGGAAACAACAAACCATCAGTCATGCTCTGAAATGCCCTTGTCTGCTCAGTAACTACAGAGAGAACTGACACAGGCTGGTGTGGTTCAACACCACAATTACATTAGCTCTACAGTGGGTGGTTGAGTAAAAAATCTCATTTCAAAAGCTAGCAATTTTTTTTCCTAGCTGTTAAAAAGTCTTAAAATGAAAAACCATTTTTAGTATAATGTACTCATATCCTTTGAAGTGAGGCCTTTCCCCCACTTTCTCTTTAAACAGCAATAGAAAATATCGATAATAACTATCATAGGAAAACTTAAAAGAAAAGGTTCACAGACAGCTTTCTTTTACTCGCACTAACTGTATTTTATAAAATGTATTAGTCTCCATTTTTGTCTCCATCTTAAAGCTGTAAAGCAGCTCAGGCTGTAAAAATATACAATTTTATATGGTCCTAGAAGGACTAGAGAGGTTTAGGGATGGTATTGTGAATTAATGCCATTTATCTTTAGAGTGGGAAGTTAGCTTTTGGAGTTTATATGCAGTTTACATCATTATAAGTCGTCTCTCATATCAGTTCAAACGTCCTTTTTGCTCTGAAATTTCTTTTTTTTCTTTCTTTTCAAATAAACATTCTGTCCTGCTGATCAGACTAAAAAAAGAAGCAACAGCTTCTCTCTTCGCAGTCCCCTCTTAAAGAATTATCCAGAAGTAATCCAGTTCCACCGCACTTCTGTTTTTCCCTGAAATGTAAATAGTGCTGCATTGAAAACAGTTCTGCTACTATTCTGTGTTTAGGCTATATTTTAATTGAGAAGCCTTTTAAACCTAAATTAAAACAGTGATGACGGGTAACAGGAGAATCATTATGGTATACTCCTCTAGAACAACAAGGGGTTTTCCCACTCGGTGATTATCCTTCATTACTTATGGGTACCTGTCAGTATTCAGCAAGTTCCTCTGGCTGGTCCAAGGGCAGTAGCAGCTTCTCAGCCATCTTTCCCAGTGTGTTAGCAATCACATCATCAGACTGGTTGTATCTGGGCCTATAAAACCACACTACAATGGAGTGAAAGCTGCCTATGTACATGCTGAGTACCAAATGTTAAAGACATGAACGTGAGCTCATGTCACCTCACTGTAAATGTGGCTGAGACCCAGACTAGTCAAAAATAATCAGTATGTTCAACTTCAAAAATAAATTTAGAAAAATTTTAGCTTTTAGTACGTGAAAGAAAATTAAATGCCCTAGGTCTACTTCTTAACCATGCACACTGAAATACAATATGGGGAATATTCATATTGTCTACATTTGGGCATCTCCATTATGGGCTCAAGACAGCTTGAGTGTCCACCTTCAGCTACCCACATAGCCTGGTAGTGAGAGGCATGCACTCCTTCAGAACATGACCAAGTTAGGTGGTGGGAGAGCCCCTGTAGTACGCGCCAGTATACTTATGGCACACCTATGGCTTTCACAGGAAAATAAGGGGTTTTGTCATAAAAGAGTTAGCAACAGGCTCAGGTCACGTTTCAAAAGCAGTGATGATTTCTAAGCCTTTTTTTCCTCCTCTGATTAAAGCTTTCAGTTACCTGGCAGGAAAAATATATCAAATTCAAAGGAAAATTCATGTAACATGAAATGCTGAGGATAATGTTGGTGAACTAATCTCAAGGATGCAATAAAAACTTTTTTGGAAATGTGCCATTTTATTATGCCTCTGCTCCAGTCTCTAAAAACAAAATGTTTAATAATTTTATTGTTAAGAGGGGATTCAGTCTTGAAAATTAATCTCTAGTGTCTGTCAGGTATTGTACACTTTAAAAATACTGCTATTAAAAAGACATGGGTAGCCTGGCACTGGCAGTACAGTACAATTGACCTCACATTGCTTCATCTGCACAGCTATTGATTTTTCTTTTTCTCTTCATTTTGACATTTCATATGATTTAATCCAAGATTCATCATTTTGGAAATGTCAAGTTTAAGGTAGTTTTTTTTATTGTTTGGGAAGAGTAATCTTTGAAATGGTTTGCTATTTATCTTTTTTCAGACAGTCAGCTAAACACATCGGCACTGAATCAACTCGTAATTGACTGAGTGTATTTTTTATTTCTTTCATAGTGTATTCCAATGTGCCTTTTTACTGAGTAGCTAATTGTATCAAAGTCAAAGATAGCAGCAGCATTTTGAATAGATTTCCAGCATCTCAGCACATTTCATGAAAAAAGGTCTCTGGGGATAAAAGCCTTTATGCAACATCACACTATGTGATGAGAAAGCAATAGAAAGCAAGCATGGAACATACTAATGCAGTATATATTACAGAAATAACAGCATTTCTTGACATTTATTCAGCACCTAATAATTAGAATTATAGTCAACAGATGCATGGGGCACAAGAGGAGTAGGAACCCAAATGGAAACTGGCCGTCTGTGCTCAATAGAAAAATGTAAGCAAGCACCGTGAACTTGAACTTGATGACATGGAGCTGGTGCAACTGCCTGATTCAACTTCATTCCTGCTGGCTCTCCAGGTATAGCATCTGCCTGAAAGCTGAAGAGTTTCCAAAACACTGTGCAGCCTTGAATGTCCTAATGGGCGCTCCAACACACAGTTAAAGTGCTGAATGGCTGCTGAAAATAAAACTTACAATGTTTGTTCACTGCATCAGTGTCCCAGCAAACCTTCAGAGCCACACACCAAATGGTGTGACCTATCAAGAAATGTAAGGTGTGTGCCACACGTCAGAAAGCAGAGAGGAGCTGGCCACCCAGAAATTACAGAGGCTGTTTCCATGTTTAGGATTTCATTTTGACACAGGACTGGAATCAGAAGACATCTGGCTCCCAGGACAACCCAGGGATATTGCCTGTTGCTGTCTCGCTTTCGCCCGTTGCTTTGGGTCCATATTATCCAGCAGCCCTTGTGGCAGCCCTGCTCCACTGCCAGGCAGGAGATGTAGCTGCCCTTGAACCATGTGGGAGCTGCTTACTTGGGTCCTGAAACAGCCTAAGAGCCCAGGGCTGGTCACTCGTGTGGAAACGACCTGTGCCTTGGTGCTGCTCCAGTCACAGCAAGCTGTGGTTGGTCTCTGGCCCATGGAAGTTTTCTATCTGTACAGATCTGATCCAAAAAGCGCTTTTCATTTCCAGACCATACCACTCACTTTCTCACCTCTTTTTACTGACTTTTCTGAATCTGACAGAATTCATTCGTTTAGTCTGCTCTCTCTATACATCACAGTTCCCTGTACTATACACCACATCTTTGTCCTACCCCACAACACAGCGTCTAGCCTCAAGCTGAGACTAGCTACTGGTTGTTACTTTCAGCATTTGCTGAAACACTTGTCTCTCGCTGTCCTTCCCAGCGTGTTACTCCCTAATGGGCAGCATTATCTTGACATTACTTGGAAACTTTTCCTTCAGGGTTACTGAGGAAGGAGAGATACATCTCACACAGAGCAATCCTGTGTTTTAAATGTCTTGGTGGACGGTATATAGGTAATATGATAAACAGGGTGTGGGAAATGTCTTTTGAAACAGCAAAGTGTGTACGTTTTACTTATGCTATGGGTGGTGGTGATTTATGCAAGCAGAAGCTGTCAAAAGAACCATGATAAAACACATTTCAAAGAAGGTATTATCTTGGTGGGATGAAGGTTGACTAATTCATTTTTGAAAGGCTGTTCTTTGTCTATTATGTATCTAGCATTACCTGGGCATGGTGGTAGCTGCATAAAGCTTTGTCCAGTTCCTAAGTCCTCATCATCTTATTATTCAATACGCTTGCTAGGATCCAATTTTTTTCAGTGTTGGTGATTCCAAATTTCTTCTATTAACTCCTACTAACATTCTCATGACATTAAAGAGATGCCCCTAAGCAAATAAGAATTCAATATTCTGTAAAAGAAGTTAATCTAAATTTGAAATACAAGATTTTATGAACTACTGACTCCAGTACACCTAACATTCAGCCCTTTGATGAGATTATTCAATTTCTTACCTTGAGGTTTCATAGGTAGAGAGGGATGTGTTTCTCTACTCTTTGTAAAAAAAAACAACTTTCATTGTACTCAGAGTTGCATCAGTTTTTGTCAAGCCGTATAGATGTTTGTTTAATGATTATCCATATACAAATTGAGCTACCTAGTTGTCTGTGGCATTATTCCATTAATATTGGCAGTATCCTCATTTCTAAGTACTTTGTGGGTTAATGTGGAAACAAAGTTATAGCTAGCTGAATAACCTGCATACACTTTCAAACCAAAAAATATATTTCTTGAAGAGCAATTTGATAGTAGTAGTACCATTGCAGTAGTAAAGGTTTCTTTGTAAAAACCCAGAAAAACCTTCCCCACTCCTGTATACTTGATGGGAGGCTAGATAATAGGTCCGTTCTTTGAGACTTCGAACATGATTTATTTTTTCATAAACTATTAATGTCTTCATAAGTTGGAATTGGCACAGCAAAGTGGAAATTCAAGAACATTATGAAAGCTACTCAATAACCAGTAGAAATAATATCTCATTTACTCACTTGCTAATGTAGGAAAGTTTTTCCTTCATAAAAATTGGTTTAGTGACTGTGGTGCTTTTGTAAGATTACAGGTAGCAGAACTTGAGGCTGAACTTACATTAATGGGAAAAACAAGGCCAGCGCAAGGGCCAGTACTTTGAATTGTGACTGTGACTAATCAGCATAGTTTGACTTCAGTGCAGATGGACCATTTCAGAAAGTGTTCTGTCTTCAACCATAGCATTCCACCTGATCTAGTGGAAGATGTCCTGCCCACGGTAGGGGGGTTGGAACTAGATGCTCTTTAAAGGTCCCTTCCAACCCAAACTATTCTGTGGTTCTGTGATTTATGTCAGAACTGCTACTTTACTAGTAGCACCTAGTCAGGGTGTCTATCTATTTATCAGGAAATTAAATAACACTACCAACCTCTATCATTTTTATTGTTAGTTTTACATTTGCCGTAATTTCATTACTTTCGTTTAATTTGAGAAATGTTTAGTGCCTTTTTGTGAAGTGCATGGGGAGCATCCTCTAAAAAACAAAGCAAAACAAAGCAGAAGCTTTTGTGTCTTATTAAATGATTTTAAAGCTTGCTTTTAAAGGAACCCTATCAATGCTGATAGATTCCAAATATTTCTCATTCAAATGGTTTCTTCTTGCAGTATTTTACTACCGCCACTACTGTTTCTAGCCATTTCTTGAGCAGAGTGCATCTTACCAACCAGAAGACATAGTACTGCTGTGAGATACACGGGGATGGATGCCTTTGGAATGGTATGTGAGTTGGATGTACGGGGGCGGGGGGGGGGAAGGAAACACTTTGGCGTTCTGAAATTAACATTTTGCAGAAAAACATATTAATATTAGAAACTGTATGTGTCCACTACAAAAACTAAGGGTTGCAAGACAGAGATAAACAATGACAAAGAATGAGGGAAGAAAAACAAAATAAGGCTGGATATGTCCAGCACTGACTTGAGCTCTTATCAGTTCTGACAGCCATGCAGTCCATGCATTTTAAAAAACAATAAAACCTCCAGTTGAGTCTATCTGCTGACTGATTGATACTCCTGAAGGCCCCACAGTATTTGAATCTAGTAAAAGTGGGTCAGCACAGTGATGTACACAGCACACCGATAAAAATAGTTTGTTAAATGAACATGTTATCTCAGCACTTTAGATTGTAAGAAACAGTTCTTATCATGAGATTTATAGGTGACCACTCATAAATAAGTACATTTGATGCCAGATCTTGAAGAAACAGGATGACAAGAAAATGAGCAAGAAAAATTTACTCTGCTCTTCGTAATTACTGGGTGTTCTGCAACCATGCAGGATAAGTGTTATCAGTTACATTATTAAATGTACCCAGTAAATCATTTTCTTACACTTTCTCTTTTGCATTTTGAAGACAAAAGCCTGTATTTTTTCATATTTTTCAGGACAATTAATGAGCATGTTTTAGAAGCTATTAGATAATATTTCAAAGTAGAGCTACTTGAATCGGTTATCTTGAATTATTCCTGACAAAAAGGTTGACAATTTTCTGCAGATAAAGTGTTTGCAAATAACAACATTGCTACTGATCTCCAGTTCAACTTTATCTTTTTCATTCTGTCGCATTTATTAGATTAGAAGTTTTGAGACTGTAGATTGAAGGCGATATGAACAGGAGCCATCATTTTCCTATATGTAAATATGATATTTATTCTATTCCTTTATCAGCATCTCTACACCAAATTCCAGCACAAAAATACACGGTGAAGGGCCCTAATTTACCTACTTTCTGAGATTTTTCTTGACCAATAAAAGTATTTAAATATAAATCTTATCTTAAATCAAGTCCTGGGCTTTCACATTTGTCTTTTTTTTCCTTCCATGTTTGCCATTCAACATGATGTTCACTCTTCTTCAGAGAAAGGTGAAAGACTTTTTTACATTCTTGCTTGAAGATATCTTTGCTATGGCTTCAAAAATGAACAGTAAAATGTTTCTTGATGTCGTGATGTATACCATCACAGCATACGTTTGTTAAATGAAAAGTCTTGCTGTGCAGAAGAGAATTGTCTGAAATGCCAACGAGGGCAGGTTGAATAGAGGCTTTTCTTTAAAAGTCCTCCCCAGAAAGAGGTCTGGTATTTGGAAAGGGGGCGTGAAGGGGTCAGAAAAGCATCCTCTGAGGGCATGGACAGGACATATAACCCCTTCCTCCCTGTAAGAAGTCAGTGAGGCAGCGTGCCACGGGTGCAAGGCAGCACTGCAGAGGGCTGACTAATTGCTGGCACTTTCTTCTTCTTAGAGCAGATATTCCTTTGGTAGGAAGTCTGACTTTCTGCTATATGAAATTGGAAGAGGTCTTGGAACAAGCATTCCTTAATTAATGCCTTCTTGACTCCATCTCACCTAAATGTACACCTCTCCTATATGGGGAGGGCAATGCTTCCCTTCTAGCTCACTGGGAAATCACTTGAAAAGTATGAAGGCTGTGATGTGGCTCTTCGGCAGGCAGTAGATGATTAAAAAAGGTCATGAACTATCTTGAATAAAATATTGCTGATTCCCAGAAGAATTAACAAAGTTGTGGTCTAGTTAACTATGTCCATCTAATACATGTCTTTGTTCATGAATGCCAGGACGGCCAAATAAGAAGCAGCAAACATTCCAATGCTGCCAAACCCTATAAACTGTTGAGCAAGTTATGCTCTTTTTTGACAAATTTTGTCAGACTGTAATTCAATGAGGGGTTATGAAAGTAAAAGATAAATGGAAATAGAACGCTAATGTGATTTAAAACTAAACAAGGCATCTGTCTTTCATCACTCTGTCAAATGGAGCAGAAACACAGGTCTGTGAACGTACATACACATTGTATGCCATTTCTGGCAATCACCTTTCTTAAAATAAATGGAAGCAGCAGTAGCATACTTCACATACGTGAATTACATTAGACATGGCAATCAAGTCATTTTAACTTAAGGTAGCAGGTTCTAATTGGGAAATGTTATCTGTAAGAAAATAAAGATGACCTTTGGGATGAAACTGAAAGATGAGGTGTCAGAGAAAGAGCTCCATCCTGGCATATACCATAGTTTCTCCTCAAGGGTGGTAATTTGAAGTAATGAGTAGTCCTTGTTGAATGACCTTGTACATCTGCTGCACTGCCTATTCAATCTGTAACTCACTTTCCATCAATTGCACTTTTAGTACAATTAAATGTGCCATCATAAAGCCCTAAAAATGAACAACACAATCTCTGCATATGTTCATAGCTATTTAGCCTGGGACTGGGAGGGTGGCAGAAGTCCATCTTAAACCTTCTGTTCATGCCAAAGTGCAATTTGTTGATTGAAAGATGCTAGCTGATAGAGCTGGAAGAGGATGGCAGGATTTGCTTAGCATGCACAGAAGCACACACAAAACGATTTGAGATTGGAATGCGTGCTTGAGCCAACTTGCTGCTAAAAGGCCACCTGGATGGTGGCATGAAGAACAAACTGCCCTTTCCCTCCCCACCCCCACCACCCCATCCTAGGCAATTTAAAATCCTTTACAGCATAGCATGAATAAAATACGCTGCCATGTTGACAACAGAGAGACATGCCTGTTTTGTCAGAATAATGATATCAAAGTAAGAATATTTTGGACAGTTTTTGTTTTCACATGGGTTCTGGTAGAGCCAGAGTCTTTCTTTTATGCATATTTATCATTTGGTACATATTATAAAGAACTTAAATCCTCTCTAAGCAAAAGTGAACACCACCATCCTGCAGGATGGAGTGTCATGCCACAGAACGGTTTGGAGGGGTTTCCCTGGGGCTGCTGGGCGGAAATGCGGAGAGACACTTTGCTGGCTGAGGTGCTGTTCCTCCTGGAGGCACTTCCCAGCTGACTGTCACCTGTCACCACCTTACCACCAGTGGTTTGCCCACAGCAGAGGAGCAAGTACCCATCTCTTCCTGGTCCCCTCTCACACTCTCTGTGCTTGCTACAGCCATGCCTTGGAAACAGGAAGATTCACCTACCTGGAGTCCTGCAAGACCCAGGGAAGAAGTTCTGATAGCAATGTAGAATAAGTAATATATTTGAACAATAAATCAGTGAACAGTATTTAGAAAGTTGTATTCCTATTCAAAAATGGGGAAAAAATACGGAGGAAAGGAGATCAACATTGGTCCTGATCCAGCAATTACTAAGAGATTTAGGAGTTTGAAACCTTTAGCTATAGGGGAGAAAAACTCATTCCAATTTTGCACGCAGCCCTATAGTATTTAGACAATAGACTTCTTTTTTTTGGCACTACTACTAAACAGAGATGAAAGATGTTGGTGATTCCCAAGTTGTTCTTAATAGTTTTAAATTCAGGAAAAGTTTCAGCATTTTGTAAAGAGAAATAAAGGAGTAGTGTGAATTTTCTCCACTGAAGTCTGTATGAAAATTCCTCTACATCCCTGCATTTTGGCTGCAGTTCATTGCTCAGAATCTGTTTTGAAAATTATTTAAATGTGAAATAGCTGATTGTGATTGCATTAAGGCCACATTCTGCTGTGTAACAATGGAGTCGCTTTATTTCATTTGCCTTTACACATTGAGTCAACCTATTCAGTGGGTAAACAAATGTAACTGAGTAAAATATTTCTGCTGATTGCAATGTACAGTAAAGAACTGCATTAAAATTTCCTTTAAATTATTTTGCCTTTTTCTGTGTTTTAATGTAGTTTGATATTTTTGAAACTGTTAATTTACAGGGTAGATTTTTTTTATTGTTGATATTTGGTCAAAGCATAGAACTGAAATTTTTGTATCTATATGATTTTCTTCATTATGGTAGAAGAACATGAGGATTTCATGTACTGAAGAAGGATCTATTTCAAACCATCTTTTGGAAGAATGGCTGTTGGGATAAATTGTCCACTTTTGTAATAAAAGTCTTAGAATCTCAGTATCATTGGGTAAGCTGCTCTGGAAAGATTAATTTAAAGATCATATGCATTTCTTTCTATAGGTAGCTTTAAGGGAAGCTGACTCTATGTAGTCACTCTAAACATGCAGCATCTACTGTCGTTGTTCCAAATTCTAATTAGTTGCCTGTGGCCTGATCTGCAAAGAAGCTGGCCTGCTGTAACTTCATCTGGATGCTGTGAGAGCTTAGTACATTTCAAAATTCAGGATATGTTACCAAATACACATATTTCAAAACTGGTAGTAATTTACGTTTAATCTTTAATTGTAACAGGTTATACCTTCGGTTGTAAGGCTCTACAGCTGCTATATAAACAGCTTTGACTGTAGTGAAGGGATCCTGGACCCAAGCCATTCTATTTGAAAGGCAGTTTCACTGTAATATGCGGAGAAGCCAATATCCATCTGATTCTGGTTAGAGCAATGTTTCTGACACTGAGTTAGTCCAAAATAATCCCAACAGTAACCAGCACTGCTTATGCATTATTTAGGATACAAATGGTCTCAGATCGTTTCAAGTAATTTTATTAATGTTGTTACATATTCCAAACGTTGGGATAGCCTACTAGGAGTGAGAGGAAAACACAATTTATGTCCTCACTCAGGAAATCATCTATTCCTTTCCCATCTGTTCTTTCATGCCTTATTTCTTGGATTCAGGCCTTTGAGAAAGGGGCCTTTTCCTCCTACCCACACTTTCCTTGTTAGATTATAAATAATGGATCATAAGTGAGCACTTTGAAGTACTTTTATTGGCTGCCAGTGTCATCTCCAGTATTTATCTTGTCTACACTTTACTTCAGTGTTTCCAAATGCGGTAAATCTGAGACTCGGGCCTGGTAACAGTCTAATCTTTATGATCTCGTTGACTAAGAATTCAGATGTACAACCCCAGTTTTTCCTTCTATCATATCTTAAGAGCTTCCTTTTACCATCTTGTAAATTGTACAAGACTAGATTTGTTCTGTCTCAGGAATAAGATTCTTAGTTTACTCTGATTTTGAAAATTCCCTTCACTCATCAAATGTCTCATTTGCAATGCTTGTGGTGAAGCCAACATGTGGAGTTCTGGGATTAATTTGAATTCAGTAGGCTAGCTGTAATCAGCCGTCCCTGATCATTGTGGTGTACAAATTCTGTACGATTTTAGTACATCATTTTGACTGGAGGGTTTCTTAATTCTTTAGAAAATGTACTCTGCCTGTATCTCAGATATATATTCCAAAAAAGCCTGTGTGCACCAGGATGAACCTATGTGTTCACTAGCATCCAAATATTTTGTCATTCTGACATTTAAATATGTAAGTATATCATACAGAGAGAAAGCAGAAAACTTACAGATGTAAACATAGCCAAGCTGGTTAAAGTTTTTCCATTAAAATTATCATTACTGTTCATTTTTATCGATACAAAGTCTATTTTTATTGGGAAGCTTTTGCTTTCCATTTGAGAAACAAAAGTTTGAAAACTGAAGTTTGGCTGTCATGGGAGTTGTAATTTTCTCATGTCGCCCCCTTCATCTGTCTCCATCAGACAGTGTCTCACATCAATCACAATTGCCTAATGTCCCAAGGATTAGTTGCCTCCTTTACAACTAGAGGAGGAAACTATGGTGTGTGTAGAAAATCTGATAAAGGAACAAAGTCATGACATGATGCACCTGAATAGCAACTCATATGAAACACTATAGGCATTCCCAAATTAAAACGTTTAGGGTTATGGGCTGAGTTATATGATTTTTTTGTTCTTTTTACCCAAAGACTTAAATGGATAACTACAATAAAAACAAACTTTATTTTCTGCTGAGATTTTCTCTGGGTGGGAAAACACCCTTGTCTTCAGGCATGTTATGAGACAGAGAAGGACTAGCATGGCTTCTAGGTAGGAAACCTAAGGATGGAAGTATTTTCTGTGCACTGTTACTGGCCAATTTGGCAACATGCCATCTCTACCCACAGTACCCTTAGAAGGGTCAAAATAAGCCACATGGAAAGAAAAATAACTAGAGTTTTACGGCTAAATCAGTTATATTTCCTTTGGTTGCTCACCTAGCTGATGCTACCAGTAGCATGTGTTTGTTCACAAGGTTAAGTTTTGTATTGTAGATGGACACGCTGAGATAAATAAGCACTGATTCTTACGTGTGCTTATTTTTTAAGTAAGCAATGTCTAGTACAGTTGTGAGATAAATGTAATGGACTCTGATCTATACCCATTTTTAAAAAAACAAATTCATTATTCATGCACAGCAAAAAATGTTTCAAGGAGTAACTAATATGAGTTTTCACAAGTGTTAGGGATAGATATGCTTGTAATAAAAAATCTCTTATGAAAATGAAAGCAAAAGTTGAAAAAAAAAAGTACTAGGGTGCTGCAAACAGAAGTGAAAATACATTCTTAAAATGAACTACCAAAATGCTCTCTCTAAAAGCCTGTGTAGTTTCAATATTTTTTGTCAGAAGTCTGTTTTTCATCTTGAGTTTTTTTCTTATGTCACCATGGTTGCTTCACACCTCTTAAGTAATGCATACAGACTTTCACAAGTATGCAGTGGACTTCCAAGTGCAGACTTTACATGTTCTCTGTCTAATAACTTTTCAGTAAATTGGTAAAACTTGACTGAAGCCATCTGGTATATCCCTATATTCATACTGTTGTTTCCTACCACTGGATAAGAAAACTCAGTTTAAACTTCCAAAGAAGTTTTGTGTCTTTCTTCATTTTCCATTGCATGATAGTAGTGTAATCATGAATAGAAAATGTGGAGTTGTTTTAGTTTTTTACATGCTGACTCATCTGTCCATTCTAAAAACAGTTTGCAATAAATGTACACGTTGACATGATGACAAAAAATGTAATGCATTGTAAAGCCACCCAGGAGCTGCCTATTTTTATGTATTTTTAAGTTCACATGCCAGGCAGACTTAAAAACAATCCCTGTAGAGCCTTGCTTTCTGGACAGTTTAGACAAAAAGTCAGTTCCTACATAGGTGATCCATTGGACTAGTGTGGATACAGCACATAAATGGCTGTAGGCAATGACACATCAGTCAGTGATGCGGCTGAGAGCTTGACGTGCCATCCTTGTCTCTCAGCCTGCAGATGCTTACCTACCTGCAGCTAAAGTGATTGTAGGTGGCTTTCAGTGCACAGGCAGGCCAGGACTCAAGCTCATGACTCTGATTCAGTTTCAACATGCCTCAGCCACTTTGCTGCCAGAACATAGATGAGGCAGCTTCAATCTCTACATATTTTCAGTTTGATCAGTAGCCAAAATGTGCTTATTTTTTGACCTGTGGAAGGGGACTAGATATTCCTTATTTTATGTACTGCAGGATATAGACAGTGAACATTCAAGGTTTTATGATTTACATCCAGACTAAATGTGCTATGCAAACTTTGTTAAGTAATAAGTCTTTTCACATTAGTTTTTCAACCCATTCCCATCTTTATTGAATTAAATGGTTGCTGTTCTGGTAGTGATGATACTTAAGAGAGTGCTGAGTACTTTAATCAAGAGAGTCATGCTAAGGAGTATAGCTCATACTTTAAAGAAAGTAATGTCTCAGCCACTCTGAGACTTATGAAAAAAGATCAATCCAGTGGTGTATTAATGTCAGCACCTACTTTGTGTGATTATAAAAATCCACAGGCAATGCAGATGTCTCTTGGATAACCCACTCACACAGATGGGCTAATATTTCAGCTTTGTGCCCTTTTTCGGTACAACTAACTCCCTGCAGACATTCTGTAAGTTTCATTGCAGTGGTTCCCTCCATAGGATATTTTCCTTCTTGGCTGCTGCAATAGTCATGATGTCTTGAAGTCTCTTTGTTCCTCCATTTCCCCTCACTCGATGCACATCCTGCAGCCTTCACTCGTCCTCATTCCCAGAACATGGATAGCAAATGGTGCAGAGAGAACTCCTTCTGTTACTGACCATCCCAGAGCAGTTTGTCCACAGATGAGTCTGCCCCAGGCCAGAGAAACAAAACAAACCTCCCCCAGGGAGCCAGCCAAATGCCTGTACCCGTTGTCAAGAAATTCCCACGTTTTGCTGGCCTGTCTGCCAAGCAGATTACCTTCTGGTCGACTAGCTGGATGTCCAAAGAGCAAATGTGCAGTGGTTCGCTAACTGCCTGACTATGGGGGTAGCATACACTGTCTCAGCCTCCAAAATTAGCTGAAGAATTACTTTGTGTATTGTACATAGGATCAAGTGAAAGTGTGCTGCATTTTAGGTTTACTTGTGTATCTCACTCCTGTGACTTCATGCGTGGTTAGCACTTTGCCAATTTATGATAAACTGGGTCCCTCCTTACAAAACAGTTGCTGAATATGTGCAGATGGACTCCATGCTGAATGAATCTAGCGCATCTGAGATATAACAGTGGTGCCACAGATTGTGCAGATCCACTACAATATGCAAGATGCAAGCAGTTTCTCCAAGCACGTGCAGTAGATTCAGTGAGAAGACACCAGACATCACAATCACACACACACAGAAAGAGATCAAAACCCAAAAAAAACAGAGTAAGACTCTTTGTCAAGCTACTAAATACAAAAACAAGCCAGGCAGCAACCCTGCTCTCCTCATACATTCATTTTCTATTCCTGTTGATTATACAGAAGAGGAGCTCTATTGGATCACACCGTTGGTCCACCTGGCCTCATATCCTCTCTCTGGCAGTAGCCAAAACCTGAAGATTAGAGATCAGTAAGAGAACAGAAAAAGTTTACAAGATGCATTCCCTGAGTACTCACCTAGCTTCTGACAAGTTGTACTTTGGGGACTTCCTTGCCCAGTAGCAGTTTAGTAATTTATTATTAAATGCGTGTTAAAAAAGAATCTGTAACATCCGTTGGCAAGGAATTCTGCAGCTTAATTTCACATTTTATTAAGAATCGCTTCCTTCCAACTTCATTTGACTCCATCTAGTTTTTGTGCTGTAGAAGCAATGATCACTCCTTACGTTCTCCATATCATTCATGATTTAACCTTCCATTGTATCCTCCTTTTCAGATTGGAAAGCCCAAATCTTACCTGGAGTCACTTGTGACTATCTCATCTCACCAGATCATTCATGAGCATCTTAAACAGCACAGGATAAGCAAAATGTACAGCAGGAAGCTCCTGGTAACCTTGTTCCACTGTAAACAAAAAGACCATTTATTCCTGCCCACTCTTTTCTAAATTTATCCATTTATCTATCCATGCAAAGACGGTCCTTCTTTTAAGAAACCTTGGTGAGGGAAAAGTCAAAGGCCTTTAAGAAATCCACGTAATCTACATTAAATGCATCCCCCCTTAACCATATGTTTGTTGACACCTTCAAAGAACTCCAGTAGGTCATGAAACATGCCTTCCCCTTAAAAAAAAACCATATTTACTCAAGTCTGGTAGATTCCAGGTACCTGGGAAGCCACTAACCCAAACACCAAGCAGCTCCCTGCTAAGGCTCACGTAACTGCAAGGAGCAAGGAGTAGAGCCTTAAAGCCAAGGTGGTGAGCAAGGGTTACAGTCGAGGTCAAGGTACTCCACTTATGGGGTGACCCCAACCTCGGGCCACCCCAAGGACTGGGAGATTATAGCATCAGTGAGGATTTACTGCGACTAAAGCCCTGCAGGCTTGCCAGGCTGCCCATCAGCAGAGGTGAGGGCACAGGAGGCTGCAGGACTCATGCCCCTGCGGCTGCACCCTGCTCTCCGGCAGCACTAGAAGTCAGATGGGGGATCGGGGAGCCGGGGGGAAGCCTCACTGTGCTCAGCTTGGGGCGTCCTGCTTACGCAAGAGGTACTGCTTCTCTCAGCAGCCAGCAGTGCAGATCTCAGAAGGGCTGTCCAATTTACCAAAAACTGCTGTGTGCATGCTCAAGCAGTGCATTTGAGATCATGTCTCCAAAGAGTATTAGATGTCTGTCACCTTCTTACATTGAAGTACATGTGTCTTCAAACTCAAGGAATGACTTGCCACTTTTATCATCTCACGTAAATAAAAACTTCAAGTACATTTTCTCTGAGATTTTTTTCTCTTACTTTATAAAAAAATTCTCCATAAAACAAATTCCAAACAAGAACTGTGTTTATGCAGGGTTATATTTTTCGAGTCCAGTCATAAAAAATAATGTTAAAAATACAGGGAAACCTAATTTAATTTCTTATTGTAAGAATACCTCAGATTTCATGTTCTCATATTCTGAAATTAGAAAGGCACATTTGTGGGTTTTTTTTAATGCAGAAAATGGAAAACATAGCAATCTGGCTTCTATTGAGATTTTTTTTTTCACAGTGCTGCTTTATATTTGAGTATGTTATTCATAGAGAAAAAATATTGCATTCACTTATTACCTTAATGAGAGAAGAAGTTCAGATAGCTTGGTAACAACGTACATATGAGAACTCTTTAAACTTGTGAATTGATTATGTAGAATATGAACATGTTTCAGACACTAAGAACAGTGTGTATATATGACGTTTGAAATAGAATTAGGATAACTGAATATTTCAATTATATATTTATCATAACAATTGTATTTACAAATTGTTATTCTGAATCATAAACTGTCTACAAATCATTCTTAAAGATATACAATTTTCTTAATCGTTTCATCAAGCTGTTTAAACATTGAAATATATCAACTGTTGTCTTCCTTGCTAGTTCCAATTACTTGAGAATGCTAATAAATGTCTCCTATCAGCTATTTTGCATTATTTTTGATTTCAGGATTGTGTGCTTACAAAAACGTCATGTAATAGTGAATATTGTTATCTTGAAATCTGCAGCACCATGCTTGTGTTTCTACCTATTTTAAAAGGAAGCAAGCAACATCTTTGAAACGTATATAAATGTTATAACAGGACTATACCTGAATACCTGATGAGAGGTTCTGATGCAAAAGATTGCATTACAAAATGTTTAATGCATCTTTTTAAAGATATTACATGGTGATGTCAAAGTTAATAGAATACAGTAGGGTTAGTGTGATTGTTAGTTAAAAAAAACAGTAAGGTGGTTTTGTGAATGTGGATTAAATGTGAGAAGTTTCTACCAGTTGAGGAAAGAGAACTCAGTGTTTTATAGGCTTTTCCATATTTGTATATTTATGAGCAAAATTCATTAGCTTTTATGTCAGTGCAGTTAATTGTGTATAGATATGCTTGTGTGGAAAACAGCTTAAAGATAAAATGCATGCATGAATATAGAGATAGACAGTATGTTTTAAATATAAAATTGCACACATCGTAGCTATATTCCTTCCCCTGCTCTGTTGTGCAGCTCCACTGACCTCAGTGCTTGAGGGACGAATTAGGACCGTACAGTACGCGAGATACTTCCAGTTGAAGAGGTGCATTAGCAGAGACGCAGGGTGTGTTTGAGAAAGCACTCAGCAGTTAGCAGGTCCTAGGTGGGGGAAGAACAACGTTTGTCTTACTCATTCTGATCTTTGCAAAAAGAACCAGGAGGCACCTTGCATCTCAGCTCTCTTTCCAGTCTAGCTGCTGAGAAGAGATGCAGAGCATGGACCAGACAGGCTGAGGTCATAACACTTTTAAGATGCACCATTTTGTAATCTTCAGAAGAAATTTAATTGCTATATTTCTCCTGTAGAATGGGCTTCTGTTGTGTTCTCTAAGGTCTTGTTTCACTGTTTGAAAAGTTAACGGTGCAGGATTTTTTTCGGAGGAAGGGAAAGTCATCTGTCTCTGGGCAAGCAGCACTAAAAGACAAAATCCCATACAGCTCCTGAGGGTATGTTTCTGAGCCTGAGTTACTTGGTGGAACACCAAAGAAGGTGTGGGGTGTTCAGTAACTTTAAACATCTAAGCTGGGTGCTCTGCATCTCCATCTGGAGACACTGTCTTCACTATTTATACATGGTCCTGATGCTCCTAACTTTAGATGTTCCCATTGAACTAGATGCCTAAAGTAACTGAGAGTAGATGATCTGAATACCCTGGTGTAAATACAATGGGAACTGACCAGCAAGTGAGGACTGATGATAAACTCAAAGCAGTTACATTTAGAGGAGTTCCTTCTCAGAGCAGCCAAATCCTCTCTGGTCAGGCAGAGCCAATGAATTAATTATCAAAACAGCCTTTCTTCCTCAAGATTTTATGCATTCAGTCAAAGTAGAAATTTTTGGAAGGACATTTCAGGGGAGGATCAACTTGCATAACATGAGCAGTTACAAACCCAATCACAATATATCCGACCACCCATGGCATGAGTAGTTAAGTCACCACCACAAGTACTTTGTGGTCATGATCATTAAAATGAAGCATAGAAAATTCTGATTTATGGCAGAGTTAACATGATGGCTCAGCAAATTAATGGCATTGATGTGGGTTCCTCAAAATGAAAACGAGTATATTTTAGGGTGAAAAACTGCAATACATAAATAGCCCATTTGTTTTCATTAATCCTTTTCCATAAGGTTTTCAGCACAGAATTATTCTGTGCAAGCAGAAAAATATTTTTAAAAAACTATTATAAAGTTACTCCATATGATTTATTTTGTTGATATTTTTAAACTTCCTTTTTGATCACGTTTTACTAACCCTTTTTTTCTGAACAGTTTATATAAAGAAGTAGTAGATCTGGAGTGCACACATCTGAATTTGTCAGGACCCTTTCATGGCCATGCTAGGATAGTATCCTCTAGATGGCATTCAAGGAATTGCTACATGTGTGGAGGATATTTTTTTCCTATATCAAAGATTCCTTTAGTAGTTGCTGTGTTGCAGTGGTTGTTTTGTACAGATTTCGCCATATGTTTGAGTACAGAGGGAATTGAGATGATTGCATGTGGTAGAATATTTTAAGAAGAATGTGACAGAAACAGAGATCATTGCCAATTACTGAGACATGGATCTGAATTAGGGGATCTTACTGTTTGGTTTTGTTTGTTTGCCAAAGAACTTTAAATATCCTGTGTGAATGCACTAATTTCTCAAACTTTCCAATCAAACTCCAGACTCGCAACTAAATCACAAAACAAAGTGTGATATTGGGCAAAAAGAATTATTTGAAATACGTAAGGAGGATTTGAAATAGGAAGATTTATTTAATGAGAAGAGTAAAAGAGGCTGAACAATATTTTGCTCATGAGAGCATTATTTTGTGGGTTATTCCAATGTAGCAATATTGCTTGTAAGCAGTAGTGCAATACCAATGTCTAACCCTGATGGTGCTTAACACCCATGTATACCTAAATCGGCTGTCAAACTGAAAGTTGCCTAAATTCTCAAGTTCTGCTTTTGTGCGTGCTCTGGATTGCCTCTGTTTTGACAGCATTAAGGAGCTTGGACACGTAGTATAATTTAACTCTAAATCTCCTTCTGAGGATCAGGCACTTAAAAATTAGACCCTGAAGCACTCAGCTCCACATCACTAATGTACTGTGTGGATATGAGCCACTAGCTCTTACAAGCAACTACCTAAGCTGCATAGCTGGGTGTTTTCTCTCTGTAAAATTTATGCAGTGCAGGAGATTATATAGGGACAGATAGAAGCTTGTTCCAGAGGAGAGCTATATGTAACAAACTTGCCTTTCTGCTTGGGACTGAGTTAAACAGAAGGCTCTCTAATCAGACAGTACTTCTGAATTTCAAAAGGTTAATCTAGTCCATTATTTTCTCTCTGACAACAAGCAACGAGGGACACTGATGGAAGAAAATCAGGAAAGTATTAAATGATACTTATCCTTATGTAGTCTTCCAGCTCCCAGCAGTGTTCAGTAGCATGTTAGTTAATAAGGCATGCTTTCTCTGTTTCTTGCCTGAATGTCTGTCAACTTCCTAACTTTTTGGAGGCCACAGAATTTTTATGGTCCTCTGTAGAAAATGACCAGTGCAAACTCTGCATGTGTCAGCAGGCCACCTAGACTTTGTCCCTTGGACAGCAAGAGGTTGTGAAGGGAAGGACAGCAGTGCTCAGCTTCCCTCCTGAAACCTTCCTGCTTTTCCTTTCTGTAGAAAACACTTTTGTTGTGCTGGTTTGGCATAGAGATAGGAGATGAAGAATAGACTTGGAAAAAAACTACAAGGGCAGAGTTCAGCACGCAGAACATTGAAGAACACAAAAACTGGTTAAGACAGTGCCAAGAAAAAGAATAGAAATACCAAAGAGGCATAATGGAAGAGCTCTGAGAATTCAGAGGCTCTTGTTAAGAGGGCAGTCATCAGATAATTAATTTCTTGGAAATAAAAGACAGGCTCCTTACGCTAAGTGATGCACTGATCTGGAAGTGTGAATGCTCAGGTTTCTTTCTCACCTGGATCTCTGTCAGGAGATTGTCTATCAGTGCATGAACATGGATATTTGTAATAAGTATAAAACCACAAGCTTCAGAACATGAGCTAACTAGTAGCTAACAGTTGAAGAAGCTTCCCTTTTGAAAGGTTGTTCCATAATTGCCCAGGATTCCACAAACCTTCCTTTGAAACATCTTTTACTGCCCATTGCCTGATCTAATTTCTAGGCTGTTCTGTTTTCTTGGTGTTTTAATTTTTATACAAGTTAAAAAGATGAAAACTCTTTATCTCCCAATGGTTCTTTAGCTCTGGGGAGTCTTGTCTTTGTGAATAAAAGAGACTCAATCTTCTTGAAAGAGAAAAACACAAAAAAGGCATTTATTTTTCAAATGCATTTAATATTAGTGACATATTTTCAGAATGTATGAGTACAGTAGTCCAGAAAGAGCCACTGCCTCTTCTGAACCTCAGATCCTAGACGTAGTGGAAGTTAGAGGTGAGAAAGACTATCCATCCATTCCACTTGGCTGCTGTTTGCTTTTAGGGTTGATTTGCCCTGATGCCTTCAAGTGTCATTGCTTCTACCTCTCACCTTGAGAGCCTATCCTCAGACTCAGAGGTGTGCAAACATCCCTGTGATAATAGAAGATGTAAATGCTCTCTCACTACAGAGTATGTTCCCTGATATTTTTTCTATGGTTTCTTGATAACTTGACCATACTACTTCTATTCATTAATTCTCTCCTTCTGCCAATCACAGAAAGCAGGAGAGAATTACTGCAACTTACTTTTGTAGACAGCAATTATTTGCACATAAGCAGCATGTATCATCTTTCTTTAACCTCACCTCATGAGTCTCCAATTGTTCTTTTCCAGTTCTTTATATCTTTCCATTGTATTTCCAGCACAGCTTAATACTGTCTCAGTATCTTCTCCAAAGAGTTAATCAGGCTGAGCTAATGCAGATGTATTAGTTTCAGTATACAAGCTAACTGGCTAACTCAGATGTGTCTATGCGACACTGTGTTGGGTCATATAGATATACCCAACTGAAAAAACACTCTACTTAGGATGTTGACATATCTAAAATTATTCTTGCGTTGCTCTAGAGGTCACCTTTAAAGAAGATCCATGGCTGATTTTGTACTAAGCTTCCGTGCTAATAGTATTGATGCACGTATTGAACGCTGTGTCTGAAACCAGGGGATACATTTGATCTACTGGCAGCCATCTCAAAGTTCAGCATCTAAACAGGCAGCTCCAGTGTGCAATCTGTGCCACCCTAAGATGTTGTCTATGACAGGTACGATAAATTGCCCTTTGGAGTTGCCTCCCTCCCTCTAACTACAGAAGGAATCAAGACAACTTGCCAAAACTAAAACCTATTTTTTAAATTGAATCAAGTAAAATGAATTCCACCCTACTTGACTAGAAACTGGACACCTAACATACATTTGACAGCAACGGTGCTTTCCAGTGACTCATGTACATCAACTACAAACTAGTGACTTACTGGCCTTCTAGAAGTGTTTCTCATTGTCTGTATGCCAGAGTTTAAAAGAGTGTGCTTTCCTGTGCATGTGTCTACAAGATACTTGACCCTATGTAAAACCGAGATAGACCAAACCATAGCGTTTATCATTATCTAATGATTCTTTGTAAAGAACAGATGAGAGCATACCTTCAGAATCTTTTTAGCATTTATATACTAATATATAATATATTAGTATATATAATAATATATATAATTATATATATTATATATAATATAGTTTAGTTTGTAACATCACTGGGAGAATTAATTTATGAAGGCATATGTATTTTGCATCACTATAATTTATAAAATGCTTTGTCAAAATCAACATTTGTGGGGAAATTGTTTGAAGATGTACATTTTAAGTCAGTATCAGATGTGTCTCCATGCACTTACACATATTCACTCAAAATGTTGAAGTACAGTAGCTCTGACATTCTCTGCACATGCCAACAAACACCGCTTTTACAGAAGGTTCAGAGAAGATGTTCAAATAAAATATTCATGATTTTCATGCTAAAAGAAAAAACTCTTTCAGACCTGTAAAGTAGTGTTTGACAGTACTTTACCTACAATCTGATGTAGTCTCATGTTTTGATATAAACAAGAGCAGGAAAGATTTGCTGAAATGAGTGTACATTTTAGGTTTGTCTGTTACATTGCAGGATGAATAGCAATTAATGGAGTGAAAAGATTGCAGATTTCCTAGTGCTTTTTAACCTGCCTATTTCATTTTCAAACTTCTGAGATCAATTTAGCAGCAGGAAGTTCTGCAGCGCAATGTGGTTCCAGTTGACCCTGGAGGGGTTGTTGCTGAATGAGGCTTACTTACAGCTCTGTTTCCATAATGACACCTTGCTGCAATAAATGACGCCTTCTTAACCTCAAGTTGTATTTCCAGTAAATTTATAGCAAATCCCAGGTTACACTACGAGGTTGAAAACAAAGTTCTCAACTCTGTTCAAGGATGTTGAGATGTTGGAACGTGTCCAGAGAAGGGCAACGAGGCTGGTGAGGGGTCTGGAGAACAAGTCTTATGAGGAGCGGCTGAGGGAGCTGGCGTTGTTTAGCCTGGAGAAAAGGAGGCTGAGGGGAGACCTCATTGCTCTCTACAACTACCTGAAAGGAGGTTGTAGCGAGGTGGGTGTTGGTCTCTTCTCCCAAGTAACTGGCGAAAGGACGAGAGGAAATGGCCTCAAGTTGCGCCAGGGGAGGTTTAGATTGGACGTGAGGAAAAATGTCTTTACAGAAGGAGTGGTTAAACCTTGGAACAGGCTGCCCAGGGAAGTGGTTGAGTCCCCATCCCTGGAAGTATTTAAAAGACGGGTAGATGAGGCGCTTAGGGACATGGTTTAGTGGGCATGGTGGTGTTGGGTTGACGGTTGGACCTGATGATCTTGGAGGTCTCTTCCAACCTTAATGATTCTATGATTCTATGATTCTCCGGAGAAATGTGTCACCACAGGTTGTCCCCACATCATAGGTCACCTAGCAGTGCCAGCACGATATTTATAACTTACATAACACATTGGCTGGAACACATCTTTTTTCATGCTGATTAACATCATTATAGTAGCAATCTGAATCTGCTGATAAACAAATTTCTCCTACCTCCTTCTCTTTTAGCACAGGTTTCCTAAAAAGGAAACTCTGTAAGCCACTCTGCCTTGATTTTTAAGAGGAATCCTACATGTCAGGAAGAGTTCCCCAGGAGAGCACGCACACCAGTTTCAAATGGTATGTGCCACTGGCTGACAATCAGTGGCTTGCCACAATGTCTGAGCCAGGAGGAACAGTACAACACATAACATTTGAGCTTGTGAAAGCAACAAATCTCCTCGTTAAGAACATAGTATTCTGTTACTTCTGCTGTAGGTACCACAACAGGGTTTATAATTGTTATGAAAGGTGATAGGAAGGGAAGTGATTTGCCTGGGGGGCCTCCTGCACCCTTCCCTGTGCCATCAAATTGTCTGTTACTTGATCCAGATCAAAATGCCTGGAAGAAGCAAATGAAGTGAAGGGCTTTTTTTCCCCAGTTACCGTGTTCTTGCTGTGCCGTTCAGCCACATATGTTGTTGCTACCTGATGTGAGCTGATATGCCAGTGCCACATGACCATAGTGTTGTCTTCTGCCAAACAAGGACAGAGAAGCTCTGATTTTGGGAGAACTGGTCCCTCCGGAATCCCAGTGACCTATTAGGTCTTTAAGCCACTTACTGTCTCCTGCTGCACCAGCAATAAAAGGCAATGGAAGGGAGCCAAGAATCTGCTTATTCTGATGCAAATCCCTTTGGTTGACAGAGGGCATTGATTTGACATGATTTCCATTTATATGGCAGGCAACCCTTTTCAGTTTCGCAGATTTTTTTTTTGGTTGCATGTGGTTCCTGGAATCACACCCTTCCACTAAGCTTGTTTGAACTGAATTTATTCCACTTGCTTCAGAAATACAGAGCATATAAAGTAACTCCTTAAAACATACATATATGTAAAACATTTGTATAATTTTTTTAGCTACTGTTATTTTAAGAAACGTTATTAAAATATTTTAAATAGTTGACTGTATTATAAATTATGCCAAATATCTCACAATACTTTTTAACTTTGAGGGTTTTGCACATACACCTTGTCAGAGAGAACAGAACATCCACACAGGCTGACTGACAGCTGATAAGGCTTTATTTTATACAATTGGTTTTAAGTGTCTTCTACTATAATTTGTTTTGAAGAATCGGGGACTGAGCAGGTCCTGTTAGAAGTAAAGATCTAGGAGTGCTTCTGTCTCAAGCTTGCAAAATAATGAATGGCAGCACATTCGGTAAACGAAAGAAAATCTGTAGTGTTGCAAAATCATATGGGTGAATAATTACTGTCTTCATACATAAGATCAACAATAGATGAGAGAGAAATTAAGCAGCAAGGAAGAAAGAATTGCATTATGGAACATAGTAGAAAAACAATGATGTTGAATCTACGTTTAGCCTGAAGGAAATTTGAGGGTTGCATCTATCATGACCTTTAGCCCATAACACTGTAGCAGAATCCATTTTTTGATACCAAGTGGTATTAGATTCACTTGGCTTCCATCCACCATTTCTGAGCAAGCAAAGAAAATCCGCAAGGCGAAAGAATTTAAAATGGAGGGGGAGATGATAATTATAGCTTGCTGGAGGCCTATTTTTGAGTAAATGAAGTGCTTCAAAAGAAGCATACTGTTATGCTGTCTTTTGAATGCAAACCTTTAGGGAAGTAGTGTAAGAAAATAAAGTAAAAACATTATTTTTCACCCCAAACTTGTTAATTTGCTAGCTCTAATGCCTTGTCAGGAAAACTCCATGCTCAACTTTGAACTCCAAGGTTAGTGCCAGTAATAGTATCCCCTCCAAGCATTATAACTGTGAATTACCACTGAAGTGATTAAGAAGATAAGAGACTCTATCATGTGAAGAATCAAATATCTTATCTAGTCACTGTACTAATTGGAAGCAGCCTTGTATGGTAAGAAAAAGAATTCTTACTGAATTCAGCATAAACCCAAAGATGTTTCAGCCATGTGAACATCTTTAATATACAGAGATATGGGTTATGAATTAGTTTTTTTATACAAGTTTAATTTATGTTCATGTTTCCATGATTTTTTTCCATGTAAACTTGTGCTTAGTTTTTAGTCTTTTATATAGACACGCACACACACACTTCTAACATGAAAGTGCTCACATATCGGAAATAATGGAAGGTATTGATATTCACATTGTATGTTAAGATAGCTCAGTCAAAAGATTAAAGAAAATCTCTAGAGCACAACCAGAAAAGAATATAAACATAGGTCTCCTGAATCCATATCACATTCCTCGCTCATAAAATAGTCTCTCTTCCCTTATCCTACAACGATAGCAACAGAAAGATTAGCAAGCAAACACAAAGAAAAAAGGGTGAAATGCATCTCTGCTGGAGGACTAATACTCATATTGCAGGAATGAAGATTGCTGTAGATGATAGGCAGCACAACTATATCCTTGTCAGCTGACCGATAATACGTGTCACTCATGGCGTTAGTAAAGAAGGCTGAAGGCTTTTGGCCTCTTAGCTTCTCTGGTAAATCCTTCCTTCGTAAATAGCTCAAATGCTAATAATACTGGAGGCGTTATTATTGATTAGGAAATGTTGTTTCATTACTTCCAGTTCTGTTACTGGAGTAAAATGTCTCCCCTAAGAAAACATCTTTGTATTGCTTATTACCTTTCTTACAGACTTTCTAGAATCAGAAGTAAAATCAATATTTTTCTTACTGTGCCCTGAAATAACAATTTTTCCAAGTGTGGGATCATGAATAAAATCTCAGACTTCATTTATTGCTATGTATAATATAAAATCATACACGGTGTCCAATAGTATAGAAATTCTAACATAGTTACAGAACCTGGGCTGGAGAAACACTGTCTAAATATAATAGCATTTTCTGGTATAGAAAAAGGTGCAAAGGTTGTTTTTACCATCCAGAAAAGCACTTGAAAATTGGACCTCAGTACATCACTATAACTAACAATTATAAATACCACATATACATGGTTTGAACAAAAATTTGACTGTTTTTTTTAAAGTATGGCTTTATTTATAAAGAGAAACACAAATCTAGACCACTTTTCCCTTTTCAATCTAATATTATCAGTAGTTTACAAAAGAACTTTCTAGTATTACAATTAAGCAAAAGGAGAAAACATCTGAAAGTACATGTACGTATACCATATTCTGTTTCATTAATTTCCTAAAGTTTTTGTTGAATGGGTTTTGGATGATTAGATAACCATAGCTTTCGTAGCGTTAAGCATAGTTTACTGTGTGATTTAATTCATGCCATTAACCTGTGATATAGGCTTGAAAAAGTCCTTTTCTCTTAACGAACAGGAAAACAGTCTTCTTTTGTTTTCTGACCAACACAGACATGAAACCCAAGTCAACCTAAATTAGTCCTCACAGCATTGATATTTCTTCCACCCTCATCTGTCCTTCTGTTAAAGAAAGAAATTGTTCCCCAACAAGAGGAATGCAGGCTCCCTGCAGGATGTTAAAGCAGGCTTCCTCCTCTAACTATATTGTATGAGACTAGGAGGGATCAATTAACGAGTTTTCAAAGAAAAGCAAGGTTGCTGAGTGGGCCCAGTCAGTATTTTCCCCCAACTGCAGTTGGGAAGTGGCTGAGGTAGGAGAGAAAGAAGAGGCAGGGAGGGGGCTGGATTCCCTCATCTACTGGGAAACTGCTACTCAGAAAACGTGATAAAGCCCTATATTTTGGTGAGTATGGTCTTTCCTGTGCCTTGAAGCAGGCGGAGGTCTTGAGGAAAGAACAACATGTAATTATCCAATTCAGATTATTATTGGTAATGGTAGAGGTATAGAAATGTCTAACTAACTTAGACCACATTATCCCAAATGGCAGTATTTTATACATTGAGACTCACAGCCTTCTCATGATGATGGTGTCCAAAGGAGTAAGGTTGCAGTCCTCAACACAACGTGTGTACAGTTCAGATCACCCTTCCACTCCCTCCCCTCCAAATTTCTATCTGCCAGCAATTCATTGGCCTTGGCCAAAACAGACACAATGCAGGGGGGAGGGAGGGAAGAGAACAATGATGATGTAGCTGTTCTTGTTTGTTGAATGGTAGTTTTTTTTAACAAGAAAGTGATTGTGTGTGCCTGGTAGGGCCTGTTCTGCCAGCCAGTAAAAGGCCATTGAGCTGTCATGGTCTCTCTTCACCAAAGAAATAAGATTTGAAATGAGATACCAGAGGGGTAGAGTGCTTCATGTACAGACAGACATCAGGTGAGCTTTTGTCATCAGCTGCCATTGAGTCTGAAGCCTCTTCATAGTGAATGGGCACCCTATCAAAGTTGTTCAACCCTGGAGACCAGGGGAGAAATGCTGGAAATTCTTTGCCTACTTTAAACAGTATGAAACAAGAAACTGGAAAATTAGAAAATGGACTAAAGGAAAAAAGCTTCAGAAACCCTACAGATCACCTATTTTGAAATCAGTTACAGATAATGGAAGTCAACTTCAGCAGAAGAGAAAGTCTGTAGAGAAATGACACTGGAATTCTGCCCTTTGTGTAGTGTATAAGAAAGGAATTCTGAAAAAGAGAAGCCAAAGAGATTTAGAATAAAATATGCTCACGCTGAATTAAGGAATGAACTTTCATTATTCAACAAAAATTTGAAAGACAAACTTATCAGACTAAATTAAATTAGGAGCTCACAGCATTGTAGATGACTCATCGCAATTCAAGAAATTTATAACAGTGTAGAGGAAAACAGAGAGACCAGATGGTGCAAAGAATCCTCAGTACAAAACAGAGATCAGCACTGAGCTCAAGAGCCAGACACCATCCTTCAGCCTAGTACCAATGGCAAGAAAATGCTGCCATTAAAGTGATTAAAAGCCATGCTGCGCTTCTAAGCATTTTTTTTTTTCAAATGGTTTCATTGGGTAACCAAATTAGAGCTCTCCTGCAGCTACTGGATTTGAAACAACTAATTAAAAGAACTTCCCATTGATTCATCATAGGAACATTAGGGCAGTCTTTATAAATGGGCAAATAGGATTTACCTATTTTACAGTTTTGCGGTTAAAAAGAGCTTTAACAATAAATGGATAGGATCTTTAGGGTCTAAATAACTTCTGCTCTAGTGAGCAACTGTTATAAGAAGCTGAAATTTCTCTGTAGAAAGTATTGCTTTTAGTAGCACTTAACAACAACTGAAAGGAGGTTGTAGCGAGGTGGGTGTCGGTCTCTTCTCCCAAGTAACTGGCGAAAGGACGAGAGGAAATGGCCTCAAGTTGCGCCAGGGGAGGTTTAGATTGGATGTAAGGAAAAATGTCTTTACTGAAAGAGTAGTTAAACATTGGAACAGGCTGCCCAGGGAAGTGGTTGAGTCCCCATCCCTGGAAGTATTTAAAAGACGGGTAGATGAGGCGCTTAGGGACATGGTTTAGTGGGCATGGTGGTGTTGGGTTGATGGTTGGACTCGATGATCTTGGAGGTCTCTTCCAACCTTAATGATTCTATGATTCTATGATTCTATGAAATAGAAACTGAGCTAGCTGCAGCTTTTAATTACTTGGGTTTATTTGTCTCTGTCTCTGTACAATAAATTTCTGACTGGAATCTTTTTCCTAAAAGTCATTATTTCCTCTGAGATGTGAATAGGTAACCTCTGTATGACAAATAGGAGGATCATCATCCTGAACGTACAAGAAATGGCTAATGATGACTCCTTTGTGACTTTTTGTTTAAAAGTACACTTTTTTTTTGCCCAGTACCCTAATACAAACACAAATACGCTTCTCATATTCACAGCCTTATGTACACACCTTCGCATTTTGATTTAGAAGATGCAGTGCTGGCACAGTGCTACAGGTGTGATGTGAGCCTTGCTGTATGGGGGTTTCAGTTTCAAGTGCAGATCAAGCACAGCTGGCTTAGGAGAGGGCTGAAGTAATTTTCTTCCATTATTTCGCTGCCAAGTTGTTTCCCAGGGAGAAGACATAGGCTACTTCTCATACTGAACATTTGAGATGATCTTGTGTTGTGCCAGGACTGTGTTTTGACATGGGCTTGCTCAAATGGAAGAGTTGCTGTAGTAAGCTCAGGCTGAAAACACGCATAAATTACTGTGTAAATTTGGAAATCGGAACCCAAAGAAAAATGCACCACATGTGGTATATATGAAAAGCTTATAAAGGTTAGGTCATAATTTGAAGAAGTCTAATTGTAGTAATCTACATTTAAAAAGCCTAGAAGGGCCAAGAATATAATTATATCCACAGTTTAACCTGGTGTTTTCTGTGATCAAGCTCGATCATTTTGCGAGGATTTGGTTGTCTGACCAGTGAACCCCCAAATGCAATGAGATGAAGCCATGATGTGCCAGGGAAAGTGGCCCAGACGATGTCCCTCACCCGTGAGCAGGCGCACAGGGTGTATCGGATGTGTCCGAAAGGTTGCTATAGCTCCCTCAGACCCACCCGTAAATGACAGCTCAATACCAGTGAATGACTCAAACCCAGCAAATGGTAAACAAATGTATATGAGCAATTGCCCTCATAGGCCCATGATCAGTGTTTAGCAAATACAAATCCATGTTTGCTAGCTCCTGTTTTCCTTTAAACAGACCTATCTTTGTTCCCTGCTTGGAGTAGCTGATTTTACCCCAGAGAAATATTGCGAGAGCTCAGCTTCACCCTCAATTTCAAGAGTAAAAATTTCATTTTAACTGAGTGAGTAGTTATACATATCCAGGGATAACATTTTGGCCCTGAACCTATAACTGCTTTTTATTTATTTGTATTTTGTTCTACTCAGTTACTTACATTATGCTGTTTAAGGACTTCCTGAAAAATAGGTTAATCCTTTATTCAGCATGACAGGAATTCGTTTTTTTTCTCTCATTCCCTTGCATCAGACCTGTGGTTAAAATGGCGTAAGTTCAGGTGTAGGACAGTTTCCTGTGTAAGCTCTGTTTTGTCCACTTAATACTTTTGGTAGGGTTTTTTCATTTAGTGTTACATGTTGAGTTGGGTTTTTTCACATCAGAGAGGACTGGACTATTATACCACAGAATAGTTATCCATAAGGGAAGATTGACGGTGGATGGAAGTTTATTTTCTCTCTCTCGAATAAATGCACTGTCACAGAGAAAGAGATTGTTATGTGCATGTCTGTGTGTAGAGTTTCCCTTTTTTCAAAGGAAAATGACCTTTGTTGTTTACTCTTTGTTTGCATTCTAGAATTTATTTATTGTTTTCATTTCTTAAACTTCCTGAAATACTTACAGGAAAGAAAACTAAGGCATGAAATTTTGTGACTAGAAGCAGATTCTTATTTCATTTTCCTAGGGAGACTCTTTCATTCAAAAGATAAAAGTGGAAGTCATAAAAACATGTTATTTTTAGGAGACAGCTCCTTGGTAGCTTAGAAGAGGTTAAGTAAGATTCATAATAGAGAGGAATGGGGGAGGGTGTGTAATAAACAGATATTTGGTGGTGGAAAGACAAATAGCGAAAGCTGTGAACCACTGGAAGAATTTTTTTTTTTATGGTAGCTGGTTTGTTCAGCTTACTCAGTTGTCTTCAAGACTGTTGAACAACGTGACTGGTTTTGTTGTAACATTTGGGAAAGCTGCACATCAATACTATTAAAACAGCATTAGTGTCTGGAGAATATTACACCTCCTTTGACATGCTTGACCAGATTAATAAAATAAGCAAAGATCGTTTTCTAGAATGCGATTTTTGCACCATTTGAAATTATTGCATAGATAACAGTGCACCTTCTCTTCCAAAAGGGCAGAAAACCCAATTCTTAAAACTGGTTAACCCCATAGTGAGATAATTTGGCTCTTGGGTGCATCCACCCATGTTGGGCCCCTTCCAAAAGCTGCTGGAAGTGGTTCCTACTCACTGTTCTGCTGCAGACCTGCAGTATCAATTACAGCAGGTAGGTTTGGGAGCACCTTTGCCCCAACGGTTTGCCCGTAACCCAATCCCTGCCACTGGCCTCCTCTAACAAGCTGGCTCTTCTGTGCACATAGCTACCTCGCTGATGGGCTAAAATGCCCTTACTGCTGCCAGCCCAGCTAGCAGAAACAGGATTCATTGCCTCTGTTTTAAGCTGTGTCACTTTATTTTACCCCAAAGAGTAAACTGAATGTACATTTTACACAGTTGAATTATGACATTTAATGCAGATTATCGTGAATGTAGAATTTACTGTCTCTGAAACACGGTTCTGCTCTGGACGCGATGTCCTCGGAGCCAGCAGCGCAACTTGGTTGCGCGCAGCCAGTGGTGGGCACCAGCACAGGTGCTTCTTTCTATGTTTTTGTATATAGCCATTTTTCAGAAGCTGGTCTGCACTTTAACAAAGGAGTTACTGGTATGTACTTGAGACATTAATTCCAGGTTATATGGTTTCCCTGAGAATTGCCATCTGTCATGCTTTTCTGCCTGGAGGTCATACAAAGTTACCTCGGGTTGGTATCCTAAGACAGTAGGTTGAAAGGATAAACGGTGTGCTTCGTCTTTAACCCTTAGTTATCCTTTTCCCTTTCAGCACCCTCCTTGATAGGTATGGTAAGGAAGGACTGGGCTTCCCAAAACAGCATTGCCCTCTCCTGGCAAGAGCCGGACTTTCCCCCTGGAGCCATTCTGGACTACGAGATCAAGTACTATGAGAAAGTAGGTCTCACTTACAGCATCACCCAAACTCAGATCCTGAAGAGCAATATGTTTTGTATTTTTAATATTAAAAAAAAACTTTAGGCTTTTCACTTGATCCCACATACAATGCTATATAAGTAGACGTTTTATTTTGTACTGATTTTTTGTTGTTTTACTTCTGACTTGTTAATGACTGTCTTGTTTCACATCAAAAGCAAGTAAAGCAGCAGGCAGGCAGTAGATATACCTGTCTTGTAGTAACTACATTTAAGAACATGAATAAATTGATCATATGCTTGAATATATTTTGATTTATGGACTGTAAAACTTTACATTAGAGTGACACTGAAACAATACGATTAAGGTGAATGTCAATGTGTTTTAATTTTGCAACATTATGTGGCAATAATCCATGCTTAAATGAGAGTGCACCAGCCTTGTTTAGAGGGTTACGAAAGGTTACAAGAGAGAGAAACTGCATGGCGTTATGTCAAATTTCTGGCATGCTGTCAAAATTACGTGATTTCACACAAAAGTGGGCAATAACATGCATTACAAGTAAATGTGTAAGGTGCACGCACAGCACATCTTGTGAAAGCACAATTTGAAGCTTGCTTCTCCCAAAGCACAAAAGCATTCGTCATTTCCAGTTGGCTACAGGGCCTTGCACTTGCAGTGTAAAATTTAGTGCTAATCAGTGCCTTCATTCCTGGAGACATAGGCAGGATTTTTTTGTTGTCCGTACCTTAAACAGTCGCCTGCTAAGTCAGTTCTTGCTATTTCTCTGTTCCCATCTGAAAGTCACAATGGAACTAATGGATACATGAGAAGACTACAAAGAACAGAAATATAAGCCAAGTCATGAAAGAAAGATTTAGGGATGTTAGGCTCTGTAAATATCTGAGAATTTTCGTCCTTGGCTGCACTCTTCTATTGAGATTATGCAGCTTTAATGATGCAGAAAAAAAAAGGTAAACTGGGAAAAAATCCAAACAACTTAAATAGCACAGCTAGAGGGAGAAGGCAGATTGCTTAGAATATTTGGTAGCCAAAGCAAGGAAACCTTACTTTCCTACACTGCTGGAAGTCCTTCAGGTTTTGATCCATTACCATAGTAAGCCACATTATGACTTGCACTGCCCTTGTTTTGTTTGTTGATATTAAAATAATAACCAGGTGAATTAAACAAGAGAAATAGTGAGATTTTATTCACTTGAATAGGAACAATTTCAAATATTCAAAGCCATTCATATGGATGTTAAATTAGAAAGCTTGTATTTATAAAAAACTTTTATCAATTGATTATCTGCCAATATCTGTCAATACTGAGTGACATGGCAAATAGCTCTCTTTAGAGGTCTACATATTGCTTAGACTTGTCCGTTGTGCAGCAAGACTAGATACACAGGCTTCACAGCCCTTTGTTATATAGAGAGTTTAAACCGCTCCTAGCCGTTCGTACCAAAAAAGAACCATTTTCTGTTTTCACCTTTTATAATGCATAAGGAGTATTTTTTAACGATAAACTTCTCTTCCCTCTTAGGTGTGGGGAGATAAATGAACTGCTGGCATCTTTGAGTACTGTTGCACAGGGGTTATTTTCTCCCTCAGTCACTAACTGAACTAAATGCGTAGCTCTTGAATACACCTTTTGTTAGTAAGTTAGAACAGGCATGCTCTGTAGCGATGCAATGTAATAGGCAGAACGAAAGACAAACAAGCCAGCAATAGCAGTAAGAAGACCACTTATTTGAGCAGAGGAATAGGTATGCGACAGATTTTGAAGAAATCGCTTGGAGACCAGATTCTAGAGCAGACAGATGAATAAATTAGTACTGGAAGTCAGTCTGCTGATTTGCAGTATTAAATTAGATTATATTTATGTAGTGCTGAAGAAATGTACATTATAGCTTTAATACTGCTTAAGTATAGTGGCCAAATGCAAATGGGATTTGTATAGTGAAAAAAAACCAGGGTGTCAGGGGTAGTGAAACTAATCTTTCAGGCTTCCCAGTAACCCTCAAGAGGGAAATAACAGCATTTATATTTTCAGCAGCAGTGACAAAATAGGGATGGTGTTGCATACCCACAAGAAATGTGATAAAAGTGAAATAATTGTCTACTGGATTTAGTATGAATTTACCATAAAGACATCCCTCTACTGGAGAGTAAAAACTTCAGCTACAGTTCAAGAACGAGTCGAGTATGAAAACCTCAGAAATTTTGTTAATGTCTTAAGTAGTCAATAAAAATGCAGAAAACTGTATCCTTAGGTACTAATAAACACACTAATTAGTAAAATAGAACAGCTTTTGCAGTCCTATCCTTATCCTTTTTTACCTGTCATTTGTGTTTAAAAAAGAAAAGAGGCTTTGTTCTTATATGCAATACAAGAAATGGAATGTCTCCATCAAATACAAACACTAAACCCAGTTTCAATAGATTGTATCAGTTTCTTAACTTTGTGAAATTCTGAAGAACTCTGCAGGATTGTAAAATTTCACAAGTATGAACTGCTATTTCTTATAAGATACCTTGTTGACATTTGCAAAATTATCAAGATGACATTGGGGAGCATGCTAGGGAAGCATGCTTGCTTTTAATTATAACCAGTAGGAATTCTGCAGCTCATAGATGGAAGTCGTATCCTGTCATGTACTCGCAAGGTTTCACAAAAGACATGTAAACTTACAGAAATCAAGAAGCTGTCTAATAAACTACCATGAGCACTCCACAAAATGGGGCAGTTTCCAACAATTTTGTAAGTAAGACAAATCAGTGACGGTGAACCCAGAACATAGAGACGCATCTTTGCATGCATATCCAGAACAAGGAAGGAGGCTAGACTGTGCTAAATATACAAGAAACTTACATTTGCACTCTTGTGCAATACAAATTGCACACAGAGAACTATTGAAAGATCAAGCCCTCTCTGTGAAAAATATTCACATCTTCTGAGAAAGACTCTACCAAATAATAAAGAAATAAATAGAGAAGGAAAGTTACACAAGGCTATCAATAAGCTACAAGTATGGAACACATACATTAATTTAAAAATACACTAAAGCAGCTCAGTAATTTGTCAGCTTTAAAGCACCTTTCATATGACCTTCATTTCTTAAGTGAATTGCTGTAAAATACTCAGAATCATAACTTACAAAATATTGTTTGGCTTTCAGTCTGTCTCTAAAAATGAAAATCTTGAGAAAATAACAAAACTTTTTTTGTGAGCCAATTCTATATACATCGTACAGATTTTTAGTTTCTTATTTAGGAATACACTCTTACATATTTATGTGGTTGGCTGACAAGAGGTCACTTTGTTCTGCAGCTTTTCAGCCAAAAATGCAGTGAACATAAGCTGACCTAGGACATAATTAGAGAGCTGACTTGGCCTGTGAGAACAAAATTTCCTAGACATTCAGTCCAAGATGCTGTGAGGTTTTGTCACAGTAAAGAGAAAAGGTTTTCCATTGCTTGAATAGTTATGTGATATAACCAGAGAGAGAATATCATGATCCTGAAATAATACTGTATGTTGAGGCCTAGTATTTGAAATCTCTTATTTCTGCTAGATTATGAATCATTCTGAAAACTATACAGTTAGCAACATTTGTCACCTTAGACGATAAGTGAGTCTTTACAGCAACACAGAAAAACTCTGTTAAATGTTTGACCTTAGAGATCGAAGATGTATTCTGAAAAGCATTTCTTCGTAGACCTTCTTTGTAGTCTTCATAGATACTAAATATTTGCAAATTATCTCTGTTGATACAGGATGTCTACCCTATTCTGCAATTTGTTATCTATCCATTCTATTTTATAATCCTTTAATATCTTCTACAAACAGCCCAGTACTTTTAAAAGAAAAAAAATCTCTCATAGGCAGTATTGTCTTTCCCTTTAAAAATCAAACTCCAGGTATCAATATAATCTCAGTTTCTTTGCTAATAGTAATCAACTCTTCTTTTACACTTTAAAACTATTACTCAGACACTGACCAAAGCTTTTACTTTTTGAAAGATTCCAGAGCATCGTAATCTACCTCTCACCAAAAAGGTCCCGTGTTCGAGTCAAATGGAGGAGTGGGATAAGATACGGCCTTGTTACAGCCTTGTAATGAAGCTGAGTCCTTCTGCAGGAATTCCCTCACGGGAAAAGAAACACAGTACGCAGTAGATATAAACCATACCAGCTGCACTTCAGGTTATGCAGTTGAATTGGAAAATGCTTATTCCTCCCCTTTTCCACCCAAACCCTTAAAGTTAATCATCAAAAATTAATGCTCCCTGAAAGCTGCATTAAGCACACCAAGCTGTATACATATCAGCAGCTGTATTAAGTTTAAGTTCTCCCATATGGCCCAAATACACCAGCTGGATTATATTTTCTGTTACACACAAGATAATGTATTATTAGCTGAGGAAGTCAGTCTATAGAGAAGAGCTTTTAATAGGATGTACCCAAGCAATATCCCAAGGCATTGCAGTGACATCTCCAAATAGAAAATATCTTTTGGAGCAGGGTGTAGGATGGAGGGGCTGGCTGATGTTTCTTCGCTTTCTTGTCTTTTGATGAAATTTACACTAAAGCCAAATCCCTTTGACAAAATACTTCAATTTGTTGGCAGACTCAATTTGCAACGCACAGGCAGTTTTTACATAAAAATTTTAACACACCTCCATATGACAGTGAGTGGACAGGATATGTAGGATGTCAGATATGACTTTTCCTCCATTCCAGTATTATTTAGAGTTGAATTAATAAATAAAAGAGAGAAAATAACCAAGCAGTAAAGGCAAGGGGGAAATTAGTTTTCCAGTGAGACTTTAAAAAGAGATGAAGAGCTGATGAAGCAGAGAGATAGAGGAAAGTACGAGATTTAAAGAACTAGAAAGCAGTATGAGCTTGTTAATTTTTCTATCAGTCTACAGCTGTACTTACTTAACTTATACGAGAAACGATTCTCCTTCTTAAAATGTAATATTAAAACAAACACTGCTATTTCTTTGAATATTCATTAGTATGAATTAAAATAAGCCATCCTGAATTTGAGTAGTAAAATACATAAGAGACCTTGAGGTAAATGACTTCATAGGAATAATGTGAAGATTTAAGACTATCAATGCGTAATGTTTTGAATGACATAATTCTTTTTACAAAAATTAGTATGGAAAATTATAAACAAGAAAGTAATTTTGTCTTTCAGAATTGTTTGCCTACAATAGTATTCTGTAGTTCAAAGCAAATCTGTCTAGAAATACGTGCACCATATTATTCCAAAGCCACAGAAGTGTATATATAGGATAGATTATGTACTCTGCACTTGGGCGGGAAAAAGATGTGGCACTTGGTGCATGTACAGAGGTATGACCTGATATCCTTGCCATTTTTTTCCACACTTTTTGAGGAACAGATAATCTTGTGATACGCTCAGTACCACACTGAAGACTAGCACAGCAATAGCATAGTCCCGGGAGCCCTGGGAACGCATCAAGCTCACTTTAATGCATGTGCCAAAGTTGCTTCATTCCAGCTTTTTTTCCCATGTGAACTGCCAGTGTAAGGTGTGTGACTCATTCTGGTTTAGGACAACAGATGTTCCTCTGTGTCTTCTCCAGCTAAGGAGATATTTCATTATGATCTGCTCAGGCAGAACCTCACCCTACTTAAGTATCAGCTGAATCTAACCTAAATGAATAGGAGCCATACGTGTCCCCCTCCTGACTCTAGAGGCCAACTCACTAGTAGTCGTCGCCCTCCCAGAAGAGGACCAGCTATGGTTTCCACTCGGACGAAAGCCGTCGCCAGAAGGAATGTGGTGACCCAGACGGAGCCCTCACACAAGCACGCAGCTGTCCAGGTCTCTGGCTGCAGGGAGTGCCTGAGCCTGTCGGCTGTAGTGGAGGGCGGCAGAGACGACACCTGTGTGCGGTGTGACCAGGTGGATGATCTGCTCAGCCTGGTGGCAGAGCTGAAGGGGGAAGTGGAAAGGTTAAGAAGTACCCGGGAGTGTGAGAGGGAGACAGATTGGTGGAGCCGCACCCTGCCATCCCTGAGGCAAAGGCAGCAGATGGAGGCTCCACGAGAAGCAGAGGATCCCCTGCCTTCTTGCCACCAGGTAGAAAGAGGGGACC
>NW_008824791.1:3816420-3820263 GCF_000699105.1 Pygoscelis adeliae
GCCAAGAAGGCCAATGGCATCCTGGCCTGTATCAGAAATAGTGTGGCCAGCAGGAGCAGGGAAGTGATGGTGCCCCTGTACTCGGCACCGGTGAGGCTGCACCTCGAATACTGTGTTCAGTTTTGGGCCCCTCCCTACAAGAAGGACGTTGAGGTGTTAGAGTGTGTCCAGAGAAGGGCAACGGGGCTGGTGAAGGGTCTGGGGAACAAGTCTTACGAGGAGCGGCTGAGGGAACTGAGGTTGTTTAGCCTGGAGAAAAGGAGGCTGAGGGGAGACCTCATTGCTCTCTACAACTACCTGAAAGGAGGCTGTAGTGAGGTGGGTGTCGGTCTCTTCTCCCAAGTAACTAGCGATAGGATGAGAGGAAATGGCCTCAAGTTGCGCCAGGGGAGGTTTAGATTGGGTGTGAGGAAAAATGTCTTTACTGAAAGAGTGGTTAAACATTGGACCAGGCTGCCTGGGGAAGTGGTTGAGTCCCCATCCCTGGAAGTATTTAAAAGACGTGTAGATGAGGCGCTTTAGGGACATGGTTTAGTGGGCATGGTGGTGTTGCGTTGATGGTTGGACTCGATGATCTTAGAGGTCTTTTCCAACCTTAATGATTCTATGATTCTATGTTCTCATTAGACAAGATATGGATATTTCTTATAAGAAGCCACATCATGTAGATCAGACAATCCTCTGAATTTCTGGGTGACAGTTTGGAAAGGTAAAGTAAAATTACTCATTTCTCTTCTATAGCCCTATGCCCTTCTGTGAGGTCTATATGACATGGGTGAGGTTCATTGACCCTCAACCTCCCTACTACTTAAATAGCTAAACCGCTCCAGTCTTTCCACCTCTTTAATTACAATTTTGCATAATGGTTAACTGAGTTAGAAGGATCACATTTTTTCAGACACAACTATGTTACAGCTTCCCTATTTCTCTTAAGTACCAGCTATTACTTTCTTGGTTCAGATTTTGCTTTTATGTTCGATTTTTAAATCTTGAACCATAATATATGCACTAGCTCCAATCCACAGGAGGCTGAAGTGAGCCTGCAGACTGTGTCACATTATTCATGAGCAGGCATAGTTCATTTGGTACTGTTGTGGCTGGATTGTTAGCATGTACTGGTTCTTTCTCTGGGCATATTCTTTTATTGTTGCTATACCTACCACAGCATGCTTGATATCCTTGCAAGCTTCCTGACTTAATTTTAAAGTCAACATCAGTGACAAGGTTGGGGAATAGGAAAAGGCTTATAACAATAGGGATGAGCATATGAGCACTTCAGGTGCCTGGCCAGCCAGTGTGTATACTCAGTATAAAATAGCAAGCACTATACTGTTAGCATTGAATGATCAGCTGGGCAATTTTTAGCCTCATGCTAATCATTCTCTTTTAAAACGAACACTTTGCTCCTGTAATATTTTTCAATTATTCAAATTATTTGAAGCGTAAGTAGCAATCTGCTGCCTACAAGTAAATGTGACTAGAAGCAAGAAATGTAGGGCTCATGCAATAATACATTTTCATTACATTTTCAGCATGTTCTCATAAAAACAAGAGCATTGAGTAATTTGGATGTATAAGAGCTTTTGGATAGTAGTATTAAGCAGTCCTTAGTGTTTGACCATAGCTGCAGGAACAGATCAGCATGTCACAGCGAGGCACCAGGGCTCCAAGGAGCGCCTCTGGCATTCTTGACCGTTGGGAGTTCCTGGGAAATGAACCATATCTGGTGAATGTTTTTAAAAAATAATCACTACAAATGCACTTTGGGAGATAATCATTAAAATGAAATCTCCTAGCTTATTTTAGCATATTAAGTGATGTTAAACAAGCATCTCAGTTTTCCTGTTCTGCTGTTATTAACCTAGTTTCCCAAGGGAAAAATGGTAAAAACCTTAGATTCTAAAAAGAGAAAAAAATAGGTCTTAGAACTGTTGAAAATGAGAGTGAGTAATTATGAGATTATCTGACCAGATATCATTTTTGCCTGCAGGAAAGAACCTAAGGACCTTGCAGCAGCCATTATTAATGACACTGATATAATTACTATTAGGAGAAAAAGAATCTGGCCTCTAAATATCAATTACATGCAGCAAAGTGTTTATCAAAGAAATTCTGAGCTAGGCCTTCTCCATTAGGTACCTAGTTTGGCCAGTCTCCTAATTGTCGTCAATTATTTAGAGATAGCTTCTAAACCTTTGTATTTAATAATAAAGTAGCCTATAGAGCTATTACTGCTGTTGTTACTGCTGAACTAAGAGAAATATAATGCTGTTTAAGCAAGCCTAGTGGATTTGATTTAAAAAAATAGTTCAGTTTCTGCTGATCTTGTGTTGCTGTCTGTAGCCAATATCATTTTCCCCAAGGAAAATCACATGTACAATGCTTATTCCAGTAACTGCTAGAAGAGCTGCACAAATGTAGTAAAAGTGCGTTAATGGTTTTGAATAAATGGTTTTCAAACTCTTTCAAAGACATAGGCATAGGAGGTATGCAAACTATTACAAGACAACAGCACCACACAGCTAGTTCCGTTCCTCAAAGAAAGCTAAGAAAGCTAAATCCACCGATAGCGGAGGTTGATTCCTAATAAAAGGAATTATTAAACATTTTTTCTAGCCATTCGGCATTTGAACTTCAGAAAAAATAGTTTTAAAAATAGTTTACTGACACAGCAAGAATAATAATGTTAACCACAGGACTCAGCTGTTAATCTTAAGCATGTGATTAGGTAGGGTCAAAAATCAGACGCAGCTATTTTATAGTGCAGTAAGTTTCAGCTCACTCCTGAGGACAAACTTTGGATGATTTTGATGAACAAATTGTGAAAAATAAATATTGTCTCTTCAGAGAGAATATATCAATTGCACAAAAGGAAGTGGTAAGAAGTTTAACATGTTTAATCCTGAATTAACAAAATAGAGAATGTATTCTCAACTTAAAACATTTTATTATTGTTGTTGTTATTGTTCTTGTTGCTCTTATTATGAACTAGTTTCAGTGTGTTCACCTTTGAGTTTAGGTTCAGTAAGTTTTAGTAGTATCTGAAGTTAGAGCTGTAGTTCCCTCAGGTACCTTAACACACATTCAGGAGTCAAACTTTGGGTTTGAAAGTTGAACATATTTTTACAAAAAGAATGGTGAGTTTCGTGAGCAATGATCTAAACTTAGCTAGCGTAGCTTCCAAAAGATGGCCATCTAAGCAAAAATAATTTCCTTATTTATAAGTTAAATGCAATGTCCAGGTCTCCATTTCCCTAAAACCTGTCAGAATGTTTCCTTTAGACCTTCTTAAAATAAAAACTAGCTTAAAAGTTCCCAAAATTCTTCATCTATGAGCCCAAACTATTTTGAAAACTGAAGCTGGGACAGTGTTTTCATAATACACAAACTACTTACCGTTCATAAATTGTTCTTTCATAACCATAAAGGTGGATTCACAGATTAAATCAAGAAGATATGTACCTCGAGACATAAACGAGGTTATATCTTTCTCTAAATGAAGGAATGTTCCAATATGAGTATCTGTTCACTTGCAGCTTTTTCCTGCAATCCTTGATGCATTCAGGAGGTATTTGGAAAGATACAGGTAAAAAGACATGTATTCCTTTTTTTTGGAAAAAACAGAGAATGTTCCTTTTTTTCCCTCTTGTCTTCTGAAACTGCATTGCAAATGCCCACTAACCATGCAGAAGGACAGATTGTTATTGGTTTTCCACTTTTAACATTTTTTTCACACTGAAATGGAGGCAAAGCCACTGACTGCATAATATAGGCAATCTCTTTCTTATTAAGTAGGGATGTCCCCAAAGCAGTCATTATGGGAGAAGGGAGAAAAATCCAAAG
>NW_008824791.1:3820286-3829856 GCF_000699105.1 Pygoscelis adeliae
GGAGAGCCATTCCATTTTCATGCAATAAAATGTACTATTTCCATGTTTAATATTGGTATAAGCACTTTACTGCATATTAAATAAAAGCTGTGGGTTTGGTGGTGGTGAGGCGTGGTTGTTGGAATGAAAAATGCACATTAGAGGAGCTTTTCATTGAAATGCATGATTTTGTTAGCCACCTTGAATTCATAGAAAGGGTATGTTATTCAGTAACTCCCACGTAGTTTTGTTAGTTTTGTACCCTAATAAAATCATGAATGTTTATTTTGTTGATTTAAAGAAACATAATGTAAAAATTTTCTTTTTCTTTTTTTTTTTTTTTAATGTACTAGTATTAATAGTTTCAAAGTGCCCTTTCTTGATGTTCTTGTCAGGGAGGTGGAGTTAACAGCCTATTATTATGTACTCCTTACCGAGCTGTTAATAGCTTTAGAGTCTTTTGCAGGAATTCACCTGCTGCTCATAAAAACATTTATGTTGCTGTAGGAACTTCACCCGGTTGATGCATCTTGTATTTGCAATGACCTTGCACAAACTATCTGTTTTTCTTGCATATACTGCCAGAAGTACTAACATATTATATTAACACAATGGCAATTCTTTAGTGGCTGAGACAGCTTTTCCTTTTTAAAAAGGTATTGTCACCTGTCTGTAAATTTCTTCAATTTTTTTTCAGATTTTTTTTTGTTTGTTTTTACCAACTCCAAAAATATTATTTCTGCTGAAGTTAGTTAAATTAGAAATGGGCACTTCCCTGATACAAAAATAGGAACAAAACTTGCTTTGTCAGTTTTGAAAGTGTAAAATCATCATTTTAGTTTACTTGTTAGATTGTTTACTTTGTCCTTTGAAATTCGTGTTAAACTAATTGGAAAAAGATTTCCATTTTTACTTTATACTCCTCTATTAGCTCACTGAGGTGTTTGAAGAAAACATAAATTTAAATAATATGCTATATTTATTGTTGAGGTAATGCCAGGATCTGCAATATAGTCATGACGCCAGAGATGAATTCAGCCCTTTTGAGTTAACATTACAAGATAGATTTTGCTGTCTGCCTGCACTGAGACACAAAAAAATGCACACACATGCTCACAAATACACAAAGAATGTGATATTTCAGTGACTTTTCAATAACCATTCATATATTTATATCTGAAGAGATTTGCATAATGAAAAATGCTACACAATCTCAAAGGATTGTCCCTATATAGAGATCAGCAGGTTTCCTCTTGCCTCTCATTTATTATTTGTATTGGAGTGATTATAGTCAAACTTTAGTTAGTGTCAGAGTTTGTATTTTAGAGCCAAAATTCTTCCACCAAAATTGGTTTTTGTTGGGTGGTGTTGAAATCTGTATTAATACTGTCAACATTATTCTATATTTATGTCCTGATTTTCTCTGAAAAGGAAAGTAGTTGTCCCAAAGAACTGTATACACAGTTAGCATATGAAAGACTTGTTATCATATAACATTCATGTAGATTTAAATTAATCCTAACGACTTCAGTCATTTATTTCAGATTCACGATAGCAATCTGAATCAATACTATCTATAAAAGTAGGTATTTTGCTTACTTAAATAAAAGGGATAGCTTTATGAATACCACTGAACCACAGTTAATAGCTCTCGTGTATCTATGAACCAAGTAAACAACTATGAATAGTTTTACTTTAAGTATGGCTTGTTTCCAAGCTGTTGTATATCAGTAAGGATCTTTTCTGTATTTGCCAGGTAGGAAATATTCAGTAGCAAATGAAAACAGAAAAGTGTACATTAGTCTGTTCTTTTAAGAATAAAAGATATTTATGTAGAAGATTCAACCTAGGCTCAGACCAGTCTTGCAATCAGCCCAGTCACTCTACCTGTCCTAACACCCTGAAAGGCTGAAACATATTTTAAAAAGGAGTTGGAAAGGCTTGTTGCCTCAAGAGGTTTTTAATAGAGTATGTAGTTTTCACAAGAGCGTTTGTAAAAATGCATACATGACACACAGCAGTTAAAATTTTCCAGCAAGATGTTACAAACCTGACAATGTCCAGCACAGAACAGGACCCTGAATCAAAATCCTGGACCTAACTACCTATGGATATTGTAGGGATTCTGAAATTAGGTAAATTAAGCAGTTTTTGTCATCAGCACCATTAGAGCTGAGTTTTGTGTAGCTGACTGTGCTGTACTGCATTTTTAGGACTGGTAGATTCATTTGAATTTCACAGCTTTGAAAATATGTTGTGCTTTTTTTGTCGAAATAGAGCATTGGCTACATTGTGTTGTAGCAAGTCACCATCATTGTAGAAGTCTTCTGAAAACATTGGATCATTGCTCTTGTATTGAAATTCCACTTCAGTTGTCAGGTGCTTCCTTACAGTAAAAATGTCTTCACACTTCAATGTGAAATAGGGGAACCACAATTTTGGGTTCTGCCATGAAGGAATGCAGCAGTTTTGTGTGTACAGCATTACTGTGATTTTACCAATGCTGGTAATGTTAGGCGTGTGAAGATTGCCTGCCATATGTCTCAGCAACTTAGAGACCTTCAGGTATTTGGACTGTGGCTTTTTACATTACTTTTTTTTTACATCACGTGAGTTGTCCCTTTTTGTTATCTTTCCTCCAGGGTCTTGCATTTTCAATTTAAAAATTTCATTATCTAGTGACCTACTTCCCATCTGTAACTAGAAGTACTGTTCCTATGATATACAGAAAAATGTTGAGTTTGACTGAACAAATCACTGATATTCATGATCATTTACTATTTCTTTTAGATGAGGAACTAGAGTATAGTCAATGAAATCATCAGGAAGCAGATTTAAAACAAAAAAAACCCCAGTATTTTTAAAAAACAGTTTGTAATTAGACTTGTTGCCTAAGGATGTTTCGGAAGCCACAAGCAAAATTAGTTCAAAAAAAAAATTAAATAAATTCATGGAAGAAAAGTCCATGAGCTGTAAAATGTAATGAAGCAAATTTAGTTAATTCAGAAACCCACTAACCTGCAGATTGCTGGACTCTGGGTGAGTGTTAAAGGTGAGCATGGGGAGAAAGAACCTGTACTGCTTATGTGGAGTCTCAAGTCTGCAGTGGCATATATAGGACCTGATTCAGAAATTTGAACTATGATTCTTATATACCAAATGAATGACTTGGGAATTAGCCCACTGGCTGTATGTACATAGTTCTCTGGGCTTGTTTCACAATGAAGAAAGTGACAGAAGGCTTCCACTCTTCAAATTTTGCAGGATTGCATCTGTTTCCCGTTGAGCTGTATTTGTCAGAGGGTTTATTATCTCATTATGAAGTACACCTTAGTGTTAGGTATCTCAGAAGAAACGGTGCTTTACTGTCCAAAGATGGCAGCAAAACTTTTGAATACTACTTGAGTTGATTTTTACCATTAGTAAGCTAGTTCATGCTTGCAGTAGCTCCTTGCTTCTTCCCAAATGGAAAAGACAGTGCAGGGGAAAAGAAAATTAAAATGAGTGAAAAAAATAAGAAAAATCTTCAGGGACAATTGGAGAAGCTGATATTTTTATATGCTGAAGTTAGAAAGACTCCTGGAGACACTGGTGCAGAGGTTTTCACTGGTAAATATTTTTAATTAGCAAACAAATGTTATCAGAGTAGCTCATAACTGCTAGAAAGATGGAATTTAATATCTGCGCTTATCTGACAATTCAAGTCACGTTCCCCAGCTCCCTTTATTACACTCTGAATTGCACCCTGTTCCATCACCAACCTAAGGCACAGACCTGTTTTTATTCCTTTCAATTTAATCTCCTTGTCAGTATGATCAGCAGTGTCCTATCTGCTGCTCTCGCACCTGGTGTTCCCGTTTGGCCCGCCATGTTAACCACACAGCTTTTGCTCTGCCCACCTCTCACCTTGTTGTGCTGGCAAGAATGTTAACACTGTTTTAGAGTCACCCTGTTCTCATCTCTCCTCATTTAATTTTCTCTTTTTGATGGTTCACCTCACACCAACTCATTTCTGCCTTTTCAGGTATATAATCCAATTAAAATTAGTTTTGGCTGGGTTTTGACCTTTCCGTATTTTCTTTATGATTGGTTATCTGTTTTTCCCCTTTTCTTGTTGACAGCTTCACTTTATGTATGGAGAAAGTGATGAGCTGACTGACAGGCAATCAAAATATAAAATATTGAAAGGCCAAACAGGTAAAGCACACTTTAGTATTACAGCTCCCCAAACTGTTACATCTCAGATTAATCACGAGGGAGGTTGAGAAGGGAAGGGAGAAGATTATAACCTGAAGTGGCTGATGCCTTAAAATGCTGCCGGTTTCTTCTCTGAAGCGAATACTAAGCCATCGGCAATTTTCTCTATGGCCCTACTTTTTCCTGTCAGAGTTTTCATCTTAGTTCAGATTGGTCCTCAGATCTTTGTAATCATTTTTCTATATTTACTTTAAGTTTGTTGGTCAGCTGGAAACCAAAGGTACAAGATTTTTAGGAAGTGTTTTTTTAAGAATATGAATGGTATCTTTGACTATTCTTTCTATTATTGTAATTTTTTTGTAATTACAAAATTACATTTATATTAAATTACATTTATAATATAAATTGTAATTTATATTGCCATGAGAATTTACCTAATCCTGTTGATCATATTGTAATCAGATAGTAATTAATGTTAGAAGTACATTTTTTGGACCTCTGAGTCTTTTCTCTAATACCTTCCAAATATTACTGCTGGCATTCATGTTAATAGATATACTAAAGGTCAAAATAGTCTTCGAAGAGAAAATCATGCACAAAATTAGTAAAGAGAAACCAGCTTTCAAAGACAGACTTCGAGTTTCCCAGGTGTAGTTAATTTTACTGATTTCAGTGTAATTACTCATCATCTACAACAATCCATGTATGATGAGAAGCAAGATATGACGAGGGGCAATAGGCATTCAGAAATTGTATGATGGAAATATTTTATTGCAAAGAAAGAAAGTAATTTTTGAGAATTATTTGGGACAAATTAATTATGAGAGGAATATAGGCAATGTAAATCAAAGGCAGTTTCCATAAATTAGAGCTGTGGGGGCTCTGTTTTTCTTGGAAACCAGACAGGAAGTACAAACTCCACAGTTAGCTGTTCTTTGTCTTTAATAGATTCTATTTGAACTGATTAATCACATATTGACTATACCTAGTAATTACCTACTGTTTTATTCTAATGTGTATTGCAACATTAAAGTTCAGCTGACTCTGGAGGTAATTAAGTGCCATCATAGCTGAGTCCATGAGAAAACTAAGGAAGAGGTTGGAGATTTCATTTCGTGATGGACCAGAGCTATGACTAACAAAAATTTCTATCTTCCAGAATTGTGGCCATTCCTTTAAAATAATGATGCTTCCTCTGTAGGTCACATTGTGTATATCCTTCAAACTGATGTATCTAGGAAAGAGGAAAAATGTGACCAAATGGTCTCATAAAAGATTCTTTTTCATTATTGGTGCTTTTATTTAAACATTGATAATGTCTGAATCATGGAACTCTGAATCTTCTTTATTTTAATGTGGTACTTACTCAGCTTTGACATTGTGCTTTAGTGCACAGGAGAAAGACCTGGTCCTGTGGTATATAGATTGAATCTCTATTAGTATTTCTTTCTGTTAAGCAATAGCACTCCAAAAAGGCTAAGCAGGATTATATGGCTTAAGTACAGAATTTTCACGTTGGAGGACAATGGATATAAACTAGAAAATGTATTTGCAAGCAGTTGATAGTAAATTCAGTTACTGTCTCCCTGGATTCTTCCAGCACACATTTGGAAGTTGTAGATACACAGTAAGTATGTCTTCAGCTGGCAGAAGCCTTTGAAAACCCTTTCCCCAGTGTCAGTTTAAGAAGGCTTTTCTGTTACTCATGGGACTCAATGAACTGAATACCTTGATTGTCATTTGTAAAATAAGCTAGAGACAGAGTAAACTGCAAGAGAGTGGTAATTCCTGGAGCTCCCATTATATATTCTAAATGATAGACAATTATATTTGGTTATCTTTTTCAGTTGCTGAAATAAGGACTGCTATTATTTTGATTAGAGCCATGTTTCTCTTTCCCACTCAAATATTAACGGTGACAAATCTTGTACACCTGAAAGCACCTGGATTTACTGTGCTTTACTGGTAAAGTTAATCCTTTAAAGGTTATTTGAGCACTATGTGCAAAATTCAGCATTTCAGCTTCTGTTTCCATTAACCTTTTTTTGCACTAAACATTTTTAGTTATATATACTTTTTCTCACCCATAGCATCAGAATGTAAACTCTTTGATTGCAGTATGAGTCTAAACAGATGTCGTGGTTTAACCCCAGCCGGCAAATAAGCACCACACTCCATGCTCACTCACTCCACCCCCCGGTGGGATGGGGCAGAGAATCAGAAGAATAGAAGTGAGAAAACTCGTGGGTTGAGATTGAGACAGTTTAATAGGTAAAGCAAAAGCCGCGCATGCAAGCAAAGCAAAACAAGGAATTCATTCACCCCTTCCCATGGGCAGGCAGGTGTTCAGCCATCTCCAGGAAAGCAGGGCTCCATCACGCACAACGGTTACTTGGGAAGACAAAGCACCATAACTGCAAACGTCCCCCCTTCCTCCTCCTTCCCCCAGCTTTCTATGCTGAGCATGACGTCATATGGTATGGAATATCCCTTTGGTCAGTTGGGGTCAGCTGTCCCGGCTGTGTCCCCTCCCAACTCCTTGTGCACCCCCAGCCTGCTCGCTGGTGGGGTGGGGTGAGAAGCAGAAAAGGCCTTGACTCTGTGTAAGCACTGCTCAGCAGTAACGAAAACATCCCTGTGTTATCAACACTGTTTCCAGCACAAATCCAAAACATAGCCCCGTACTAGCTACTGTGAAGAAAATTAACTCTACCCCAGCCAAAACCAGCACAACTGATAAAAGTTCATCACATTTTGGTTAGTCTTTATCAATATTTTATTTCATATATGTGCACAAAGTCTTCATTTCTGTGCTGTTTCCCTCTGAAGTAAGGTGGGGATCAAATTAGAGGGCTGCGTGTTGACATAGTTGTGGCGTGTGGAGGTTTATCTATTTGTTTGCGAGTGTTAATGTCATCAGAGGGAATCCCCTTTCTTTTGATCATATGAGAAAAATTATAATACTCATCATAATAATATAACATCTGGATATTGAATGAATATGACATTCATTAATAAAGTAGCTACTTTCAGTGAGGCATAATGAAGAACTATCATTTAATTTGATGATGTCATACAGTGGAAATGTTTCATTACAGCATATGTTGATGGGACAGATCCAGCTATTCTGGTGCATTGCAAAAGCAGAAAGCTCTTCATTATTTTTTATACCCTGATCCTGCTACTCCATTAAATCAGTTTGTCTAGTCTTAGACCATTAGCACCATTGTAACTTCCATTCAGTCACTCTGTTTATTGTAGATATGAAAAAATGTCTTGACTATAAAGCCATGTATAAAATTAGGATAGATACAATGAAAAAATGTCTTGACTATAAAGCCATGTATAAAATTAGGATAGACACAGATTCAGATACTCATGCGGAGCTGTCTGCAGGAAAGAGTTTGATTCTGAAAGGTGCTCATGTTCATGCACAGACCAAACTGTCACGGATTTGTGAACACTGTCATAATCAGAACTGAATCCACTGACAAGAAGAATCACACAAACAATAAGAAAAATATAATTTCCTTAGAAATAGAGATAGCATTTTCAAAGTTCATAGTATAATTCTGTTTAACTTGGATAGCTAGTCATAGGCTCTGTATTACGTTGTGTAATAACATTGACATCACTTGTCATTTGGATTATATTTATGTTTTAATTACAGATTTTCACTAAGATAAATTTGCAGTAGGCTATGGAAGGGGTCTTATGAATTTCCTTGTATCAGATACTGACTGGTAGTTATATTAGTACATTATATTAGATAGACTCCTTTAACATGTTTAAACCCTCAGCCCTTGTGTTCTCAGAACTGCTGCTTGTGAGTCCTGTGCCATCATAAGACCACAAATGCTGCTCTGATACTAATGCGAAGGATTAGAGCATTTCTCGTACGTATCCTTTTATATGAACTCTGAGCCATATATAATGGCCAACAGTTCACTTACTGCTTACATGCAATGGGAAATACAGCCATATCAGTGAAACTTTTATTTTGCAGATTTTGTAGTAGTCCTCTGTAGTAATCAAGAAATACAGAACAGATGTAGTCCTTGACATTTCCCATTGATCCTGGTCCCATCACTGTCCAGGTCAGAGATCGATCACAGAGCATGCTGTGGCTCCTTCTAGCCCACAAAACCATGCTTCCTTTCGGTGGAAAACAGGGTGCATGGCGGGAGGTCTGATATATGTCCAAATTTTTCCACAACATGAAAGCAGGGTCTGGTAAAAGCATGCACTAACATCCAGGAATTACATCCAAGTCCTGCAGTTTAAAATTCACTTTCTGAACCCAGAATCTGTGCAAAAGTAAGTGCATATTATCTGTGGCAAGAATAAGACAAAGCATCCCATACTTCTCTGCAGACTAGAATTGTATTGTTTTATTCTGAGACCATCTTTAGCCTCCCTGGGAAAGATCATGGCAGAAGGAGTGGCCAACTTTGAGAGCCACCCCCGTCAACCTCAAATTACGCCTCTGTGGAAAGTTCTGGCTTTCCAGGTAGGCTGCAGATCTTGTCATTGTCATGAGGAGGGAGTAACGGCAAAGCATCCACTCTCTGGAGAGTTGTCTTATGTATGAATCCAGTCCAAAAATGCTGATTTCTTTGTATGAAACATTCGCATAAAACAATGTGAAGTTTCCAGCTATTAATCATTTTGTCTCGAGTTTGAGCAACTGTCTCCTCAGGTACAGGCTTCTGAAGCTTTTTCTTCTCAAACACACCAAAGTAACAGGTTCCCTTTCCCCTATTTCACTTGTAATAACAAATCCTACCCCTTTTCCTGTATGACAGCAGTATTACTTTTACGATCGTGTACTCCTAGGCATCATTTTTCGGACTGTGTGATGGATGGCGTAAGAGACTGCAGAAAGGAAAGAAGAAAGGAGATGGGAGGGCACAGAGATGGGACCCCTCAGGGCCTCCTGCAGGCAGCCCCAGGCAGGTGGTGAGGAGACAGCAAGCCAGACAACCCTCGGAGGTGACCAAAATACCTTCCACCACCCAGAAGGGACAGGCAGAGATGGCTGCCCCTCAGGAAGTTGCTGTTAGCCACAGCCTGCCCACATGGACAGAGGGACCCATTTTGTTGACTAAATGTTACCATCACAGTCCTTGTCACACTCATTATCTTTGACCAACTAAAAATAATAAATTATACTTGATAAATGTCTGTCCACATCCCTGGCTAGGGAGCCGCTATACCCTAAATGCTATGTTTTACACAAGCAGTACTTAGCCTGTAATAACAGATGTAAAATAACAGATATAACTGAGATTGGTTTTTGCAGAATTCATTGCCAGTTCTTTGCTGCCACTGGCATTGTTCAGCCGGCTTCAGGGAGTAAATCTTATCATTGGATCTTGGGGAGTCTCCAATGAT
>NW_008824791.1:3830054-3842313 GCF_000699105.1 Pygoscelis adeliae
AGAAGCTGGGAGGGGGCACAGCCAGGACAGCTGACCCAAACTGGCCAAAGGGACATTCCATACTATGTGACGTCATGCTCAGTACATAAACTGGGGAAAGCTGGTGGGGGGGCCGCTGCTTGGGGACTGGCTGGGCATCGGTCGGTGGGTGGTGAGCAATTGCATTGTGCAGCACTTCATTGTGCATCACTATCATCATCATCATTATTATTATTATTATTATTATTATTATTATTTTCCCTTCCTTTTCTGTCTTATTAAACTGTCTTTATCTCAACCCACAAATTATTTTTTTTTCCCGATTCTCTCCCCATCCCACAGCGGATCCCACATTCTCTCCCCATCTCACAGGGAGTGAGCGAAGGGCTGTGTGGTGTTCAGCTGCCTGCTGGGTTAAACCACAACCATCAAATTATTCTGAAACTTTATTTCTGCAGTCTCTCCAGCAGGTCAGAAAAAACAGTAAATTGTTAAATGCTTAGAACTTGACTTCAAGCAGCAAGGTAGTCTGGGGAAGGGAAATGGCTTGCAACTGTTACATCATACAGTGAAATCCTTTAGGTGCTGGTCTTCTCCTTACCTTACAGGTTGTGGAGCCTAAATAAAAATTTCCAGAGCATTCCAGAGTGTAAAGTCTCTGCCCACCTATGTCTGGGCCATGACAGATGAAGCACATGGTACTCGCTAAAACTGAAGCATACTAATACCTGTATAAAACAAGCATTTGCTGTTTACATAACCTCTAATTCTATCCAGAATCTTTCCTTCACTGGATGTTATATCTTTACCTGGACTGAAGTACAGAAACAGAGTCTTGTATTGATATTGTATTTAACAGGCAAGATCACAAACATTGGGCCATACCTATGATTCAGTGTGGTCTTAGGATAGTGCAAAATCGGGTGGTTTCTTTTTTTTTTTCCTAATTCTTAGGTTGATTTTGAGCTGGTCACTAGCTTGTGTTGAAAGACTTGGTCTCTTTGGGCAGAAATGTACATACTTTAGTCAGCAGCTTCATTACTAAATAAATTCGTCTTGTGTTCTCCAAGTTTCAATACCCTGGCCAAGTTACGTATTAAGTTATATGACCCCTCTACACATGGAAGTCCCTGGAAGTTGCACATATAACAAGGCTATAGAATAGAAATTAGCTATTCATGACACACTGAATGTTTGTGAAATATCCATAAAGTAGTAGGAAAACTCCTCTGTATCTGTAGGAGTTCTATTTCCTTACAAATCTGAATATTAATCTGTTATACCTTTTTTGCTCATATACATGCTATTTTTCAAGTTGAAGCAAGCTTAACTGCAGAAAAAAAAAATCCATCACTTTAACAAGTTGGCCTTCTGTCAGAAGAAAAGAGATATTTTCTGAAATTTCTAAAAAACCACGTATGTCTAAAATCCACTAACCTGTTCAAAGTGAAGTTATAACATTTCAAGTAATTGGGAGAAATCTTCTGATAGTTATAGAAGTTGTTAGATGGTATATTAATTGTAGTCTCCGTCCATAAGATTACATGTATACTGTGTCTTACTATTTCAATTTAAATATACGCTTCTTGCTGTTTCAGAATTTGGTAATAGTCTGTAGAACAAATCAACACTTCCTCTTATATAGTTTCTCAAATTATTTCCACTGTTTGAAGTGAGCATTAAATGCAATTATTTTAGATATTGGTCATTGTTGCCTTCCTTCTCCTCCTTCACTTAACAAAATCGTTAGATTATTTTTGTGTGTTTGTTTATTAATTTGGTTTTCTTAGCCATCTCCTTGTATGCCTACTGGGGGAATCCTGATGTACCTGCTGCTCTGTGCTAATGTGACCTTGTTACACCATGACTGAAGTTGACTCAGCATGTTTTATCTAAAACTGTTTGTTTTAAATAAAAATAGATGTCTGTTGCTCAAAAGAGGTTAAGAGTCCAACAGACTCTAACTGAAACCTATTCTTCTCCTGGTTATCTCTTTTCTGTGAACCAGTTTGTTTCCTTCTTAACAGGCTGGAAGCACCCTTTGAATAACTTATACATACTCTAATATAACTGCATGGTATAATAAATGTCTATGGTGCCCTATGGGTATCACAGTTGGATTGTTAAACATAAGCCAAGGACATTTCTGCTCATATGTCAGTCTGGAGACAAATCCTGCTGCAATGAAGTAAAGCTAGCCTTAAGGCACCATATAAAATATTACAGATTAGTGATTTATAAAGTGACAGTAACTAATGACAGGGAATAAACTCTCTCTTCTTTTAAGTCATCTGCTCATGTAAAAGTATCACCAATGACCTGTCTAGCAAAGCAGCACTTAGTTTTTGCAGAGCAATCGATGTGGCTGGTCTCCATACTACAGCAGCTGCAGTGGGAATTCCCAGTAATCTCTGCGAGTCAGGAATTCTCAGCAGATGGCCAGGATCAACTGCTAGGAGATAAACAGGGGACTTCTGCAGAGAGTGTTTCTTCTTATAGAGTGTGAAAGGGAATTTCATGTACGACTACATTACAGCTACCTGGAAAGAGCAATTAAGTTCAACAGCAGTGAAGCAGTTGAACCATGCTAGAAGTTTACAGACTTTAAAGAAAAAGTTAATTTTTATTTTCTTTTACCCACAGGTCTACCCACGGATAGCGCCGGCATTTTGGCACTACCTGCGGGTAGAAGTGAGTAGCGGGTATTTGAATACTCCCACATCTTTACTTTACAGCTTACTAGTATTTACTGACTTCCTAGTTTGTCCATTGTGCAAAAATAATTAGCTACCATTCTAGCTGCCATTTTCTGTGAATGTAGTCTTGTACTAATTCCATATTGTTTGGGCTACAGTGTAATTACTAACCCAAGACACAAAGATGTGATGTGTTTATTTGCAAGATTAAAGACCAAAAATTGAAATCTAAGTCAAGGCCATATCATGCATTATGACTATAGCACAAAATCAAAGTACGGAAATCCATACCTGCACCTCCTTTTATAAACACATTTTACATTCATGAGAAGAATGTGGAGCTTCAGTTCTGCTATGTCGTTTTTACAAAGTTTGTACAACTCAACTTGATATCATTTCTCCCCTCTTTTGTCCCTCAGGAGCATGAGCAGCTCAGCTATTCCTCCACAAGGTCCAAGGCTCCAAGTGTTATCATCACAGGTCTCAAGCCAGCCACCAAGTATATATTTCATATCAGAGTCAGGACGGCAGCAGGATACAGCGGCTATAGCCAGAAGTTTGAATTTGAAACTGGAGATGAAAGTAAGTTTCACTGAAGGAAAAAAAATCAAATACAATAGAAGTAGCATCTGATTCTAAAACAGTGAGACACTGGGAGTTTGAATGGCTGAATCCATACCATTTGCTTATCACAGAATGACCACTGCTGTATGATAAAAACCTCAGCCTCACACTTCTGGATTTATAACAACAAATAGAAATTTTAGCCCAATACTGCAACTGAAGGAATGTTTTCTTCTGCAAAATTTCCTTATGGGTCCCTTCCAACTTGAGATATTCTATGATTCTATGATCCTTTCTTTGCTTAAAGAAGGCCTTCCTTTTGACATCTAGAAATACCCTTAGTCAGGCTTTACATAAGTCCAGCAGCTTCATGCAAGCTCCCAGAACACAGTGATGGAGTCTTCTCTCTGTAGTTTTTAGTGCTCCTAGACTCTACAAATAAAAAAAAAGAAAACTTTTATATGCATTTCCATCAACCAATAAGCCTACTAAGCTTGCCAGTAAGAAACAAAAAGCCTACATATTCGTACAGAATATGCAAAAAAGCTTGATGCTATGTATGATGTTCATGCTCTGAACAATTTTATATTTAAGTCATGTATTGCACTCCATGTTCAAAGAAATTGCAAACAAGGTATTTACAAGCATTTGAGATAAAATTAGTGTAGTAGATTCAACACTAAAACATTCATTAATGAAATTACTTTAATTAACCAATTATGTATACCATGTTTTTCATTAGTGTTTTAGAATTCAAGTTGCTTAAGCTAAAGTACAGACTCAAAACTATGTAAGTGTTTTCAAGAGCACCCATGGGTTTGTGTTCCATTTTCGTTGCTTCCTAACTTCTATTTCAAAAACGTTTTACGGATAGATTTCCAAGTGCTTAAGGCCTAATTGGACTTTTAAAAATTTTCTGGGTACTTAAGCCAACTGGTTTGAATAGGAGTTGAGCACTTGGGTGCTTTCAAGAATTCCAGTAGCTCCTGTCTGCATCTTCTGATGCAATAAATAGTAGGATTTAGGCACTCAGGGACATAACTCTTATCAAAAGTAAATGGTATTTAAACCTCTATGAGCCTACTTCATGTTTGTGAAAATCATAGAATCATAGAATCATAGAATCATTAAGGTTGGAAGAGACCTCCAAGATCATCGAGTCCAACCATCAACCCAACAACACCATGCCCACTAACCCATGTCCCTAAGCGCCTCATCTACCCGTTTTTTAAATACTTCCAGGGATGGGGACTCAACCACTTCCCCAGGCAGCCTGGTCCAATGTTTAACTACTCTTTCAGTAAAGAAATTTTTCCTTACATCCAATCTAAACCTCCCCTGGCGCAACTTGAGGCCATTGCCTCTCGTCCTTTCGCCAGTTACTTGGGAGAAGAGACCAACACCCACCTCGCTACAACCTCCTTTCAGGTAGTTGTAGAGAGCGATGAGGTCTCCCCTCAGCCTCCTTTTCTCCAGGCTGAACAACCCCAGCTCCCTCAGCCGCTCCTCATAAGGCTTGTTCTCCAGACCCCCCACCAGCCTCGTTGCCCTTCTCTGGACACGTTCCAACATCTCAACATCCTTCTTGTAGTGAGGGGCCCAAAACTGAACACAGTATTCGAGGTGCGGCCGCACCAGTGCTGAGTACAGGGGCACTATCACTTCCCTGCTCCTGCTGGCCACACGATTTCTGATACAGGCCAGGATGCCATTGGCCTTCTTGGCCGCCTGGGCACACTGCCGGCTCATGTTCAGCCGGCTGTCGACCAACACCCCCAGGTCCTTTTCCGCCAGGCAGCTTTCCAGCCACTCTTCCCCAAGCCTGTAGCGCTGCATGGGGTTGTTGTGGCCGAAGTGCAGGACCCGGCACTTGGCCTTGTTGAATCTCATACAGTTGGCCTTGGCCCATCGATCCAGCCTGTCCAGGTCCCTCTGCAGAGCCTTCCTACCCTCGAGCAGATCAACACTCCCGCCCAACTTGGTGTCGTCTGCAAACTTACTGAGGGTGCACTCAATCCCCTCATCCAGATCATTGATAAAGATATTAAACAGAACTGGCCCCAATACTGAGCCCTGGGGAACACCACTCGTGACCGGCCCACCTAAATCAGGAAGACTGTGGTTCCAGTGTCATTTCTCCCATTGGCACTGCTGATAGAAACATCTGGGAGTGAGATTCCACCCATCCCCTCCCAGCCCCATGTCTCCTTCTCAGTTGCTCTAATGCAACTGGCTCTTGGGCTGCATGGTGAGCTAGAGCTCACAACACTCTTAAACTTTTATTGCCTCTATTACTTCTAAGCACTCAGTGTGAATCTTGACAGTGAAACATAAATACACATTATATATTTGCTGTTTACCAACATTTATTGCTTAAGCTTGTGCCTGACTAAAAGTATGTGATTTGTTATAAATATAAATCATTGTGTGAATGAAAGGAAATGTAGACAGAAGAGTTTCTGTTTATGATCAATTGAGATGGACGTCGAGAGAAATTCTGCCACTGTTTGAAATGGTACCTGGAGCTAGATAAAGACTTCAGTTTAATTAAAAGGGTAGTTCAAAGGACTGTGGTCTTATTCAAATATTTATACGGTACTGCTTTAGTTTTCAAAGGGAAAAAAAAGCAAAGTAAGTGCCTGCTGGTAAATATTACTTATTTCACATTGTAGCAGTACTCAGTGACCAGTCAAATGATGCCTTGTTACTCTCCAAATATCTTACTTCCTCACAGCAGTATTTTGAAAATTGGCCTATGCTAATCTTTAAGGCAATATCAGATGATTATGATCATTCATTTGTATCCATTTCATAACACAGGCCAAACGTCTGTAACTCTGTAACTTTTCCAGACAGCTAATGACAATACATTGAAATGTAACGTCTACCAGATACAAATAGCCTTGGTTTAAAGTCTTCCAGTAGTGGGGAGCTCACCATATTTATAGGTAGATAGTGCCAGTGCTTAAGCCACATAATTAAAAATTTGCACCTTATTTCTAGCCTGAATTTTTTTATTTAGCTTGTACCTTTTGACCCTTTTCTGCCAAATTAAAAAGCCAAATACTATCAGGATACTACCCCTTCCTCATCTAAATGCGTGTATGCCGTTTTTAAGAATTCTGTTGTCTTTCCCATAAGTGATATAAATGCTCTCTCTCACTCTAAAAGAAACTTTTTCCAAACATTGAATCATTTTGTAGCTCTCCAAAATTTTAACATCCTTTTTGAAGTATAACATCAGAGCTGAACCTGATCCTGAATTAAACTGGAAAATTAAATCTGTTTATGATGCCATAAACAGACTTAACACCACTTACCTCCTTATAATCCAGTTTTCTCTTACTTATAGGTCTAAGCACTTGATGCCTAAACTAGAGCATTGTCTTACACAGCTGAATAACTAGAACATAGCAACGTTTTTGTCAGTACCATTGTATTCCAAGATACTGACCTACATTTAGATGGAGGGATTGGGTAGGGTTGTGTTGAGACTTGGACTGCATAGTTATATCAGTGCATGTAAATGTTAACTCGCCCTTGCTGGCATGCATCTGTCTTACAAACCAGTCCAAGTCAAGCTGTGTAGGAATCTATCTTCATCATTTACTACTCTGGCAGTATGCAGCTCAGCTGAAAATTTTCTGATTTTTTAATATATATTCTTCTCAATTATTCTGAAAGATACCAAATAATATTAGACCAAGGCAGACTATTGCAGCTCCCTCCATCCCTACCCATTGAAACAAGTTACTTGGTGAAAATTCCACATTTGCAATTACTTTTTGTGGTCTTTCAGTTGGCCAGATTTTAATTAATTTAATGTGAGCTATACTGATTTTATATAAAGTTAATGTTTTCGTCAGAAGGCCAGGATGAATAGAGTCTTTTAAAAGTCTGTATTGTCAACAGAAAATTTATCAACCAACAATCTCATTAAAATTACAAAAAATATTTCATGTGTTTGATAAAAATCCTTCTCAACTGACATTAGCTAGTAACATCCTTCAGCTCTACCAGTTGTACATGTTATAGTCTTAATATCTAAAGGAGAATTCCAGGACCAGTTGCAGGTGAACGTCCAAGGTTATTCCATTTACCCTGCTTGAATATTGACATAATTTGTTAATAAATAGCAGTAAATGTGCAATCCAAAATTGGGATTTTTCTTTAAAGTGATAGACAAGTTGTAAAAAAGTAATGGTTCGTCAGTTGAGAGACATGTATATCAATGTCCTAAAACATACTGTCCTTGGCAGGACAGTGCTGTCATGCCCTCTCCAGTTTACTGGTTGAAACACTATCTGCGCCACCTCAGTTATATAGGATAAAATTAGATACGTCCTTACTAGGAACACCAAGACATTTTGGTATAATTATTAATGGTGTTGCCTGAAGCAGAAAGAAGGTCAACTCTGTAGGAGTAATGAAAAAACAGTTAATCATGCAATGTTAATCTGGTTTTTGGGAAGCACCCTCACTTACTGACCAGCAGACTGAGGCAGCCATTGCTTGGGGAGTATGTTGTTGTTGAACTCTTCTCCCTGCTGCAGAGACCAATAAATGGAACATCTGAAAGAGTAAAATTTGTACTTTCTTTGTGAAAGGAAATGGAGTTGCCTAGAAAAGTCAGAAGAATTATCTTCAAGGAAGCAGGGATGGATGAATGGACGTTGTCAGGCATTTCTTCCACTGTTAAAGCTAAGAGGCTGCTGCTGGGAAGCGTAATACCTTTGCAAAGCATAGTAACTACTGCTTTTGACCATGTTACTTGTTGCCCTTTTATTCAGTCTCCCTGTTTCAGCACCTTACAGGCAAAACACTTCTAGCAAAGCTGACAGGGTTTCATACACTCCAGCACGCACACATGTACCAATGCTGTGGCAATAAATTGAAGCATAACCTCACTTGCAGTTCCTGCTTTTACATATGAGGAGTACCAACTATCTGAGTCACCACAAAAAATTCTGATCCTTCCTAGGATAGAATAAAATGTATTCTGAGAATAAAAAATCATTTGTCCCTGGGCAAACATGCTTTAATCTCTAACTGTTTTCCCTCTTCCTCTCTATTTTTCTCTCTCTTTCTTCTAACTAGCTCTTTTTGTTTGTTTGTTTGTTTGTTTGTTTAAATTAATGTTTCAAAGCATTCTTTTTTTCATGGAGGAATGTTTTTTACTATATCACCTCAGAGGCCCTTGTGCCTAGAGGAATTTGTAAAATATTGAACAATTTACAGCTGTTAGGCAGTGCAGTGTTTTCATGCTGTAGCTCTCTTATGCAGGGCTTGTTCTAAAACCAAGGGTATTTTACACGTCAGCCTTCCCGTCATTAGGAAAAAAAAATCTGAAAGGGAACTAGTTGGCTTGTTCCAGAAGAGACCTAAGGGGCAAGCTAGCATGTGTGCAATGTAGACTAGTGCTTGGGCTGAACAGAGTGATAAATGTAAGCATATGATGATTTTTAATCCAAAAGCAATGTAGATTTTTGTATGCTTCAAATAAATCATATTAACAATTTAAAAAACAAACGTTCAGAAGTGCTGATGGAATACCTGATTAGGTATTTTATAAATTAGAGGACTGTGAAAAATTAATTGGCCTGAAATTCTGATCTTGATGAAACAATAATTTTAGTTTCTTTACCAGAGGCACAGATGGTGACTTTCTTGTATTGCCATATCTGCTGGTATTCTTCCTCCTCTTCCCACATCCACAAAATCTATCTTTAACTTTTCAGCCTCAAATCATGCTATTTTGGATTTGCCACCAGATGTGATTTAGACCCTCAACTCCATTCGTTTCAGAACTCCAAAGCTCAAGAGAAGGGTCCTGAATCATTGATTCTGATAGAGGTCCAATATTGTTTCAAGCACATGGTCTGATTCATGCCACAACAGAGAAGCTGTCCCTAGGATTTTTAGAAATGCGTTGAATTACCAATGCAAAATGGAGACTTTTTTGTTAGAATGTTTGATGTTTTGACAATAGTAAATTAAATTTCTGGTTGAAACAAACAAATGAGATGGCACATGTCTCATATTTAGAAACTGTCTTGCTGAATCTCTTCCCATGTCTGCCTAGTCCTGCTGTTCATTCAATAGTAGTCAGCACTGGATACCTCAGAATGTCTCATTTTAATCTTGAAGTATTTCCTTACTGTGTTTTATATTTTCAGCCATTTGTTCTTCAAATTTGACTTTGGCTGATCTGATTTCTCTACCGTATGTGCCCAGAAGCCCCAGAGGCTTTACTTTTCCTCCGCATTTCCTAAACAAGAGCAATAGCCTTGCTCAGATTTCAAACTGCTTGCACAGGCTTTCCATTCATCCACTGGTCAGGAAGCTAATGTTGGGGGCAACACTTGGAAGAAGGCTTTTCAAGCAAATACATACCAAAAAGTTTTACATTCTTACGCTAGTGATGGCATTATTTTTCCCTTTTGAAAGTCCTTTTTAAGATTGCCTTTCCATTGCCTCTTCCCTTTCCCACATTCCCCCTTAGATTGGAGCCTGTCAGCTCACTGGAGCACAGGAACTGCAGCATTTCTGAAAATGTAAAGGTTACCCTAATTAGACTTTATATTTTTCTTTCCTATTGTTCTTAAGCGCTGTTGTTTACAATGCCTTGTAAATCCATCTGATAGCCAGTTCCTGTCTATTAGAGCTCCAGTTCTCACTGTCCACACTTACCTGTCTTACAGCTACTCAGTATTATCTGTCTAGCTCTCTTTCTGTCACTTTTTGATCTTTCAGTCTGCTGGAAGGTCCGCCGCCTGATAGATGTCAAATTGAAATAACTAAAGGATGTAGCTAAGAGACAGAAGTGAGCTGTCATTAGGCCTTCCAGCCCTTTTATACCAAATACACAACCTTTTAAAGGGTTTTAGAGAATTTTGCTCAAAGAAAAGAAAGGAAAACAGAGCTGGAAGGTTCTCTCTGTCTTTCATCCTCTTGCACCATGACTAAAACGTCTGTCCCATTTCCTCCAGTCTGCCCAGTGAGGAAGTGAAAAAGCCTCGGGATACTTCCCTTCCCTGGAGCAGTTCCTGCTCCACACATTCGGGTGAAGAACCCAGAGAGGAGCTGAGATGGGGCATGAAAGTAAAGAGTAGATGGTAGGGACAGAACTGACACCAGGCTGGATGCAGAAGGGATTTCTGGGCATGGTGTTAAGCAAGGAAGCTGGAACGATGCAATTAGACACTTTAAATGTCATTTTGGGCATATATATAACCTGAGTTAAGCATGAAGAGTAACGGGAGTGAAGAGTTTATCTGAATAATATGTTTCTGGGTACATGTATGATACATGCTGCAGTTTTAAAATCAAATCACCGCTTTGACCAATCACATTAGTTGCAGCTACAATGTGTTTGAAGAGTTTTGACACCCAAACATTATAGTATACTATCTGATCATCTGCTGGGAAAAGTAAGAAATCCTCCCTTTTCCTTGTCTTACGCTACTTATTTTTTGAAGTATGTTTTTGTCAAAATGAATTTATTGAGCAGACAGGCAGAGAGAATGAAACATACTACCAGACAAAACAGCCAGCCCAGTTAGACAGGTACTAAGCTCCCTTATGAGTCTTAGCACTGCTAGTGGTTTACATATTCCTGTTGCACCAGCACTTCCTCACCCCCTTGCTTATCAACTTTAACTATCAAATGGAGTATGGCCCCATACATGATAGAGCCACATTCATCCCTGTGATCACAGAGTTACTAATCATCCCTGCACTGGATGGATTTGGGTGGTGCATAGTTGGCAGACGTGAGACCGTGCACTGCACAGTGTAGAGACAACAAAATACTGATTTTAGCTATATGAATGCTGGCCATGTTGCCTAGCAAACGAGATTCTGGAAAAAATGCTGTGTACTTCTATGATTCAATGCAGCACTCTAATATGTACACGCAAAGAGATGAAATAAGGTTGCAGGAACTTGCTTGGCTTTGCAACCTATTATAATTGTTTTTTGAACAGAGTTTTTCCATCTTGCATAATCAAGAATAGTCCTGAGGAGAAACACAGGGTCATATACCAATATGCATAGCTGATGGAGAGGAAAAATGAAGGAAGAAAAAGCAGGAAACAACAAAAAAGATTCAAGAACAGAATCAATATGTGTTAAAGCTCTTTTTATTTACAACTTGAACTTTACCTTAAGAAAAAGCTGGAGAAATTAGAAAAGAACAGAGAGATTGAGGGACATGCTGAACTTAATTTAGAATGGCAAAATGCTGTAAAAATTTTAATTATTGAGCGTCCCTGATTACTATCTTCTTACTGCCTAAATCGTGTTTTATGGAACCTTCTACCTGCGTGTGAGGCATCTGTGTGTGCGCATACACGTGTGCTTATATATGTGTTGTTCACTGCACTGTGCCTTTATTGATTTCTAGAAGGATGACTTCAAGCAAAAATAAGTATTTCCATCATTTTGCCTTACCTGCCTGTCTGTCAGTTTTTAACAAATCCACATTTTCCAATTATACTTGTCTGTCATGTGACATTTTTATCTGACAAGTAAATTAAGGTCATTGGGAAGTTTCTGGCTTGAAAGCCCCTTATAGTGACTTGGCTACTTGAAAAAAAAATCCTAATATATTGGACTCTGGCACCTCTGCCAACGCAGTAAAACAAGAGAAACAGAATGATCACTTTTTAAGTATGTACAGTCTCAGCTAAAAATCGTATTGCTTAGAGGTGGAAAGAACTAAGTCAGTCTAGATTTTCTCCCCTTCGTGAATTTGACTCTGGTTCCTGATAGAAAATACATGTTATTAAACTGATAGATTGCATTCTGTTTTAGCTAAAATACCAAGAAATACCAGCTCCATTCAGCAGAAATGATCCGGGACACGTGGCTTTCTTCATCTCGATAGCTGCAGAGTGCTTCTTTGTACCATGGAATCAGTCCCTACATTTGCACCTTTAATTTTCATGAACAAAGGCCCTTGGTTGTCTCCTGGGCGATGAATGTCTGTTGAAGAAAACCACAGCTAATTTATCTGCGCC
>NW_008824791.1:3842343-3873165 GCF_000699105.1 Pygoscelis adeliae
CCTGCTGAATTCACTATTTTTGCACACCTCTTCTTCCTATTAGAAAAAAAAAGAGGGCTGCAGTTTGTCCTCTCACTTCCATTGCAGAGATGGGCAAGAGAGACTCATCTAAAACCTCCTCCTCCATTTACAACATCAAACTGTGCCTGGCTGTAATGATCTTTGCAACATTTAGCACAACCCCTGCTAGTCTGAAAATAGTATTCAGCGTTTGATTTGGAGAGCCTGTTATTATTTGCATTGTTACTTGTGTGGCATGGTATTTGTTATGCTGTATTTTTCCAACTAAATCTGACCCGGTGGGACATAACACAATGCAGAGCTAGAATCCACTCCCATAATATCACTAGAAACCATTTTGGAGATTAGCTATTCAGTGAGTATTTGCTACATCATTTATTGGAAGATGTATATATGTATATAACTTGCCTGTGGAGAGCTTATGACCACAGATACTGAATGCCTTGTAATTTACTGCCTGTGCGTATCTCCGTTAAATTATATGGACAGAAACTTAATGGCAGAAATTTAACAAGTTGTTTTTGCTGAAAATTTGACATAAACTACTATTGTTTTTATTTGCTTTACTACTATTACAAAGCCAGTTTACACTGCTAATTTCTAAACCACTCAAATAGTATTTCAAAGCCAAATGTTTTCCTTGGAAACAGCATTTTATGAGGCTTTGGGCAGCAATGTGTGCATTGTATTGGGCTTCATCAGCTGCAAAGTGAGAGAATATAGCCTGAGGAACTTTCTCTTTGCAACAGACTAGGTGGTTTCACTCCCTAAGCTTTAATCATCTGGTGCCTAAAGAAAGCTGAAGATTTTGCTTATAGAACAGTTTGCAAGTTTACAAAATCAAAGTTGCTTTCCTGATAAATCTAAAATTTATTTTCTTTTCTACATTTACTACTGTTGTCAGGGGTCATTGAATAGAATTATTTATTCTCCTTTCAGAACAATATTATGTTTCTCATGGAAACAGAAAGTAAGAATTAAGTAAACGCCATGTGGTGAAAAAGTTCAAGTGTAGCTGAGCTTAAGAAATACAACTTTGCAGTCACAAGACAGGAGATAGAGGAAAAACTGAGCCTAATTCTTTTTCTGCTCAGGTAGTACTTGGACAGTGAGGACCAACCGGACTGTAAGTAGGTACTTTGTCAATGTAAAGATTTAATATTACACAGAATAAATTAATAAAAAGAGCAAGTGTCTAGACACTGGACAATTTCAGGTGATCTTTTTTGACTCCTAAGTGTCCTACAATAAGCAGAGAGAAAAACATGAGGCATAAGAAAATCAATTTTTTTTTTCAACTACAGTATTGCCAATCACCAGAGCATGTTATAGGTAAAACTGTATACATTTTGTGACAACAAAAATAAACACCAGACATACAGAAGAGTGTGTGAGGCTACACGTTAAGTGTGCTTTTTCTGCTTTGCTTTCTCCTGAACCCAGTGTAATATCTCTTACATACATAGCACTGCTGCTGACTTCACTGGGACAGTTGGATGGAGAGAAGTTCTGAATTAGATGCAGGATTAAGCTAAATAAAGCTAAAGAAAAAGTATGTTCTATTTTTGTGTCCAAAATCCTGTCATATTCAAACTTTAGTAAGTGTCAAGTGTCTGATAATGCCAGCTCCTCATTTTAAAAACCTGTAAACGTCTTCTCCCCTTCATCATAGTTAGGACATGGATTACAGTTTTGCACTTCACAGGGGCATTCGCATTCGCATTGCTAAGCACCGAGCAAACTATTACAGAGTAACTGCAACATTTGATCAGTGAAATGTTATCACCCATTCTGCAAGAATCCCGGGTGATGGAGCTTTCACCTCTTTCCTTTGTGCTTCTCTTTCAGCTTCTGATATGGCTGCGGAGCAGGGACAGATTCTTGTAATTGCCACTGCTGCTGTTGGTGGATTCACTCTCCTGGTCATCCTCACTTTGTTCTTCCTGATCACCGGGAGGTAAACGACACTACAGTGTTCTCATTTACTCAGGGTCAGAGTCATCCAAAACTAAGAATTTAAGAATAATAGTTAAGTCATTCACCACGTTTTCAGTGCTGAAATAAGGGTTAGGCATAGCGGGGTGAATGTCCTCTTTGTTCAGCACTGCTTATACTCACAGTTCTTTTGTGAGAGCTGTTTTTTGTAAAAAAACAGTTTGGGGAGCTAAGCAATTATGTGAAATCAGGAAATAGCTTGGCTGTTTTTAAAATAAGTTTCTGGACCTCTTGCCTGCAGAGCGAGAATTTAAAAATACAATGTACCTGCACCCTCAAGGTTCTGACATTAGAAGATGAAAAAACAAAAAACCGCAGTATTTTTTACAAAATCTCATAACCATCAATTGCAAAGCTTTGGAGGATGTAACCTTAGGATTTTTGATGTCTTGGGGTTGGCAATGTAGCTTGCTAAAGGCACTTGGGTGGGCAATTTTTTATTACTTTTACTATATTAAATTTGTAGGAAGAATCATACACAATTATGTATATATTTTATATGCACATTTCTGCATCTATTAAGAGGAAATATAGGAATTACATAATGAAATTAAACTAAGGAAAACTTCACTCCAAAATATTAGCATGATTCTACTGCCTGTGATATCACTGGTGAACAGAAAATAGCTTCCTGAAGGTCCTGTTTTATTGCTTTTTGGCTTTTTTTTTGTTAATTGGATTGAAGATATCCCAATTAAATCTACATTATAGCAGTACTTGTTGCACTGGCAGGAGAATTCACCAGTCTGGACAATGATTATTTTTTATAACTACGCTGATTCTTATACTTACAATTCTTTTAGTACAGTGCTGATTGTCCACCTTGCTTCCGTTGATGTGTTGATCAGGATCAAATAATGACATTATGCAAATTGGATGAGAAAGCATTTTGATTTGAGTGGCCAGATGCCATGCTCAATTACACACTGAAGGTTTTAAGGGAACTCACAAATTCTAATTGGACTTGCTAAAAAATGCACATAGAGGTCGGAACATCAGTCTTTGCTGGAGCTCAGATTCCCACAGGCGTAGCTGCTTCCATGGTGCCTTGTTTCCTTTCTCACTGAGCCTCTGGGTGTTTCCTGTGTGATTTCAGGACTTCACCTGCTTCCACCAGGAAGCAAAACACAATTTAAAAGGACAAAGACATCATGTCCCCGTCTTCGCTGTGTGACATCAGTGGCACCGCAGTGCTGCCATGGATCACGAAGGCCTAAACTCTGATAGACTGATATTCTGTAGAGGTATGGGCCTTCGAGCAGAGGAGTTAAGGCTCATAGCTCCTGCAGTAAGCTCTGTAGGGGGGGTTGCGTGGGCTCTGGCCCCTCGCTACCCTTTTCCCCTCTCCCTCCTTCAGACGCATAAACCAGCTGGTGGAAGAGCCTCCATGTGAGCAGGATTCTTCATGGAGTTTCCTTCTGCCTGGCTTGGGGACAGGAAAAATCCAGAGTCGGGATAGGATTCTGCACTATTCCTGTCCTGGTTTAGAGCTTGTGTTTACACATAGAGAAAAGATGTTACACTGACTCCTCTGAATGTGATAATGGTCATCACAGATGGGGCTGATATCAACAGACGGTGCTGCGCTTTCAGATTTGTAATTAAGTTTCTGTTTTGTTGGTATAGAATTACCTCTAATTTGAAAAGAAAGTGAAGTCCTATCAGTGTAGGCTGGAGGTTTTATTTGCAGTACCCCAGCAACCAAATATGGCATGACCATTATATGAATTAATGCTCTCTCTGCTAAATAGTAAAACCAGTAAGGCTAACATTCTGTTGAAGTTAATGGGAGCAGTTAACATTGGAACATATTGTGACCTTAGATAATATTAGAAGCTAAGTAAATATTCCTACGATTATTACAAACACTGACAAACAGTAGGGTCTTTCAGAAGAGAGAGGAATTATTCAGACAAAGACAAACTTCTGGAGAAAAAGATTGTGTGGAATCCTTACGTGGACTCCTGAAACATAACTCGAACGCTTCCTTTAGAAAAAACTCACTCAACTCGGGAATGAAAAAAAATATGGAAATGGGTTTCTTTCTGTGTTTAGTTCTCCTGTTTGCTAATGTTAAGCATATCAGAGATTCTTTTAGCTTTCTAACATCTTACTCAATGGGACCAATTCAATTAGGTAAGATATTAATTCATTTTGAAGTGCTGCTTAAATGCGGTGATAAGAGTGTATTCTGCAGATGACAGAGCAAGAAAATTTTGAATAAATACTCAATTTACTCTAGGACTGGAGGCAAAATTCTGTGTGAAAAATGGGATTGGTACCCTACAGATGTGCTCTGCTTCACTGTTTAGAATTAGCAATTTGATGAGCTGTCGAGTCACAGGGCTGCTGATGAGTCTATTCATAGTGGAGAGGCTGGGTTAAATGAGCACTTGCCTCTGCACTTCTGCGAGTGATTATCCACCAAGAGCAAGCAGGAAGCACGGCTGTCAATTGTAGATAGAAAAATGAAAGCGACAGAGACTTCGAGGTGCAGGATATGCAGTGGGACAGGGGTCTTGGCTAAATTGCAGGAAGTGCGATGTTCAAGCTCAGTGTGATTTATTCTTATCATTACAGAAATTATTCCTCTCCGATTGTTCTGTAGCCAACACTAACAGGGAATGGGGAGCTGGAGCTGGAAGACTCCTCTGCTGGTGATTACTCACTGGCTTCTGTAGTCAAACTTTGGGGCCACATGCATACTTAAAAGGTTTAAAGCCTTGTTTCTTTGACTGTTCCCTTGGGCAGACACTTTAAGTGTAAGAGCTTATGTTCAGTGTTCTTGGCAGTTGGCACCCTACAGACCAGTTGTTCAGGTCCTAAAAACAGCACTGGCATGCTTAGTGGCCCCAGCAACTGGTGTACAATCTAAAGATTTCCACAGATGTTGAGAATCCGCTGGTTGCTGTTTTCCTCCATAAGGGTACATAACCATGACAGCTTCACAAGTTTCTGCCCTTCAGGTGTTCATCATCACCTCCGTAGCAACGAATCTGTGAGCGTTCCTACTCTGTTTCCATAATTTAAATGAACCATTGAAATGAGGTGGGTGTGTTCACGTATTTCTCATATGTCCATTGTTAGTATTTTACTGGATATACTATCTATAATTATAATTTATTTTATTTTATAAGGCTGGTAATGAACACACAGAGGCCAGTCGTTTTTTTCAAGCTGGTCTTGGAACTGAATGTCTGTACACCAAAGCACATATCCACACACACTGCTATTCTCCACTGGGATCAGAGCCCCAGCGGCCCTTAGCCCTTAGCCTAGGCCTTTAGACCAAAAGATTTCCCTCTAAATCATACTTCTTAGGCTGTTCAGTGAGTGAGAAGGAGCTTTAAGGTCAAGAGCAAATATTTTGTTTTTTCTTGACTGAAACAGTTGCTCCTATCATGTGACCCTCTAAATCAGCATTAACAGTCCTGCAGGTAAGCAGCATTTAGGCGGGGGGAGATTTCATTACAGGGAACCTGAAAGCCTGCCATGGGGCAGTTTTCTCCAACATACCCTTGCAGTGTCAGGTAAGGTTGCTAACAATTCATGAACATCCACAGAGTTTTGTGTTGTTTGCCAAGGATTTGCAATTTTATAGCTATCATACAGGCATATGCTAAATCATCATATTCACATAGCAGGCTACGTATTGTTTATCCTATATGATAGCTGCTGTCTTAGAAGAAATAAGTCAGTGCCTGGCTCTGACTGCACAGAGCTACGCAGGAAAAAGAAAAAAATAGTGGTCTTGATGTGAAAAAATATTTTCTTTTTTCATGAAACATGATGAAGTCATAGAAACTATTATCTTATGAAGAAAATGTGAGCTTTTTTGACCCACTGGATATGAAAGTTAATAGGATAAGATTTAATTAGCACAACCAATGTAAGCAAACAAGAATGCAGGGAAGTAATAATTTATTAAAGTATCGGGATTCTTTGGAGGAGTCAAACTTGGAAATAAAGTATTGCATCAAACTTGAACTTAAGTAGTCATTTTCATGCTAATCATTCAACCATGATTTATTTTTATTTGTATCTAATCTGTTTGTAGTTCTTCATGCATATTTCTCTCTTTAGATTCATAACTAAATATATATTCCAAATGCAAAGATTTTGGCTTTCATAGAAGTGCAGATAAAACTTAATGTACATTTATTTTATGCATGACAAGTATTTTAACTAAAACTTCACTTGTTTTTCTTAAAAGATGCCAGTGGTACATAAAGGCTAAAATGAAATCCGAAGAGAAAAGAAGGACTCATTTGCAAAATGGACATTGTAAGTAGTTCAACACTGTATTACATTATATCTATATCATGTTTTAAATGAAGAATGTTCATTGTTTTCTGTACAGCTTTTGCCCTTGATGTTTTAACCTGGCCATTTGCATAGTTCCTTATTGTCTGCACCATCAAGGGTGTTTATTTCTATTTGTATGTCCTCTTGAACAATTTCACTGAATTCACTCTAGTTAATAAGGTTTTATTGGTATTCTATTAATAATATTTATCAGTTTTTCATATTTCTTTGAATTCTCAACTGGTCTAGACCATATTGAATTTCTGCCTCAAAATTCCTCTCTGGGTGACTATGTGCCTTATTTGTATCCAGTTCTCTTTGGCTTTAGGGATCTACACTTCCAGCCACCCAAGAAATAAAAAGTGGAATGGGTTGCCTTCCCTCATGTTCCTGCTCACTGATCAGTACAGTGAAAGAAAATCCTGGCAATCTCTCATGGGCAGTATATTAGTTTATTTAGTTTAGTTTAACTACTTAGTTTAAATTACTAACCTCACTGTTTTATGTTAGAATAGCTATTTAAAGTTTTTATTTATTCAAAGGGTATTATACAAAGGGTATTAAATTTTTTTTTTTTTGGTCATTTTTGATAACTTCCGTGGAAATAATATGATCAAGACAGAAGTTAAGTCACCAGAAGTAAAATCTTTTTTCAGGTGACACCACTATATGCAGCCAAGTGGCTCTTTCTGTCAGGGAAAAGGGCACATTTCCCCATAAAGGATACTTCCTGGGAAGATTTGTTTGTCATTTGTTTCCAAACATGGTCAGAAAGGAAAGAAGACAAAAACCTTCCTGCTGGAGAGTTTGATATATGCCTCTGAGACCGTGACTGAATTTGAGAAAAGCCTCACTCAGTGTCTTTCAGGCCAGGGTAAATGATGACTGTATTTCATGTTGACACAAAGCTTCAACTCAGGGGCTTCTCATTCATTTGCAGTTATGTCAGCATCAGACTTGAGGGGGCAAGTCTCTACTCATGTATGTGCTCCACAGAACCAAGGATAAAGAGGAATTACTGTGATTTACCCCAGCAGCTAAAACTGTATTGCCAACAATACTCCCTCCTTTACACTGAGCACTCAGCACCTCCATAAGAAGTACCTCCTTCATGCTAGCAGCAATATCTGACTGCTGACTACCTATAGATTTCGTATCCAGCATCTCAACTTGAAACAGTATGTGGGGCTGCACAGTCTCTGCTGGGATCAGTATAAGGGTAACCTCTCCTAGACTGGCTGCAGCTGTTTAAAAAAAAGCTCCACTGCAAAACCTGCACTGGTTAGCATCACCTGTTCCTGTTCCCAGGTTCGTCCTGTCCATGCTTTACATCCTGTGCTTCTGCTGTGTGCGGAAGAAAACCGCCTCCTGTTCATCCCTCCTCTCTCCCTTGGCAGCTCAGTGTGAGTCAGAGGAAGATTTCAGGAAATAAAACTCTTTGAAGGGAGTTAGAAAGGGGTCCATGATCTTGCTGATAATATGACATCCCATGATGTCTGGTGTCCTCCCCATTTCTGTATGGTGTGTGTACTCTATCAGCAGTGGTCCAAATGGCTGTTGCACACTACTTAAGGAAGCCCAGCCACATTCATGTATCCTGAACATGTGTTCTTCACCTAATGCATTTAGGCTCATCAGATAATGAGCTGCTTTAGACTCAGCTACTAAGTGATAAGAGGAAGAAGGCTGAGAGGTACTTAATTCTTTTAAAAGAGATTCTCTGGACCCAGCTGCAGTATCCTCCTCTTATCCTGATAAGTTGATGCATTATCTATATCAACTTCTGTTCATGAATTGAAAGTTTTCCAGAACCTAATCACCACATGGCAGCAGCCTAAAAAAAATCCCATCTCGATAGTCCAAGAGAAACAACATAAGTTCTTGGACATGCCATACTCAAGAACACGAGGGACATTAGCCATGCCAGAAAATGATGGCTTGCTGGAGCCTGCCAGAGCAATCTGGCACCAACCCACTATTGCCATGGCCATCTCCAAGGAAGCAGACAGAAATTATCGAAGCCTTGTGAATGGATTTGGGTATTTTTGTTCTTGTCTTGCACCTGGCTCTCTGGTTGTTCAAGCTGATCAGAAGAGAACAAAACAGCACAGTCTTCCAGGACCCATCCTCAGAGAAAAGGATCTCAAAGATTGGACCTGTTTGGCAAAAGGAATGTTCAGCCATCCACCCGTAAATGAAAGGAGTGAATTAGAAAACACTGTTTTCAGAGTAAAGGACAGATTGCCTAAATTGACCAAGGAGCAGCAAAGGGGAATATAAACTGCTTTGGCAGTAATCACTGTTAGTCTTCAGGATCTGCTTTTCCCCGTATCTTTGAGCCCTCACTTGCTGTCTTGGTAGACACCCTTTCAAGTGACCAGCTCAGAGCTCATATTTTCTCTCGTGACTTGCTGCATTTTCCAGATTTACCAGCTGTACTTGAAGCATTCGTTAAGGATGTGAGCTAAGTGCAGAGAGTCCAAGGAGCCTCTTCAGACTAATATACTAAATAGCATTTGGAAAGGAAATGCTTACAATTAAAAAAAAAAATCTAATGTACTTTATCTTACCCAAAATAGCATTTTCCTTAAAACTTAGCTAGGGCTGTTATTTTTTGCTAAGGAGAAGTTTCCAAAAACTTTATTGTCCTCTTAATTTTCCTGCCTGAAATGCTATACCTCAGGAGATGCTTGTGTTCAGCTGGACAGAGACAAAACAGCCTAAGAGTTTGACACTATCTTATCAGTTGAATACCAAAGACTGAGTTTTCTAAAGGCCTTTGACTTTTTGTTCCTGTGGGACAGGATAAACTCTGGGACCTGTGTAGCTAGCAAACATGACAGTAACTAGAGGTATAAATAACATTCAGAGAACCTAATACCCATATTTCCTCCGTTCTTTACACTAATACTGTTTATCAGTTATCATTGCAAGCTGAAAGGATGTTTGATGTAACAATGCACTGCAGCAATCCTGAAGAAGTATCCATGTTTTCAGTCACTCAGAACATCTCAGAAGATTTGAGCAGGGTCCAGCAGGACCTTGCTCATAGTTCAGCCAGTACTTTTGAATTATTTTGCTAGTGTTGGGTTGGCAGAGACTTATCCTCTGTCTATGGAGTTGTAACACCCAGCTCTTTAATATCTCAGATGCCTCACCTAAAAAAGCCACTTGAAGGATAAGAGGAAATGCTTACATCTGTGCCCAGTCAATCTTTGAAGGCCCTGGTGCTGCCAGCAAATGGGGACAACTCATGTGCATTCTACAGTTGGTTTCTGTGAAATCAGTAGCAAGCATTAATAATTTTGGGTCATTATCCTCGTCTGTTGGGTTCTGGAACTTTAAATGTGGAAGATTTAATATTTTATTTCCAATCCTTTCAATTGTCTAGTCAACCAAAAAAAAAAAAAAGAAAACCATGTTGTTACAGTGCGTGAATGTCAAAGAATGCTTGATTCCTAGTGTTTTCTCTTTTTTGCAGTACGTTTCCCAGGAATCAAAACATATATTGATCCAGACACGTATGAAGACCCATCTCTTGCTGTCCATGAGTTTGCAAAGGAGATAGATCCTTCAAGAATTCGTATTGAGAGAGTTATTGGGGCAGGTAAAAGTACACCCACTTTAAAAAATGTCTACGCATGGATTTTTTTCAAGTCACCGTGATAATGCAAGTATAGTACAAAATGTGGGCATATTTCTCTCATAGCACCAGTTCACTCTCAAGTGTGGTGTACATGAGGTATTGTGTTTGGCTAATATTCCAAACGTGGGTATATTCAAATAAGGAGTTCTTGAGAGGCAGATTCTCCTAAGCGATAGGTTTATCCCAAACCTTTTTTAAGGCTTTATCAATTTTTTGGGTAGGGTTGGATTTGGGGTTTTGTTTGTTTGTTTGTTTCTTTGCTTTGTTCCAAATGTACTCAAAACACTGCATCACTCAGCATTTGCCATAGTGTCACATATTCTCTGTCATTGAGGGGGAGATTAGGATTAGATCAGAATTTCTTTCTGGGGGGAGATAAAATCAGAATATAGAAGACTGAGCAAAAAATATTCTCAAATAGAAAATAGGAGCAGTACAAGGGGGAAAAGGAGAGGCTGGCTTGGGACAGGTTTTCCTGTAGCTGTGCGGAGGACGATCATTGGCAGAGGGGGGAAGAGGAAGCTCTAATGAGAAGGTGTAGACAGTATGTGGAGCTGGGAAGCAGTATGAATGGGGAAGATAGCTGCAGGTTCTCCTCTTACATCCCTGTTTCTTTGTCCAAGTGTGTGGTGGGGACAAAGACTTACATCTGAACAATTGTTTTAGACACTGTTCTCATCTATGGGGTGTTTACCTTCAGCTGAGAACATCTCATTGGGGGATGAAGGCCATTTCACAGCTGTTTGAAAATGTTTCAGAAGCTCATTAATTCTGTATGTATATTGGCCTTTTTTTCTAAGGAAGATAATATGTCCCTTGTATTTTCAGGTATCTTATGCTTTGCTAATGTGCTATGTTTATAGGCAAGTCTAGTCTGCGCATTAAGTGTTATCCCTTTGCCTTAGCTTTGGTTTAATTGTCAGGTTTTGCTACTCAGGAAAGTGCTGTGCAAGTGTTCCCATGCATTCACTTTTGGAAAGCCTTTGTAGGGATAAAGACTCATGGCTGCTGTCTGTAGAGTTCACTAGAGGTCCTGGTGGGAGCTCAATGGTGACGGAAAACACACCTTTGTGGTTAACACAACAAAAGTGAAATACTTGGAAAGATCAGAGCCTTGTAAAACCATTTCTTGTAACTGGTGTCCTGACTCTCTAGGGCAGATAGCATTTCATTATTGACCAGGTCCTGAGATTGTTTGTTCTCTGTTTTACCCAGTTGTAGTTCACTGAGGACTTAGAGAGGCAAGGCTAGAAAAGGGCCTTACAAAGTTACCTAACTAGTGGATCTCAATGCATGGCTTGTGACCAACATGTCATTCAGAAGGCCCACCAACATTTCTCACAGTTACATCAAATTGTTATAACACAGTTAAAACAAAAAAACAGACTGACAAGGAGAGTCTGAAGTCCCTGTGGTGCATTACATCCTCTGTGTTGTTACCCACACAGTGTCAGTGGCTGGGGAGCATTAATCATTTCTCAGCCCCAACAGAAAGGGAAGGTGGGAGAGCTAAGGGTCTGTGTCAGAAATTTTGATGAACATAGAAACAGAATCCTGAGCTCTAATTCCAGCTCTGAAATTTAATTTCTTCCTGTGAAAGACATTGACACAATACCTGTCTTCAGTTTACACAATATGGATATTTATCTGTGTCTTTAAGGCATTAAGAGTGACCGAGTTTTGTAAATTGCTGTCTTAAAGGTACTTATAATACTGACTACACAGATGTTTTGTCTTCACCTCAATATAACTTTATTTCAGTAGCAATAATTAGTATGTTCCATACTCCAATGCCCATCTTTGAGCTATCCATTCTGGGCTTTGTTTAACAATACTGTTTTATTACTTACTAAGTAAATGCCAACACACAAACGCCTTTTTTTTAACCTTATTTACTTTCCCTAACTTTAATACCATCAAGAAAAAAATAAAATAATTCACAGTACAGCAGATTGCAAAAATCAGAGTTACATCTTGTAATGAAGGTCAGTGGAAAAAAAAATGATTTAAATTCGCGCATAGTGAGCGCACCAAAAAACTCATGCTAGCAAGTACTGTCAGAAAAATTACTATCAGAAGACATAACATACTATGATCCTTCTTTTTTATCTTTGTTTCATATATCTTAGTCACTTGAGAAAGGAGAGGTATTTTTCAGTTGAGATCCCTCATTTAATGATACGTTACTACAATGATAGCAATGGAAATGTTTCCAGTGTTGCTAAAAAGTGTTTTATGCACTAGAAAATGTCATGCAAATAATATAACAGAAATAAAACCTGGTCTGTTAACAAACAGGGGAGAGACAGTATCGACCTGAAAGTAAGAGAGAAAATTCTGTTTCACGCTGCAGTCCATATCGCTAGAGTACTTTAGAGTTTACCTGATTGCTTAAGCTAGATAATATGTAGCTGGCACTGTGCACCATTGGAATTATGAGCTTGAGAGAGGCCCCAGAGGGCTGACTTCTGCAGAAAACGTTCTATCTGATTTCTTTTATTTCTTCCTTTTCTTCAGACATACTATAGATACTGATGTCTTAGATTATAAAGCATATTGAACTATATTCAGCACTGGTATAACTGCTGATTTCAAAGGAGTTGAATACAACAGACAAGGATTGAGCTTATTGATTTTGGTTCAGATGAAAATTGTGTCCTTATTCTCAACTTAATTCATTTATGAAAATTCTTTATTCAGCTTCTCTTTTCCTTTTCTTGTATGCATGGGAGTGAATTTTTGCCTGCTTTGACATATTTTTTTAAATATTTTTTTTATCTTCTAAAATTACTTGGGTAATCTGCTATCTTCAAAGATATTTGCCTAGCGGGACTTGCAAACTGGTTGCAATGAAGTTTAAACCCATTTCCATGCAGGCAAGATACAGGTTAAATACCATGCCTGAGGCACGGAGAGTACAAATTCTCATAGAGTTCTTTGATAGCTGCTAGGGGACATAACATGTCATTATAATTCACAGCAGTTCTAAAATGTTCTTTACGCCTTCTCTCTAATACTGTATTAAACATTGCAACCAATATAAAATGGATTTCTTATCATAGGAGAATTACTTTAAAAAGATGTTTACAATGTTCACTTAAGTAAAACAAAAAGTTAAAATCTTTTACAAAATGAAACATTAAAATCTTGTAAGAAGTGAATTAATAGATGCATTTCTTAAATTTGTTTTGTTTGAACATTTAAATTTGATCAATGATTTTCATTTTGAATTTCTGTAACTTCAATTTTTCAAAACAAAAATTATTTCCATTCAAAACTAAAAGTTTTCATTTTGAAATTGTCAAAGTGGAACACTGCAAGTATTTGAAATGTTTTTTCTAGCATTTCTGGTCAAGAAATTTTTGAAACTGATCTTTTCCTGAAAGCAGTTTCCAATTTGGTTTTTCAATGGAAAAAGTCATGTCCAAAAGCTCTTGACAATTCACTAGTTGTAGTGCAGGTGGCTTTGACACTCAAGGCAAGTGTTTTTTCTAGTTTCTTTCAGCTTACCTAACTCTGTACCCAAGTTATCTTTTGAAGTATTTGGTAATTATAATCTTGCATGATATGAATTGGAAATGTACATTATATTATTTGCTGCAGAGTAATCTATCTGAGGATACCATCAAATCAGAAGTAGTATTTTCAACTAAAGCTACTGATTATCTCATTTCTCATTACAGCACTGTTAAAAGTTAAAATCTCCTAACCATTCCACTTACCTCAGATACACATACACTATAGATTTGAAAAACAAAGACTTCCTATTTATTATTTTTGTCCTATATTTCAGTCTCTGCTTAGAAGTGCAAAATCTAAGAGCCGCTGAGTGAATTTACCTACTTACACTCTGTTGTAAAGATACATCTGAATGCTGCACAAGACACCAGGATTTCTCTGCAATCATTTATTAGCCATGTTATACAGACAATTTGGTCTGCTCCTTTGGTGCCAAGTACTAGTAACATAAGGGTAGTACTACATGATGTAAAAAGAGAGAGCAAATATCAAAAATTGTTGCTTACACACTGACTGCTCCACATAATGTTTTTCCATCAGAAACTAAACAGGTTCAGAGAATGTGACAACAAATGGTCAAATTGAAAAAGTAGCAAGATCTTCAAGCAGTAACAGCAGATTGGAAAATAGCCTTTAGTAGTTACAAAGTTCAAGATGACACTTGGCTTGCAACAGTCAAAGACATCATAGCCAAAATAAAAAGAGACTGCCTATACATGTAGTTGTAGATTTAATAAACATTCCTATTGCAAGTTCATATCATTAGGCAGGTAATAATAGGAAATGCAAAGCAGCAACAATTTAAGAATGGATGCCGAGCTCATGAGATTACTTTGAGAAAAAATGAATTAGTGCAATCTCTTGTTGAAATCCTTTTTAAAGTCCTCCTAGTGGACATTTACTGAGCTTATGTTTTTGAATGCAGCCACTATATTCTATGGAGCCAGTTAGCTGAAACTTTGATCTCAGCTCTCCCAGTCTTCCCCTCTGGCATGCTTTTGGTGTTACAGTACATCTGCAAACTCTCTGAATTACTATCCTTCCTTCTGGTGCTTTGAAAAATTAGGCAAGTAAAATACAGACTTTGCAAAGTCCTTTCTAAATTGTTCATGCTTTACTTACTCCATGTGTAGACGCAAGAGATCTGCATTAAAGTAACAATATCTGCACATAAATCCAGACTCAAGGTGGATATGTAGTCAGGTTACTTCCCCTGAGTGGCTTTCCATCATGTCCTAGCTTACATCTGGTTCATCTGAGAAAAAAATAGTTTTGTAGACCTTTTGATTGAATGAAAGATTATCCAGGTTAATAGCTGTTAATGGTCTCTTTTGTTAGTCTTCGAATAACTTCTGCTGGTATCTTGGTTCAAACTGGAGGGTAAAGGCAGTAGGGGAAACAGTTTGCAACCAAAATGGAAATTGCAGTTTGATCAAATATTCATAATAGCAAGCAGATTACAATACCAAAGGCAAAACAGAACCTATTTGTAAGTGCTTAGCTTATGTTTCTCATGGTAACATCAACCAAATAAACAGGTATTAATGAAGTTCACATTCTAGCAATAGTTAGTTTAACTGGTGAAACTGATTAGTCTATTCCCTTTTATTTTATGATGAAGTTTTAATACTGTTTAATTTGATATTGTATATTCTTGGATTCAAAACTCCTGGATGAGTTTTTTTTATCACTAGTATTAAATATTCCATGAGATCTCCAATTTGTTCATTGGAAAGATCACTGGGTGCCTTTTTGCCGGTTCCCACAATTTGCCGTCTATTCATTGCTGTAGATTTTCTTTAGATGGTCCCTTTCAGCCACTCTTCATATTGAGCTTGCTGCACCTACTGACATGTTACCATATCGTTTAATTTTGTCCTGCCCATGATACTTTTTTCTGCCCCATCACTTAAACCATGCTCTTTGGTTTAAGGCTTCAGCACCTCTTCATGGAAGGAATTCCCAGAGGTACTTTGTCAAGTCTGTCTTAAAAGTTACAATTATCCTCTTATTTTCTTTGTTAAAATGTTGAAACTCAAGGAAGAGGCCAACTCTTCAATTTTTCACAGAGAGTACACTATATTCTTTTTATAATCTAAATCTTCTGCCAGTTCTCCCACAGGTCGAATGACTAAAACTGGGGAAAATGAGTTGAGCTGTATTTGGTGCTGTGACCTTTCAGTTTATCAATAGCAACTGTCTGTGTTGTAAGACATTTGTTTTGATCCCATGTAGTAATACCAGACTGCATATCAGACTTTTAAGTGACTGACTACTCCTGTTTCATTTTAAATAACACATATGTTATGACTGAATGAGAAAAGGGATGCGTGGTTTGCACAGGGTAAGTTTCTAGACTGCTCAATTAGCTTCTTTTTGTACAACATACAGTAAGATGTGTGGGGTTTATATCATTAAACCAGGGTTTATTTACACTTTATTAAAACTGAACAGTCAATGAACTCTACCTTTTCTCTAGTTATCACCAGCTTTTTCCCTGGAGCAAGGAAAGATGTCGACTTCTTTGACATCTGGCTCTTAGCTTCTACTTATTACACATGCAGTCATGAACCTTTACTGCTGCAGGGTCAACATTTTGTCTTGTTTATCTTCAAACTTGAGCAATGAGACAGATTCTTAGATTTTAAAAATCCCTTTTGATGAATACATTCCCCTTTGACTTTAAAAACATTCAAAATTCTTTATCTGAACAACAGTGGAGAAAAAATACTCTGGGATGAAATCGTGTCAAACTCTTTCTCAGTGTAAATAGTTCAATGCTTTAAATTATATCATTGATCTCCATCTAGTCTAAACCAGAACTAGAAGTTATTACACATACCTTAGATTTCTAAATGTAGTAGCTGTCTGTTCTGTGAGCCGATGATCGCTTACTGTCTGTTTGACATGACATCACAAAAAAATTGCTGTTGTTAGTCTTTATGTTCACCAGTTTATCAATCCCAATATCCAAGGGGAGTGAAATTTCTTTCTACCTGTACAAATCATGCATCCAAAAAAGGGCAAAAAAACAGGTCAGGGAGAAGTCATGATGTTCCTTCCCCTGCTTTGGATGTTGTACAGATAATAAATCTTGGGATTATAAGTCCTTCACTTGCCTCCTTCGGTTTAATTCATTTCAAAACACTTGATGAACAGCCCTTTACAGTCCCTGAAGTATGAATGCCATTATATCTGAAATTCTGAAGTTGTAGTACTCTATTGTATAATCTTATAATAGCAAAATGATTTATTCTATAACCTATGCTTTCCAAATTATTCTCAAAAATGAGATTTTGCAGTTCTGCAGATTTATTGATCTTGAAATCTCTTTAAAAATCTGGATATTAAGGCTCAAGTATTTTTGCTTTTCACTGTTTCATCAAGAGAAAGAAATCGGAAATTTTGCTCATTTTAGGCATTTAAGTTTGAAAAGCCAGTAAGATGCAATAATGTCATGGCTTTAGAGATGTGTTCTAGCACTGCTGGATGTATCACAGAATAGAAGATTGATATACCATGTCTCCTTCAAAACATTCAGGTTTCATGACTTTGTTTTATGGTAGGACTTTAGAAGTCCAGATTAGCTACTACTTTTTCAGTGGCAGTAGTCAGGCAAACAAACTTTTACAGAGAGCTTTCTAAGAGCTAAAGGGGCAAAATCGTATAGGAAAATCCCTACCCAACTTCCCCTTTTGTCAAAAGTTTCCCAGAGCATTAGTCTGATGACATATGTTTTCACACATACGCACACATCTTCAGGGAAGCACATGCTTTGATTTATTTTTAAAAATTATGTAGAAATAAAACAAATGGGTGGTTTTTTGGTAGAAAGAAGACCTAGGACACTTGGCTTTTCTTAGCTGTTTAAGAAGCTGCTAATTTATTCAGAGGTTATATTCAGCATCTGTTAATGGTACTCTTGCACTTGATGATGTATCTGTTTTGAAGTGAAAAACAAGCTATGAAATTGTTTTCTTAATCCCTCCACTCTTCCTGGATCTTATTGGCTAATGAAACCTTGTTTTATTTTAGTGGAAGCAACAGAACCTAATGAAATAAAGGCTGCATGGCAATATCCATTCTAATCCTATAACATCAGGGAGTTATAATTTTCTGAAGTGAAGCTTCTGTCTTTAAGGATCTCTCTTCTAGATTCAGTTCATATCTGAAGACACTGTTACAGGATAGAGCTCTCATTTTATTTTGTTCTGTCCTTAAAGTTTAAGGAAAACTAATTCAGACAGCACTCAATGGAGGCAGTAACAAATTATTTCCTCCAGTTAAATATATATCTGTTTATGACTCATTTTTTGTTTTTCAACAGTTCTGATTCCAAAATGACTGGGGTAGAGAATTTAGTTTTGCTATGGAAGTACCCTGCACTGAGAAGCACTTTGAAATATTTTTGTGAACATTGTTTTTCATTTACTGAATTATGACCCATTGAAAACTGACCTGCAGGCATCCAGAGTATATTTGGTAGGGGCTATAAATGACTTTTGAGTGACTTCAAGATCAAAGGAAAGTTGTGATACAAACTTAATTAGTAAATGTGTAAAGGGAATGTGAGGAGACACACATTCTTCAAAGGCCCTTACATACACAGGAAAACATCAGGTGAAGCAAGCTTTGAGATTCCTTTCGTCATGCAACTCAGTCCTGATTTGCTGAAACTGTTGGCCTTTGGCTGTCTGAACAGTGAAATATGTAATTAATTTCAAGTAGGTGTGTAAATCCATTTAAATAAATCATGTGCGAGTGCTTTTCTGGGGCATAATAGCATTATAAGTACATTTTAATTGTTTTCTACAATTGGAAGATAGTCAGGTATTCTGATATTCTCACAGCATTTCTTTTCATAGAGGTCTTAGTGCATGACACCCCTATAGATAGATATTGCTATAAATAGATATTTTAGATAGATATTTTGTCATCATTAGAATTAAAATCTAAGTGTCATTACGTTCCTTCCTCATAGCATGCTCAGTTATATCACAAGCATATTGATACCAAAGTTCAGCCTCAAAGTGTCAGTAAAGCAAGATGAACCACACTGTGGAGGGCAGATGGTTTGGTTGTTGCAGTGAAAGTACAAGTCCCCATGATCTTGTGGTGTGGCACAAAGGAAAGGTGATTATTTGTTGTGAAGTAATGCTGAATATTTTGCTTTTCCTGGATGTGATGAAACTCGGGAACTTGAGTATCCCATCCATTATTTCTCCATCCACTTCTACGGGATGTGTGAGTTTCTTGAATATTTTTGTGTTCTTGTTTCATTGACAGCTACAAATAACTCAGAACTATTAAAAAAGACAGCTTTTAGACAGCTATTGAAGGTTATTTTGAAAAATAAGGTCTTTAAGTTCAGCAATACAAACTGTGCTGTAGTTCTTCAGGTACTATGAACGATCTAACAAATATTTTATCTATTTAAGGTGAGTTTGGAGAAGTATGCAGTGGGCGTCTGAAGACACCAGGAAAAAGAGAGATACCTGTTGCAATTAAAACTCTAAAAGGTGGCTATGTGGACAGGCAGAGAAGAGATTTCCTGAGAGAGGCTAGTATTATGGGACAATTTGATCACCCAAATATAATTCGCCTTGAAGGAGTTGTTACAAAAAGTAAGTTTCTATTAATAGCTTTTTTGGTTTTTTTCTCATTCCATGTCATTTAGTATCAAAATTACACATTACTTCCACATTCAATATGGATTGCAATTCTCAGAAATTATCCAAATCATAAAGTGCAGCAGAAACTGCAGAGTTTGGGACCATAATAGGAAATTCATAGCCTATCTGTTTTCAATTAGAAATGTTTTATTTTTATTTTTTAATAAAAATCCTCCTCATTCAAATAAAGTCTTTACAGGTTCTTATGAAATAGCACTGTAGAGTTTGCTTATAGGCAAGTGGAATACAGTAGAGAAAGCCATAAATGTAACTGAGTTGACAATGAAGTCAAATCATTGTGTCAGGTAGCAACTATAGTCTTCTTTTCCCACAAGCACTCACTCTTTATTTGGTTGTGGTTTACTGATTTTAGTATTTCCTGTTTTAAAGAAATAAAATGTAAACTCTCTTAAACTTATTGTATGCTTGCAAATGATTCACTAAAATTCCAGAATAATCTATGAAATGTCTTACTCTTTATACCTATTGCAGCTGCCAAGAGATATCCCTTGTCTCTGAAATGTAGCGTTTTTAGTGGGGTTATGGGCTTTTCTGAAATGCTGAAATATCTAGTTATCATTTAAGTATTAAGTAAAAGTCTTACTAACATGCATGTAATTTTTTTAATGCCAACTTTTTGCGGTAATGAATTAAAAAATTCATAAGTTACACTCTTCTCAAAATTAATCGTTGCCTCAACTAAGCCATGTTGTTTGCCGATTTGCAGTACTCATATTTTTCTTTTAAAGATCAAGTGTTGTGTGTATAAAACAATGATGTCCTCTTACCACCACAGTAAATACAATACATGTTATGAATGTTTCCTGTTTTCACCTTGTTACAATATCAAAAGCTATGTTTGGAAAACACAATGTACTAGAACAAAGAGGAAATTATAGCTCCTAACTCCTGTCATTGGAATGGAATTACAATAGGTTTATGGGATGACCTTGTTCAAATCTCTCTCTCTGAGGTTCTAAATTAAGATGAAAAGGATCTTTTTTTTTTTTTCCACACAGTATTGCAAGAATAAATTCATTATTATTTAGGAATGTTTGGTTACGAGACTAACAGAATCCATTACGTTGCAGACTTCTGGAAAGATATGGCTTAGTCTCCTCCATTGCTTTCCTGTCAGTTACTGCTCTGCTGACAACAAACAAGAACACGAGTTAATACTGGCTGAGCAGCATTGGAGATCTTTGTCAAGAGATGAAATATGTAGGAACTTAATTGAATTTAGCTCCTTGCTTCATAATGAGCAGCATAGCAGCAATTAAATTCCACCAGCCTTCACCAACATGGGCAGTTTGTGAACCAGTATCACAGGTATGACTAGGATCCATGTGGTAGATCTAGTAGTGTATGTCTCATTTCTGAAAAAGGCTAATGGCTGTGATTCACAAACATTGTTTGAATCCAATTAGATGGTGCACACAGAGTACAGTATAATGTACTTGGCAATAGCATAATTGTTTAATCTTTGCCACATTTATAAATTTTCTTTCTGTAATGTCTCATCATCGGTCTAGAGAGAAATGAAGATTGCATTAAGAAAACAGAAACAAACAGATAAATCAGTGCTCCAACATTAGAATATTTCTTCCTGTTCTACAGTAAAAGTGATTATAGACAACCTTAAGTCAAGAAGTCATCATTAGCAGTTCTGCTTTTCTCTAAGGAGTCAGCAAACTTTATTATTGTTTTTGGAATGTTTGCCTAGAGGTAATATAAAAATAGTAGGTGTTACTGTTATAGTCACACTGTCCTATAAAAATAGGCATCTCTTTCAAATATAAAATAAGTAGAAGAACATCTGAAAGAAAATATTTTTGGTCAGGCAGGTTTAAAAAAAATAAAAAAATTATACAGCAATAATTATAGAATCAAAAAAATATTATGAGTTATCAACAAATTTTACCCTAAGACATGGAAAGTGCAAGTTATATAAAGTGTAAAGGACAAAGTTGTGCAGTACTGCTCTGCTGCAGGGAAGAAGCTAGGAGGCAGGCTGAGCAATGGACACACGCACTCTGCTATGCTCCTCTTTTGCCAGTTTATCTTTAGGATGTTGCCTTGCATTTACACTGCCCCATCTGTGGTATTTAGAGAATAACATGGCTTCATCTGGGAGCAGAGCATTTACCTTGCACCTCACTAAATCCTAAATCTAGGATTGCACAAGCCAACACGGGACCGAAATTTCCTATAACTAAAAGGTGTGTTGTAAAAATGAGACAGAACCTTGTCCTAGCCAAATTATTTATGTAATGATAGCATGATTAAAAGGTGTTTTGTGTTAAGGCTTAGATTAATAACAGCAGAAACTATTTATCTGGTGTGCATTACAGTTCCACTAACCTATAAAGGCACATCGGATGCAGTAAATTTGATTAATAGACATGTAATGCTGTTCTTAGCACATGCTTTCCTCTTTGTAACCATTAGTCATTAACTTCTAGCAGTTGCTGATATATATTGCATCAGTTTGTAAGCAGTACCTTCCACTACAGTGTCATTGACTATTGAACAAAAAAGAAAAAGGATTTGATTGTAATAAGCAGAAGTGCTCTACCAAGTCAATAGCTATTGACTGTGGCAATAACAAATTTGCCTGTTCATTACAAATGAGAGCCTTTATCTGGTGCTACCAGCTAAGCAGATGTTAACTTTTAAATGATACTGTTTTCAAAATTGCTATGGAATATGTACAGTACAGGATGAAAAAATGCTAAACTAAGCCTGCTCAGAAGTAGGTCTGAAACAGAGTTTTAATCCCCTGTTCTGATTGCTTCATTTCTCACTTGTCCTAACTGCTATCCCTAATCACAGAGAGTGGTAGGCAGAACAGTTGCTGTAGCACAAGCTTTCTGTTAGCAGAGAGTTCATTTCAAGGGCAATTTGCCGGGCCAAGGCAAATACACCGTAGCTCAGAATCTGGATCCAATAGTTAGCTTATATTGCTAATCAGAAGTCATAAGGGAAACTTTATTCCTGTTTGGTTTGTTTTAACAACACCATTCCTTGCATGGTTTGCCACAAAAGGCTGTTTATTGCCTTGCAAATTGATGGGAGTTGCTTAGGCACTTCATAAAAACATCCATGTTTCCCTTTCAAGTCATATTAGCACAGTGATAATTTTGGGAGCTCTTCTTGGGTGTGTCAGGGCATGCTCAGCCGAGTTGTATGTCATTGTCCAAGCTGCTGCTATTTCATAAACAGGTATAAGAAAAATAAAGCTTCTTTCTCCAGGGTGAACGTATGTAACCAACATTGAGAACTGGGCTATATAGAAGTAAGACATGTCTTCCACTTCGACATCATGTTGAAGTCTGCGTTGCAGACTTGCCATGAAAAGTCTGCGAAGTAAACTAAAGGTAGGCTTACAGCAAACACCTGCCAACACAACTATATCTACAAGAGACATGAAAAAATGGTCTCTGACTGTTGCAACTGTACTGGAAGAAATCATTGGTGTTACACTAGCCAAACTGGAATCTATAGTTAGTTTAGCTTGATGGTATCTTACACAATAGTTTAAAGCACAGCCTTGTCAGTACTGTGTAATACTGTGTCAATACAAAATATCAATGCATGCAAGGGCTTTATTGTAGTCATAATCTTAGTTTGTTCCTCTCCCCCTCAGACTTTACCCCAAATAACTTTCAATTGTTAAAATTAATTTCTAAGGAATTGCTTCAATTTCTGAACTTTGACTACTGGAGGATTTGCACCTGTCACATTTACAAGAGGAATCTTTTTAACGCATTCATTTTCTTTAACAACATTCTGTATATTGTTATTCTCCGGAAGAATTCTCAAATTAATCCCTTCACAAAAGGAGGATGAACGAAGACAGCACCTAGATTTTTGGTTCTGTGTAAGCTCACATCCCCATAACATCGAGTCTGGGTTTGGAATGACACCTTCAGCTCCCTTATTGTCTCCTCACTGTTTTGCTTTAGTGACTTTCAAATTGCGAATGCTATCACAGTTCTGAAATCTTTAGTCAGTTATCTGGCAGATTAAATTCAAAGCTTTAATCATTGAGGTTCTTTTGAATTATTGTATATAACCTGTTCAGTGCAAGAAGAGTCCGGAGGTCAGTGTACCTTGCCTTGCCCAGTAGGAAGGCAAAGCAGCAGCATGATCCGCTTTCACTACAATCTGCAGTATGTAGCTCTTCATATCTGAGGCATTTTTCTTTTATCAAAAATGCAGGAGATAACAATGAATATTTTTTTTTCAGCCAAGACATTGTGTTCTAGGCCTTTGAGCCCTTAGTGTAATGAATTTAATGTTGCCCTTTTCTCCAACCTGTTAACAGGTTGAGACTGTTAAATGGAGTTCAGAATTCATTTTGGAAGGTGACGTCTTTTGCAGTACATGTGTCTATTATACACAGCATTGTATACTTGGCTTTATGCAAAAGGATTGAGGAAATTTTGTGGCAGTGTTTGTAACATTCTTACCTTGGTCATGGATGGTGAAATTGTACTCCCAAGAAATGTGATTGTGCAAAGTTTAAATGTTGACCTTTTAAGAGTTAAGTTGTGACTATTTGAAGTAGGCTACACCATGATAGCTTACAAAATATGATTATGATTATACACCAAAAAAATGTGACCTACATTACAGTATTTATCATTGATTTCTGAAAAGTAAAACCTTTAGGGCCAACAGAAAACACATGATGTTAATAAATTCCATGTTAGCATTATAGTATTGTTTATAACCTAGAGCATAACCGATTTCAAATCTTGACATTTACTTCTGTCAGTAATCTCAGTACATCACTGAAGAAATCACTGCCATCTCCAGGCACAGATGTACCTGTTGGAGGCCAAAATGGCTTCAGACCCACACCTTGAACCCACCCCTTTCACTGGCAGGCACTTGCACCTGCCTTATGCAACATACACACAGCAGGGTATGAAGACATTACTCATCCCTGAATATCTTCCATTCTGCTTATGGACAATCCACTGTGACACAGAGTGGTGGTGAGACTATATGTGTGTCATATTAGCCAGTGGGCTTAACATGGCATTAGGCATAAAGCTGAATTTGTCTGATGAAGCATATTGTAGCCATGATAATACACATAATGATACACAAAATAGCAGAATTTCAGTTGTGTTATAAATTGTTCAGTAAGTGGAGCTGTAAATTTAAGTTTGGCTCACTGCCTTTATTTTCCTTTGTATCATATTTCATAGATAAATGTCACAGCACATTACTGAATTCAGTGTTGCTGTGGCCAGCAAATTAATGCAAAAACCACAACCACCACCTGCATTGTTAGCCAAATTTACTAGATCAATTTATTAAAATATCATCCGATATGAAGAGTTGAAAGTTAGAGCTGTGGACATGACTGCTGTAATACAGGCAAAACTAAGTATCTATAGTCTTCTTGCAAAATAGGTTACCCTTCATGAACTGGTATTTGAAGAACGTAATTAATGTTGATAGTACTGAGTCATTTTTACACATGCACACATGCGTGTGGATATTTCGGATAACACATACAAACTACCATGCATTCCATTTGTTGAAGGTTGCAGGCAAAAATTAAGAATACACAATGCTTGATTCTCCTGAATAACACATACTTAAATGAAATCAGCTTTTAAACCTCTGGAAAAATTAAATTTTTCTTTCATTCATTACAATCTGAGATTTTTTTTGCAAAAATTAAAGGGCCATTATGGTTTCCTGAAGTTCAAATCAGTCACATTTCTGTGTTCTGCTTTTCTGTTTTGCAGCTAGCAGTCTATCTGTTTGTTAAAGAAGTCTTTAACAGGACGATAAGCAATGAAGAAAAAGCATGTTGTCAAACAAACAGCTAACTTCTTGTTAGCAGCAGCTTAATCTGACCATGCTACAGTATCTAACATAACTAAACTTTTATAATTCTACTTTTATAAGTTACACCTGAGAAACAGGATTTCACTTTCTTTAGGATCCTTTGCCTTCAGCTGTCTGTATTCAGACATGTAGGACCTGACTTTCAAAGATATTTAGATGCTTTGATGTGAGATGTGGTTCTAGTAGAAAAATAGGTGACAAAAATCATTCTTACCAACAGCCATAAAAAGATAAAGTCTTGTAGATGAGAAATGGCCAGATTTTTTTTTCTTTTTAAGGAGAAGCGTGGTTGTCAGTTGCATAATTAGCATAATTAGTAACTGCAAGTGATTGCATTTCCATATATCTTCTGAATAAAGCATGCAATTTCTTCTTCCACTATTAGAGAAGAATATGGTACAATAAGTTAAAGGGCAAGATAGTTATAGTGTGTAGGTGATATATGAAGGGTTGGGGCTTTTTTTAACAACTGTAACCAGAAGATTTAATGAATAACAGAGAGAGACAAGATTGCGCTGTGCTGACAGGTTTGCTGCACCAACATGGCTGATCTGTTGCCTGTGTAGGAAAACCATATGAGCAATGAGGAGAACAAATATAAATGACAATTGCAACTGCAATTCACAGGTAAAGGAGTGAGGGGGTTAAAGAGTGTATCTAAAGTAGTCAATAATCCTGATTCACAAGCTGTGTTTGGCTGATTTATTTTGATAACTGTACATTCATTTCTTATTCTTTATACATGTATTGCTAAAGTCCTGTTGCAACTTTGTTGTTGCTAAACCTTTGCTGAGAAGTGAGGTGCTCTTACTGATATTAATACCAAGACATGCTGAGTTTGAGAAGAATTGATAATGATAGCTAAGAAAGGTTCTGCTGTATTTTAGAGCCTAGCAAAGTCTGATTATATCAGAAGCAGTATTTGGTAAGCTTCAACCTAATTGTTAATTATTACAGTACTCTCAAAATTGAAGCAGGGTTGTGTCCTTTTAAAAGGCAAATTAAATAAATGCTTAACTTTGTACCATTTTTCAACAATAAATCATTCTCTTGTAATTCACAGAATATACAGCATTGGGCTGTGAAGGACACTGGGAGGTCATCTTGTCCATCTTCCTGCCCCAAGGCAGAATCAATTATATTTAAACTAGTCTAGATAGATGGTTGCCTATCCTAGTCTCAGAAACCTCTCCTGGTGAAGATTCCACAGCCTCCCTGGGCAATCTGTTGAGTGTTTAACTATCCTCATACTTAACTTTCCTAGTGTTAAATTGATATTTTTTTTTACTGCACCTTAAGGCCATTAACTCTTTTCCTGTCTGTGGTGGAACAGTTTGTGTCTTTCCTCTTTGCAGCAATATTTTACATTTGTAGACCATTATAATGTCTTTACTGTCTTCGGTAAATCATCCAGGTTCTGTCAAGTCTTCCTTCATGGTATATGTTTGCTAGACCTTTGGTCATTCTTAATGCTTTCCTTGGGACTCTCCAGTCAATTCATATCTTTTTTAAAGTATGGCTTTCAAAAGTGGATACAGTGGATGCTGAGCCTTACCTTCCTCTAGTAAGCAGGAAAGAATTATTTTAAATGTAAACTGTATTACTCATCTTTAAAAATGCGTGGTTTTCAATAGCAACCGTTGTTGCGTTTTATTTTGATTTATTATTACCCATAGATCCTCCTCTGTGAAACAGCTGGCTGTCTAGTCTTTCCTCCAGGATGTATTTGCGTGGTTGTTTACTGCCTTCTCCTTCGATCTGCTTTGTCTTCACAGAATTTTGTTCTATATTTTCTCGCACCTTTCCCTAGCATGCCAAGTCATTTTGCCTTCTGAACCTAATCTCCAAGAGCTCCTTCCACTTTGGTGTCTTTCTCAGATTTAGAAACACACTCTCAGTTCCAGCATCCCAGTCATTAAGGAGAAAACAGAACAGTAGCAAATGCCCTGGACCATACTATTTGTATCTTTCCAGGTTGACAGTGAACCACCGAGGACAGTTTCCCAGCTGTTATTACCCTGACTGTGCAGTCGTTATATCAGAACAGGAAAGCATAGTGCGCTGTCTTGACTGTGACCAATCTGGCGTATTCATATATAACATTACTGTAACTCTTCTACCTGTGAGACCTATTTGTCACAGGCAGCAATTAGGCTGGTGTGGGATTTGCTCTTGAGAAATGTGTGCAGGTTGTTACTTACCACACTGTCATCTTCTAAGTATTTGCAAATGTTTTAATTATTTTTTCTGGTTCTAAGAAATGAAGTTAGTCTGGCTGAGTGCTCTTTCCTTTTTAATGCGTTGCATTGTGGTAAACTTCATGAGGCATAACTCGATCAAGTAAAATTGAAACTGGTCTTGATACTTGCAACTCTTATAACTGTCTTTTTGTTATTATAAAAACATATGCAGATCAGCAGTAAAGGAATGAACTGGAAATCAAATTGTCATTACCACATGCAAAAGTTGTTTGTGCGTTCTGTTTCACCTTTTCAGTTAATTCCATATACAGACTGTAGACAGGATTTTGTTATATGCTTCAGGGATTGTCATGACTGTCACATGCAGGCATATCCGTCCACCTGTACTGCCCAGTATTTTGCTTGTGAAATACCTCCACAGTACCAGGAGTGGCATATTGCAATTCTGGGGAGATGCAGCTTAGTTAAATGCCAGTGGACATTACTTAATTCAGGTGTTACAATGCCTGGTTGATTAGAAAACTAGGAAAGCCAAAACACTTCAAAAAATCATACGCTTATATTCATTGCAATAGCTGATTAAAATTAACCTGGAAAACCCTTTCTGTCTTAATAACTTCAGTTTAGCAAATTCAGCCAAGACCTTTGAATGATGATATAAATTTCTCGCAAATATAGCTTTCCATATTTTGTTGGAAATCAACCATCCAGAAAGTTCCATAATGGAGCTGTTGAGTATGAGGTTGCAAACCATGTAAAATCAGGTATGAATGGTAAGAATCTCAGAAAATGAAATGGCTGATGTGTTTGAATTGCCAAGAGAGAATAAATAGACTAAGCAGTAATATCAGAGAGAATATTGATGGAATTAGAAAATAGCAAAGCAATGAATCATTGTATACACACAAGGAATTTAGTAGTTGTTCATTTGGGGCATGTTAGCTACGAAGTGTGGAAGATAAGGCAACTGAATTAGTACAGACAACAATAATAAAAAACAGGTCAAATTTAAAAGAATTTCTGGTTTCTTCACTGCCAAGAGAAATTAATTTTATTGAATTTGTCCATGATACAGAAACATAGATGGGCAGTTTCCTGACACAGAGCAGCCTAAGAATTAAAACTTTAACCACATTCTTGTGGAGAAATGTCTAGTATATATAGCACATATCTGCCAAACTTCAAATCACAAGAGTGATTATATCATCTGAAAGTAGGAAATTAAAGTCCTTAACTACACCCAGTCAGCACAACTATGATACTCTAGCCTGGGGAAACTTGAGGAAAGTACCAAGCAAAAAGAGTTAAATCACAGAACACAATTTAGAATACAATCTTGCATGGATCACGATGTAACATAGTCAGGACTGACATCTCATTGCCTCAGACTATATTTGCTTATGACCTTTCTTTCTTTTGTGCTGCCATTAGTCTCTTAGTTTCCAGCTGTAGTTCTTGTACTACCAGTCACCTAAAGAATGAAAGACTGGCAATAAAGCTACTGTAGGCTGCAGTGACGTATGATAAGACCTTGTACCAGAAAGACTGTCACAGTTAGGGGAATATATATCTATATTTTTATGGATTACAGTTGGTTCTTGATAATAAGCTAACGGATGTGTCTTGCTTAAGGTAGAAGCCTTATCACACCAGGTTTTACCATCATGTTGTTTCATGATCTTTTGAGTTAAGATGTTATGCTAAGACTGCACTTTTAGGGGAGAAATCTAGATTACATACCAAAATAATAGAGATAATTCAATGTTTCTGTCCTATGGTGGGTGTTGCGTCTAGATCCATGTCTGGTACCAAGGAGCACAGCTGCTCCTTGAGGTGACAAGATGAAACATGGAAGACATAATCACGGTGACTGTGAAGTCCCCATTGTTACTTTTTTTAAGAGAAACAGCTGCCATTCTCACTGGCTTAACTAAACTCAAACTTATATGAGTGTATCAAATAATATATCCTTGGTGCTTTCAATTTAATACAAAGTTATTTGCAGTGTATTATCTTAATATTGTCTATAGTTCGTTTGTCGCTGAAGAGTTCTTGTTCACCCTCACAGTTTTGTTTGCATTTCTCCGATTCTTTGGATAAGCCTACTGCTTTACATGTATGAAAAGGTTACTGTGGGGACTTACAAGTTCATTTATTAAGTGTTTGGAAACCCAGGGAGCAGAGTGCAATTGAAGCCATAACCATTACAATGAAATAATTTAATAATGCTGGAACCTTATTACAGAAGAGTTGTCAAATGTAGTGAGCATTATAAATAATATTAATCTTCTGTAGTCCAATGGATCTTAAGGATGGAGGTATGTATCTCAGTACTTCTGCAAACCTCAGAAAACGCATAAGACTTATTAAAGTAAACAGGTACAAGATAGCAACTAGATTTTTTTGCTAAGTTGAGATCATAGAATCATAGAATAGTTTGGGTTGGAAGGGACCTCTAAAGATCATCTACCCCTTCAATAAGCAGGGACATCTTCAACTAGATCAGGTTGCTCAGAGCCCCAGCCAACCTGACCTTGAATGTTTCCAGGGATGGGGCATCTACCACCTCTCTGGGCAACCTGTTCCAGTGCTTCACCACCCTCAGCGTAAAAAATTTCTTCCTTATATCTAGACTAAATCTACCCTCTTTTAGTTTAAAACCATTACCCCTTGTCCTGTTGCAACAGGCCCTACTAAAAAGCCTGTCCCCAACTTTCTTATAAGCCCCCTTTAAGTACTGATAGGCCGCAATAAGGTCTTCCCAGAGCCTTCTCCAGGCTGAACAACCCCAACTCTCTCAGCCTTTCTTCATAGGAGAGGTGTTCCGGCCCTCCTCTGGACCTGCTCCAGCAGGTGCATGTCTTGTGCTGAGGGCTCCAGAGCTGGACGCAGTTACTCCAGGTGGGGTCTCACCAGAGCAGAGTAGAGGGGCAGAATCACCTCCCTTGACCTGCTGGCTACACTTCTTTTGAGATCCTTAAATAACTTTTTAAAACTGATGTAAATGTCTGTGTCACTACCAAAAATAGAGCACAGTTATTTGTGCTTTCTTATATGGGATATACTGACAATCTTTATGGACCAATAGTACTGGTGTTAGCACTTTCAGCCATGTTATGCTGCCAGGTTCTAGTTACCAGCTGTCTGAGTTAAAGCATTCACAGACGAAACAAGAGAATGCATTGTGTAAACGTACTCTGATGCACCTAATATGCACAGTTAAGCAGATCAGCTTGTATGCTTGAACTTTGATTGATTGATGTTTGAGTCATTAAAACTGTTCCAGAAAAGCTGTACTCCTTCTCCAGTTCACGTCTTTAAATTTTACATTCGTTTGCAGGTATGTGAATAAGGAATGAAATAATGAGTTTTTCTTATTCTATGTTGCTTAGGCCTACCAGTTCACTTTGCCAAATTTGTGATGAAACAGAACATGCAAGACCAACATCAGTAATTAGTTGAAGGGGGAATGCCAGTAATGCCATACAGGTTAATACGTAAGGACAACTTATGGTCCTTAGATTTACCTGAACTAGAGTAAGAAAGAGCCTTGTTATCAATTTCCTGTAACCCCAAAATAGAGAGACTATCA